>NC_061513.1:65371056-65497109 GCF_022539505.1 Lolium rigidum | reverse complement strand
ATCTTCGACATCCACCGCATCGCCATCTACATCCGAGATGGCGGAAAGCACTCCGGTCAAGTACGAGGATGCGGCGACGAGCTCAAGAAGAAGCATGACGAGATCAAGGCGGTCCTCGAAGCCGGCCTCATCGGCTCTTTCCACAGAACCCGCTCCCATGGCATCGGGTGGAAGGGGTTCTCACTCGAAGCGCGCTCGATGGAGTGGACCTGTCCGCCCCGTCGGAAGAACGCACCGGGTCGCTTGCGTCGGGGAGATCAACTTCATGGTGGCTCATTCGGCTGCACCGCCACTGCGAGAGCACGGTGAACACTTTGGAGCGTGTCGCTCGCGCGTGATCCGGGAAATCATGAGCCATCGGTATTCTCCGTCGGGACCAGCTGCGGGGACTTACAAAGGAGAGATGCCACTCCGGTCCCGTCCACGCGCTGCCGTTCGCGTTGGCAGCACCGGAAGTGCCGAACTCATCGGCATACGTCGTCTACAAGATTGGTGGTGACCCTAGTGACTACCAATTCCTACTGAGGCGCCCAAGGAGATCCCGCACGGATACACGTGCGCATACGTGCCGAGGCTGCGGTGCACGGGCACTCTCGAACCGAGGCTGCAACGAGCGGGGGCCTCTGGAACGGCGGGAGGAACGTCGGGAGCGAGATCTTGAGAAGCAGACGTGGTTAGCTAAGTACGCCACTCCGACAAACCTCCGAGCTCAGCTCCTGCGGTTGGCTCGGAAGCTGGAAAAGCAAGCATGGCTGGCTAAGTATGCCACCCGGCGAATCTTCGGGGTTCGACACCTTCGACCATCACCGCGGATCAGATTTGTACAATTCTGAAAGATCGGTTCGGCATGATGCCGAAAAGGAAGACATTCGGCTATACCAAGCCGTACCCCAACGAGTACGAATTGATCCCGCTACCACCCAAATATCGGCTCCCGGACTTCACAAAGTTTAGTGGATCGGATGGTTCCAGCTCCATCGAGCATGTGAGACGATATTTGGCACAGTGCAGGCACGATCTCGGCATCGGACGAGCTGCGTGTGAGGTTCTTCGCACGGTCCCTCACGGGATCGGCTTTCGGGTGGTACACATCGCTGCCACCGAACTCAATCCGGACTTGGAAGCGGTTGGAAGAGCGGTTCCATGAGACGGTATCACTCGAGAGGCTTCGAGGCTGGCATTGCCGATCTAGCACAAGTACGACGAAGCGCGGGGAAACGGTGTCGAGAATACATCCAGCGCTTCGGGACCATTAGGAACCGATGCTATTCGGTTCACGTAAGTGAAAAAGAAGCGATCGAGTTGGCGGTGGTGGGTCTCTCATCATCGATCAAGGACGTGGCCTCCCAAGCGAGACTACCCTTCATTGGCGCACATGGTGCGAAGGGCGTCGGCATATGAACGGCGCCACCCGGATGTTTACCGGGACAAATTCAAGCGTGCGGTGGTCTGGTTGAGGCGAGACGAGGATGAAGGTGCTGCGGGAGATCGAGAGGTAGCGGTGGCTGAATGGACTCGGGCGGCGAGGCCCCGTGTCCTGCAAGTGGGTTAAGCCACAAGGCCCTCCAAAAGGGTTCGACTTCGACGTGACCAAAGCTGAGCAGATTTTCGACCTCTTACTCACGGAGAAGCATATAAAGGTACCCGAAGGCCACAAGATCCCCACGGTGCGAGAGCTGAACGGAAAGCCATACTGCAAGTGGCATAACACGTTCACCCACACCACTAACGGCTGCAGGGTGTGGCGTCGGCGAGATCCAAATGGCGATAGAAAAAGGGCGGCTAATTTTCAACCGGTACGCCATGAAGGTCGACACACACCCCTTCCCCGCCGTTAACATGGTGGAGTATACTTACCATGGAGGGTGCCGGCCCAGATTTCTCGTGCAATATCAACATGGTGGGACACTGGGCACCACTGCGGTAAGGACGGAGATGAGGGCGAGCTGCTCTCATAGCAAAGACACGAGAGGAAGCCGCTCCACGCGATCGGCTCCGCCACGACGGCAAGCGCTACGTCACGGAGGGAGAAGTGAAGAACATAAGATATCGGCGACCTCTCTGCGATCACCTCCTCAACAAGTATGTGAGTCGGTATGACCAACGCCGACGATACAACGACGATGATGAAAAAGATCGTGCGGCTAGGGACGACGGGAGACGTCGTCGGCATGATCACGACGAGGAGCGATATGAGCGCCACGCCAAGGAAAAGTCGAGGGAGCAAGACGACGTGGATAGGCATTGGGACTGCCCCTTCTTCGGACTACTTGCTGGGATTCGGGAATGAGCCGATTGCCTACAATCGGCAATTGCGCAGAATGTAAACAAAGGAAGAAGGATGCAGCTAACGTGTCCGTGTTCAAGCGTCTAGGGCCTCTCCCGCCTCGGAACAAGCATGCTTGAGTCCGCTCGGGTGGAAGATCTCGAGGAACTAGAGGACGATGATGAAGAAGACAAGTATCATCGGCCAAGGTGGTGCCTCGATGGGCTCGGCCGTTCCCGAAGCGAAGGGTTCAGCGTCTGCGTGGGTTGGAGGAAGGCTGAAAGGTTATACTGCACACGTTGAGGAAGGCACGGCCTGATCCGGCCGCCAAAATTCAGCGAACCACTGGACGAAGAAGGTCGGCCACAAAGGAAAGAGTGGCGCCCCAAGCAAAGGAAAGCCGATGATGAGACATCGGTGCGCTACAAACATGGTGCTCGTCCTTCCAACGGAGTTTGGTGCTCCGAGATTACACGAGGCACCCAATTTCGGCGGCTGCGAGCGCATCGACGTGACACGGGATGGGACTAGGTTGGTCTTATCCACGGGCCCGACCGTGTA
This sequence comes from Lolium rigidum, assembly GCF_022539505.1. Taxonomy (NCBI): domain Eukaryota; kingdom Viridiplantae; phylum Streptophyta; class Magnoliopsida; order Poales; family Poaceae; genus Lolium; species Lolium rigidum. The sequence goes on along the minus strand of NC_061513.1, from coordinate 65,494,282 downwards.
GCGAAACGCAGCGTCTATGGACAAACGTGGCGATGCCGATCCGGGAGATCGGCCCCAAGGATTTATGGAGGAACATTACAAAACCTTCATTGAGCAATTCAACGTGGAGGCCGATTCCGGCAATCGGCCAAAATTATCCTCACCATCCATTCTGCACAGGTTCAACATTCGATCCAACGGGAATACCTGAAGAGCCGATACCATCAAATCCCTTGAAAGAATCGGCTCGGGGGGCACCTAGGTGGATAAAACACGAGGATATGAAGTAGAAGCGTCTTTCAAATGCCCAGCAGCCCAAGATATTCTTTGATGATGGGTATTGAAGTATGGGAGCCGATACATAAATCGGCGGTAAAAATTCAAAATTTTTAAGCACGGCCGATGCGCGGAACATCGACTTAAGGATAGAAAGCCGATGCATGGCCATCGACTCAAGAGGTACAAGCTGTTATAAGCGAGAGGGTCAATGGAGCGAGGAAGTGGGCCACGAAGAGAGACTCTACTGGAAGAACTCCTCAATGGAATGGTTTGGTGGCTCAGATCCTCTCTTCAAGAACCTCCAAATTCTTTTTGCAAGTATTCGAGTCCGCAACATCAGCTGGGGCAAGTTTGAGGGATCATAACCCTGATCAATGCCAAGAGCAGCATGGACGTGCAGATCAGGTTAAGTATGGGTTGCATCAATCCGCCAAAGGAAAGGAGCCGATCTGACCAGCAAGGCGCAAGAAGTGGACTGGAAAAGCTCGGGGGGCAGCTCACCCTGAAGGTTCTCTCCTCTGGGGAGCCGATTTTGTTTAAATCGGCTGGCTCTGTATTGCAATTTGGAAGCCGATGGTGGCACATTTGGTTGGCTTACCACTTCTCTCGCCTTGATTGAAGCTCGGGGGGGGCAGCTTGCCCTGAAGGACCCTTTGCTATAAGAAGCCGATTTGGTTGAAATCGGCTGGCTCTACATCTCAACCTTTTTGAGGAATGGTCGCTGCGGGAAAAACAGAGCAGGATTTCGAACATCGCTATAGATTATCGAAAGAAAATTTGTGGATAAGTGATGCCTGTCCTGCAGAAGTATCAGCTCCGTCCTCCGGGTTGATTCGGCAAGGGTCCTAGAGCTCTCCCGAAGGCAAAAGGGATTTGGAAAAGAAGGATTCGGCAGGAGAACGTCTGGAAACCTAAGGTTAATGATGAGACCAGGCATTATTTCAGGAGTTTTTCCGTTAAATCTAACGCTGCGCTCAATGGCCGCGGTTTGGACCTGTTCGGTTCGAAGTTTGGGGATCTGAATTTGAGCAAGGTTCGCAGGTTACCATCTCGAAATTTATCATAAGAGGTCGATGCGTTGCCATCGGCTCATTGAGCGTTGATCAAATTAACAATCGGCAGAATCGGTACGAAAGGAAATCGGCAAAATCAAGTTAAGGAAAGGTCTTCTTCATTAATAAGAGAGGATTTTTACAATGAAGAGCCGATTGCTCAAGCGAGGAAGAACAAAAGAAGAGCCTATTGCTCTGGGACTACTAATCCTACATTGCTAATCCTCGCTAGCATCATCGTCGGCGTCGGAGTTGCCGTCGGCGCTACTGCCGGAGAATTCCTTGTCGCTGCTGCCCCAGCCTTCGTCCGGAGCTTCTTCTTCCTCGTCATCATCATCATCCTCGCTGTCCGCCGAAGCGCGGAAGCGCTTCGTCGGCGGGTACCCGGCGGAAGAGGAGGAATCATCCTCCTCCTCCTCCTCTTCTCCTTCCTCGTCATCATCCTCGTCCTCGCTGTCCGCCCACATACGGGAGCGCTTCTTTGGCGGGAGCCTGGCGGAGGGGGAAGCCTCTGTCTTCTCTACTTCTCCTTCTTTCTCCTCCTTGTCGGAGGAGATGGGGTTCGCCCCGGAGTGGAGGTCGTCTTCATTCTTGCTCTTCGGCGAAGATTGGAGGGGGAGGCCTGAGGGGGAAGAGGAAGAGGAAGACATTGCTACAGGGGAAGAGGGTTTTTTGGGCGCTGGTGGACAGAACAGAGCAGGGGGATTAAGTGGCGAACCGTTCGGCACAGATAAATAAAGGGGGTGTAGTAATGCCATGACGGTTCTCGAGGACGTGATGCCGAAATTATCAATTCGTGCAGAGAAGCCCAGGAGGCGAGGCGAAATGATGGAAGATTCTGTGGCAGTTCTGCTCTGCCGCGACATGACCCGACGAAAGAAAAGCATAATGATTTTGGAAATGTCATTTCCAAAACCAGGGGGGGCATGTGTTATCACCAGAATTTGACCGGATCAGAGGTGGGCCGCGATTGAAGATGGGTTTGAAGAATATATATAGAAGAAATACGTGAATCGGCCTTGTGTACCAAGTTTGGGCTAATTGCCCGTGTATCTGTACCATAGTAGGATACGTGTCGGTTAGAAGTTAGAGTTTAACCCGTGCACGGTTAGGTGCACGCTCGAATTAGAAAGTCCCCCGGACTATAAATATGTATCTAGGGTTTATGAAATAAACAACAATCAACGTTCACCACAAACCAATCTCGGCGCATCGCCAACTCCCCCTTCTCGAGGGTTTCTTCCGGTAAGCACCATGCTGCCTAGATCGCATCTTGCGATCTAGGCAGCACATGTTTATTCGTCGTTCATGCGTTGCTCGTCTCGAAGCCTTTTTGATGGCGAGCAACGTAGTTATCATAGATGTTTTAGGGTTAGCATTGTTCTTCGTATCATATGCTATCGTCGTGCAACCCTTAGGCATCTAGCCGCCCTTACGCCTGTCACGGGTGTAAGGGCGGCACCCGCTTGATCATTGTTTAGTAGATCCGATCCGTTATGATTGCTCCTTGTTCTTCAAGGATTAGTTTAATATCTGCATAGTTAGGCCTTATAAAGGGTTGGAGGATCCAGCGGCGCGTAGGGTGTAGTTTGCTAGCCCTAGACAGGATGTTCCGGGGATCAACCTCATGTTGGTTTTTAGGCCCTGTCTAGGATCGGCTTACGGTCACCGTACGCGGGCACGAGGCCCAATCACGAGTAGGATGTTTCGATTATGCGGTGAAAACCCCAAATCGTAGTAGGTCGCTTTAGCTTTATCTTGATCAAGCAGGACCACCATCCGATCGTACACCTTGTACGTATCATGGGTGGATCGGCTCTTTGAGCCGATTCACATGACAACCTGAGAGCCGATCGAGGCTCGTATTTAACGTTTACGTGTATGCCATGCAGGAAACTAAGCGAGGCATCATCCAACACCTTCCCGACCGGGTATAGGTCGGGTGGCACGCCCTGCATCAGCATCGGACGTGTGTGCAGAAGGCTTTGCGGGCCGTCGCTCGGAGGGACCAGGGCCAGCCGCAGTCCTGGGAGATTCTCGGCTTTACGGTGTTGCCCGTCGCTGCCCGCCGGTGGGTTTCTGACCGCAACAAATATCAGGAACGCTACAGAGCTCCCACTCACTTTCTTGTAAAAACAGGCCTCTCCATGACACTGTATAAACCTGAAGTCTTTGATCACCTTATCAAAGCGTCGGTTCCAACTTCTCGATGCTTGCTTCAGTCCATAAATTGAATGCTGAAGTTTGCATACTTTGTCAGAATTTTTAGGATCGACAAAACCTTTGGGTTGTACCATATACAACTCTTCCTCAATGTCTCCATTAAGGAACACCGTTTTGACATCCATCTGCCAAATCTCATAATTGAAAAATGCAGCTATTGCTAACAAAATCCTCACAGATTTTAGCTTCGCTACAGGTGAGAAAGTCTCATCGTAGTCAACTCCTTGAATTTGTCGGAAACCCTTTGCGACAAGTCGAGCTTTATAGACAGTAATATTACCATCGACATCGTTTTTCTCTTGAAGATCTATTTATTCTCGACAGCCTTGCGGCTATCAGGTAAGTCTACCAAAGTCCATACTTTGTTATCATACATGGATCCCATTTCGGATTTCATGGCTTCTTGCCATTTGTTGGAATATGGGCTCATCATTGCTTCTTCATACGTCGCAGGGTCTTCATCATTGTTGTCCACAATCATGACATTTAGACAAGGATCATACCAATCAGGAGTGGCACGTTCCCTTGTCGATCTGCGAGGTTCAGTAGTTTTCTCGTTCGAAGTTTCATGATCATTATCATTAGCTTCCTCTGTTGTCGGTGTAGGCGGCACAGGAACAACTTCGATACTGCGCTACTCGATTTCAACGAGTAAAGATTCATCAATCTCATCGAGTTCTACTTTTCTTCCAGTCACTTCTTTAGTGAGAAATTCTTTTTTGAGAAAGGTTCCGTTCTTAGCAACAAAGATTTTACCTTCGGATCTGTGATAGAAAGTGTACCCTATAGTTTCCTTAGGGTATCCTATGAAGACGCATTTCTCCGCTTTGGGTTCTAGCTTGTCCGGTTGTAACTTCTTTACATAGGCTTCGCAACCCCAAACTTTGAGGAACAACAGCTTAGGTTTCTTATTAAACCATAATTCATACGGTGTCGTTTCAACGGATTTTGATGGTGCTCTATTTAAAGTGAATGTGGCTGTCTCTAATGCATAGCTCCAAAATGATAACGTCAAATCAGTAAGAGACATCATAGAACGAACCATATATAAGAGAGTTCGATTACGACGTTCGGACACACCATTTCGTTGTGGTGTTCCCGGCGGTGTCAATTGTGAAAGTATTCCGCATTTCCTTAAATGCATGCCAAACTCATAACTCAGATATTCACCTCCACGATCAGATCGTAGAAATTTAATCTTCTTGTTACGTTGATTTTCTACTTCACTTTGGAATTCCTTAAACTTCTCGAAAGTTTCGGATTTATGTTTCATGAAATAGATATACCCATATCTACTCGGATCATCTGTGAAGGTTAGAACATAACGATAACCACCGCGCGATGCTACACTCATTGGTCCGCACACATCGGTATGTATGATTTCCAATAAGTCAGTAGCTCGCTCCATAATACCAGAGAATGGAGTCTTAGTCATTTTTCCCATTAGACATGCTTCGCATCTATCAAGTGATTCAAGTAATCCATCGGTATGGAGTTTCTTCATGCGTTTCACTCCAATATGACCAAGACGACGATGTCACATATAAGTAGAATTATCATTCAATTTAATTCGCTTAGCATCAATGTTATGTATATGTGTATCACTACTATCGAGATCTAACAGAAATAAGCCATTCTTTTTAGGTGCTCGACCATAAAAGATATTATTCATAAAAATAGAACAACCATTATTCTCGGACTTGAATGAATAACCGTCTTGCATTAAACAAGATCCAGATATAATGTTCATGCTCAACGCGGGTACAAAATAATAATTATTTAGGCTTAAAACTAATCCCGAAGGTAGATGTAGAGGAAGTGTGCCGACAGCGATCATATCGACTTTTGATCCGTTTTCAACGCGCATAGTCACTTCATCCTTCAATAGTCTTCGTTTATTCTTTAGTTCCTGTTCCGAGTTACAAATATGAGCAACCGAACCAGTATCAAATACCCAGGTGCTAGTACGAGAACCAGTGAGATAAACATCTATAACATGTATATCAGATATACCTTCTTTCTTCTTCTTGACAAGGCCGCTCTTCAGATCAGCCAGATACTTGGAGCAATTACGCTTCCGAGTGTCCCTTCTCCTTGCGATAATAGCACTCAGCATCAGGCTTAGGGTCGTTCTTAGGTTTCATAGGAGGCGTGGCAGCTTTCTTGCCACCCTTCTTGAATTTTCCCTTAGACTTGCCCTGTTTCTTGAAACTGGTGGTCTTGTTGACCATACACTTGGTGCTCTTTCTTGATCTCAATCTTAGCATCTTTTAGCATGGCGAAGAGTTCAGGTAACTCTTTGTTCATGTTCTGCATATTGTAGTTCATCACAAAGTTCTTGTAACTAGGTGGCAGTGATTGAAGGACACGATTAATCCCCAGTCTGTTAGGAATCACTATTCCCAAGTCACTGAGTTTCTTCGTATGCCCGGTCATTGATGGCGTGTATTTCACACGTTCGTTGGGCAACCCCAAGAGGAAGGTATGATGCGCACATCAGCAAGTTTTCCCTCAGAAAGAAACCAAGGTTTATCGAACTAGGAGGAGCCAAGAAGCACGTTGAAGGTTGATGGCGGCGGGATGTAGTGCGGCGCAACACCAGAGATTCCGGCGCCAACGTGGAACCTGCACAACACAACCAAAGTACTTTGCCCCAACGAAACAGTGAGGTTGTCAATCTCACCGGCTTGCTGTAACAAAGGATTAACCGTATTGTGTGGAAGATGATTGTTTGCGAGAGAAAACAGTAGAAACAAGTATTGCAGACAGATTTGTATTTCGAGTATTAAAGAATGGACCGGGGTCCACGGTTCACTAGAGGTGTCTCTCCCATAAGATAAAAGCATGTTGGGTGAACAAATTACGGTCGGGCAATTGACAAATAGAGAGGGCATAACAATGCACATACATGACATGATAAGTATAGTGAGATTTAATTGGGCATTACGACAAAGTACATAGACCGCCATCCAACCGCATCTATGCCTAAAAAGTCCACCTTCGGGTTATCATCCGAACCCTTCCGGTATTAAGTTGCAAAGCAACAGACAATTGCATTAAGTATGGTGCGTAATGTAATCAACAACTACATCCTCGGACATAGCGCCAATGTTTTATCCCTAGTGGCAACGAGCACAACACAACCTTAGGGGTTTCTGTCACTCCCCAGGTGTCAATGCGAGCATGAACCCACTATCGAGCATAAGTACTCCCTCTTGGAGTTAAAAGTAAAAACTTGGCCGAGCCTCTACTAGAAACGGAGAGCATGCAAGATCATAAACAACACATGTATAATAACTTGATAATTAACATGACATGGTATTCTCTATCCATCGGATCCCGACAAACACAACATATAGAATTACGGATAGATGATCTTGATCATGTTAGGCAGCTCACAAGATCTAACAATGAAGCACAATGAGGAGAAGACAACCATCTAGCTACTGCTATGGACCCATAGTCCAGGGGTGAACTACTCACTCATCACTCCGGAGGCGACCATGGCGGTGTAGAGTCCTCTGGGGAGATGAATCCCCTCTCCGGCAGGGTGCCGGAGGAGATCTCCGAATCCCCCGAGATGGGATCGGCGGCGACGGCGTCTCGGTAAGGTTTTCCGTATCGTGGTTTTTCGCCTCGGGGGTTTCGCGACGGAGGCTTTAAGTAGGCGGAAGGGCGGAGTCGGGGGCTAACGAGGGGCCCACACTATAGGTCGGCGCGGCCGTGGCTTGGGCCGCGCCGCCCTATAGTTTGGCCACCTCGTGGCCCCACTTCGTGTGTTCTTCGGTCTTCGGAAGCTCCGTGGAAAAATAGGGCCACGGGTCTTCGTTTCGTCCAATTCCGAGAATATTTCGTTACTAGGATTTACGAAACCAAAAACAGCGAGAAAACGAAGCGGCACTTCGGCATCTTGTTAATAGGTTAGTTCTAGAAAATGCACTAATATGACATAAAGTGTGCATAAAACATGTAGGTATCATCAATAATATGGCATAGAACCTAAGAAATTATCGATACGTCGGAGACGTATCAAGCATCCCCAAGCTTAGTTCTGCTCGTCCCGAGCAGGTAAAACGATAACAAAGATAATTTCCGAAGTGATATGCCATCATAACCTTGATCATACTATTTGTAAACATATGTAGTGGATGCAGCGATCAAAACAATGGTGATGACATGAGTAAACAAGTGAATCATATAGCAAAGACTTTTCATGAATAGTACTTCAAGACAAGTATTAATAAGTCTTGCATAAGAGTTAACTCATAAAGCAATAAATCAAAGTAAAGGCATTGAAGCAACACAAAGGAAGATTAAGTTTCAGCGGTTGCTTTCAACTTGTAACATGTATATCTCATGGATAATTGTCAACATAGAGTAATATAACAAGTACAATATGCAAGTATGTAGGAATCAATGCACAGTTCACACAAGTGTTTGCTTCTTGAGGTGGAGAGAAATAGGTGAACCGACTCAACATAAAAGTAAAAAAGAATGGTCCTTCAAAGAGGAAAGCATCGATTGCTATATTTGTGCTAGAGCTTTTATTTTGAAAACATGAAACAATTTTGTCAACGGTAGTAATAAAGCATATGAGTTATGAAAGTTATATCTTACAAGTTGCAAGTCTCATGCATAGTATACTAATAGTGCCCGCACCTTGTCCTAATTAACTTGGACTACCGGATCTTTGCAATGCACATGTTTTGACCAAGTGTCACAATGGGGTACCTCCATGTTGCCTGTACAAAGGTCTAAGGAGAAAGCTCGCATTTTGGATTTCTCGCTTTTGATTATTCTCAACTTAGACATCCATACCGGGACAACATGGACAACAGATAGTGGACTCCTCTTTAATGCATAAGCATGTGGCAAAAAAATTTATTCTCATATGAGATTGAGGATATGTGTCCAAACTGAAACTTCCACCATGAATCATGGCTTTAGTTAGCGGCCCAAAGTTCTTCTCTAACAATATGCATGCTCCAACCATGAAGGTGGTAGATCTCTCTTGCTTCGGACAAGACGGACATGCATAGCAACTCACATGATATCCAACAAAGAATAGTTGATGGCGTCCCCGTAAACATGGTTATCGCTCAACAAGCAACTTAATAAGAGATAAAGTGCATAAGTACATATTCAATACCACAATAGTTTTTAAGCTATTTGTCCCATGAGCTATATATTGCAAAGGTGAATGATGGAATTTTAAAGGTAGCACTCAAGCAATTTACTTTGGAATGGCGGATAAATACCATGTAGTAGGTAGGTATGGTGGACACAAATGGCATAGTGGTTGGCTCAAGGATTTTGGATGCATGAGAAGTATTCCCTCTCGATACAAGGTTTAGGCTAGCAAGGTTATTTGAAACAAACACAAGGATGAACGAGTACAGCAAAACTCACATAAAAGACATATGGTAAACATTATAAGACTCCATACCGTCTTCCTTATTGTTCAAAACTCAATACTAGATGTTATCTAGACTCTAGAGAAACCAAATATGCAAACCAAATTAGCAAGCTCTAAGTATTTCTTCATTAATGGGTGCAAAGTATACGATGCAAGAGCTTAAACATGAGCATAACAATTGCCAAGTATCAAATTATCCAAGACATTTTAGAGTTACTACATGTAGCATTTTCCAATTCCAACCATATAACAATTTAACGAAGAAAAACTTCGCCATGAATACTATGAGTAGAGCCTAAGGACATATTTGTCCATATGCAACAGCGGAGCGTGTCTCTCTCCATAAAGTGAATGCTAGGATCCATTTTATTCAAACAAAACAAAAAAAACAAAAACAAACCGACGCTCCAAGCAAAGTACATAAGATGTGGCCGAATAAAAATATAGTTTCGGGGGAGGAACCCGATAATGTTGTCGATGAAGAAGGGGATGCCTTGGGCATCCCCAAGCTTAGACAGCTTGAGTCTTCTTAATATATGCAGGGGTGAACCACCGGGGCATCCCCAAGCTTAGAGCTTTCACTCTCCTTGATCATATTGCATCATACTCCTCTCTTGATCCTTGAAAACTTCCTCCACACCAAACTCGAAACAACTCATTAGAGGGTTAGTGCATAATAAAAATTCACATGTTCAGAGGTGACACAATCATTCTTAACACTTCTGGACATTGCATAAAGCTACTGGACATTAGTGGATCAAAGAAATTCATCCAACATAGCAAAAGAGGCAATGCAAAATAAAAGACAGAATCTGTCAAAACAGAACAGTCCGTAAAGATGGATTTTATTAGGCCACCAGACCTGCTCAAACGAAAATGCTCAAATTGAATGAAAGTTGCGTACATATCTGAGGATCATGCTCGTAAATTGGCGTAATTGTCCGAGCTACCTACGGGGAGATAGACCCAGATTCGTGACGACAAAGAAATGCGGAACTGCGCGATAATCCAAATCTAGTACTTACTTTTCTATCAAAGACTTTACTTGGCACAACAAAACTAAAAACTAAGATAAGGAGAGGTTGCTACAGTAGTAAACAACTTCCAAGACACAAATATAAAACAAAAATACTGGAGTATAATAGCACATGGGTTATCTCCCAAGAAGTTCTTTTCTTTATAGCCATTAAGATGGGCTCAGCAGTTTTAATGATGCACTCGCAAGAGATAGTATTTGAAGCAAAAGAGAGCATCAAGAGGCAAATTCAAAACACATTTAAGTCTAACATGCTTCCTATGCATAAGAATCTTGTAAATAAACAAGTTCATGAAGAGCAAAGTAACAAGCATAGGAAGATAAAACAAGTGTAGCTTCAAAAATTTCAGCACATAGAGAGGCATTTTAGTAACATGAAAATTTCTACAACCATATTTTCCTCTCTCATAATAACTTTCAGTAGCATCATGAGCAAACTCAACAATATAACTATCACATAAAGCATTCTTATCATGAGTCTCATGCATAAAATTATTACTCTCCACATAAGCATAGTCAATTTTATTAGTAATAGTGGGAGCAAATTCAACAAAGTGGCTATCATCATATATAGGAGGCATATTGTAATCATAAAAGAAATTTTTCTCCTCAATGCTTGGGGGGACTAAAAGGATCATGCTCATCAGAGCCAGCTTCCCCAAGCTTAGAATTTTCCATAGCATTAGCAACAATGGTGTTCAAAGCATCCATAGTAATAACATTTCCATTAGCATGCATATAAAGTTCCATGGGTTTTTTAATTCTCTCTTCAAACACATCATGTCCTAATTCAAGATAAAGTTCATAAAGATCTCTCATATTTTTGTTGTTTTCCATTATGCTTAACTAGTGAAATAAAAACATGCATGGTATTAAGTAAAGTAAAACAAGTAACTAATTTTTTGTGTGTTTTTGATATAGCAAACAAGATAGTAAATAAAGTAAAGCAAGACAAAAACAAAGTAAAGAGATTGGGAAGTGGAGACTCCCCTTGCAGCGTGTCTTGATCTCCCCGGCAACGGCGCCAGAAAATATAGCGTTGCCGTGGGAGTTGGCAATCTCTGGGGTGTAACTTATCTTCAGATTCCCCGGCAACGGCGCCAGAAAATATGCTTGATGGCGTGTATTTCACACGTTCGTTGGGCAACCCCAAGAGGAAGGTATGATGCGCACAGCAGCAAGTTTTCCCTCAGAAAGAAACCAAGGTTTATCGAACCAGGAGGAGCCAAGAAGCACGTTGAAGGTTGATGGCGGCGGGATGTAGTGCGGCGCAACACCGGAGATTCCGGCGCCAACGTGGAACCTGCACAACACAACCAAAGTACTTTGCCCCAACGAAACAAGTGAGGTCGTCAATCTCACCGGCTTGCTCGTAACAAAGGATTAACCGTATTGTGTGGAAGATGATTGTTTGCGAGAGAAAACGATAAAACAAGTATTGCAGACAGATTTGTATTTCAGTATTAAAGAATGGACCGGGGTCCACGAGTTCACTAGAGGTGTCTCTCCCATAAGATAAAAGCATGTTGGGTGAACAAATTACGGTCGGGCAATTGACAAATAGAGAGGGCATAACAATGCACATACATGACATGATAAGTATAGTGAGATTTAATTGGGCATTACGACAAAGTACATAGACCGCCATCCAACCGCATCTATGCCTAAAAAGTCCACCTTCGAGTTATCATCCAAACCCCCTCCGAGTATTAAGTTGCAAAGCAACGAGACAATTGCATTAAGTATGGTGCGTAATGTAATCAACAACTACATCCTCGGACATAGCGCCAATGTTTTATCCCTAGTGGCAACGAGCACAACACAACCTTAGGGGTTTCGTCACTCCCCTGGTGTCAATGCGGGCATGAACCCACTATCGAGCATAAGTACTCCCTCTTGGAGTTAAAAGTAAAAACTTGGCCGCAGCCTCTACTAGAAACGGAGAGCATGCAAGATCATAAACAACACATGTATAATAACTTGATAATTAACATGACATGGTATTCTCTATCCATCGGATCCCGACAAACACAACATATAGAATTACGAGATAGATGATCTTGATCATGTTAGGCAGCTCACAAGATCTAACAATGAAGCACAATGAGGAGAAGACAACCATCTAGCTACTCGCTATGGACCCATAGTCCAGGGGTGAACTACTCACTCATCACTCCCGGAGGCGACCATGGCGGTGTAGAGTCCTCCGGGAGATGAATCCCCTCTCCGGCAGGGTGCCGGAGGAGATCTCCAGAATCCCCCGAGATGGGATCGGCGGCGACGGCGTCTCAGTAAGGTTCTCCGTATCGTGGTTTTTCGCCTCAGGGGTTTCGCGACGGAGGCTTTAAGTAGGCGGAAGGGCAGAGTCGGGGGGCTAACGAGGGGCCCACACTATAGGTCGGCGCGGCCAGGGCTTGGGCCGCGCCGCCCTATAGTTTGGCCACCTCGTGGCCCCACTTCGTGTGTTCTTCGGTCTTCTGGAAGCTCCGTGGAAAAATAGGGCCCCGGGTCTTCGTTTCGTCCGATTCCGAGAATATTTCGTTACTAGGATTTCGAAACCAAAAACAGCAGAAAACGAGAACTGGCACTTCGGCATCTTGTTAATAGGTTAGTTCCAGAAAATGCACTAATATGACATAAAGTGTGCATAAAACATGTAGGTATCATCAATAATATGGCATAGAACCTAAGAAATTATCGATACGTCGGAGACGTATCAGTCATGGAGAGCATGTGCTCACTAACGGAGCTGCCTTCTTCCATCATGCAGCTGAAGAAGTGTTTCGATGCTTCATAGCATTCCACGGCCGCATGAGTTTCAAATATAGTTTTCAGCTCATTGACCAACTCATGAGGATCGTGGTGCTCAAAACGTTTTTGAAGATCGGCTTCCAGACTGCATAGGATGGCACACTGAACTTGAGAGTACCGAGTTTTCCGAGTAGCGTAAACATTCTTTACTTCATCGGTTTCAGTTTCTGCAGGAGGGTCACCTAGCGGTGCATCAAGCACATATTGCAGGTTTCCACCAGCGAGGAAGATCCTCACATGACGGAACCAGTCGGTGAAGTTGCTACCGTTGCTCTTAACCTTTTCTTTTTCTAGGAACTGGTTAAAATTGATTAGGGACGCCATATCTATAACATATATTTGCAATAGTTTAGACTAAGTTTATGACAAATTGAGTTCAAATTTTAATTCAACATAATTAAAAACTAGGTGAACTCCCACTCAAAACAATATCCCTCGAATTGTCTTAGTGATCACACGAACCAAATCCACCACACCAAGTCCGATCATCACGAGACAAGATGTAACTTCAATGGCGAACACTCAAAGTGTTCATCATATAAATCATATGATTCATGCTCTACCTTTCGGTATCACGTGTTCCGAGACCATGTCTGTACATGCTAGGCTCGTCAAGGCCACCTTAGTATCCACATGTGCAAAACTGGCTTGCACCCGTTGTATGCACTTGTTGATTCTATCACACCCGATCATCACGAGATGCTTCGAAATGACAAGTCTTGGCAACGGTGCTACTAAGGATGAACATGTGACGCCCCGGAACCGGTACCATGAGGATTCCAGCGATCCCGCCGAAATCCGCACGATATCGATCCAGAGACGCCCTCCGACACGACGTGCGCGACGAATCACACACGTGATGCCAGAGGAATTAACACGAGCGGTAACATTACAACGGGATTACAATAGAGCCCACAAGATACATATATTACAACAACGACTCCAACGAGTCAAGATACAAATATACAATACAAAGATCCGAATCATACGGAAGATCGAATACGTCCGAGTACGGACAAGATACAAATTGGACTAAGAGTCCTGAAGATAACCGATGGCGTCCATAACCCTGCCTGTGCCAAGCCGGAAGGGTAACCACCGCTAACGTCATCATCTCGTACTCGTCAAAGTCGGGCCATCGGTTGCCGACAAAAGGGAGGAAGCAAAAGAGAAAGGGAAAAGGCGAGAGTAAGTACCAAGGAACGAACTCCAGCACGTACTTAGCGAGACTGGAAATGGCTATGCTCGCCGAGCGAGTATAAATATATATCGCCTGGGGCTATATGGTAAGTTTAGCGGCAGCAAAACTATAACCAATAGAGACACGCTACAACATCCGTCTACTCAGATAAGATAAGAGAGCGCATAAGGTAACAGATAAATACTACTCAAACATAACCCAGCCGATTACACATATCCCCTTCAACAATTGCGAAGAGGCAATGTAAAAGGCACTCAACGGTGGACAAATTTTATTAGGTAGCCATTGTAATAATGCTATATTACTACGCAAGGTATTACCAGATTATTAACAACAAGTATAAGGTGTAAGTTGTTCTATGATCAAGTCATACAATTCCAAGTCGTCCATAACCGCGGACACGGCTTATCGATAAGATGTACACCCTGCAGGGGTTGCCCAAATGTAACCATATGCATGCTCGACCCACTTACGACAGGTGGATGTCTCACAACAAGACCGTTCCCAGCTCAACAAGAAAGTCTAGGGGGCCACCCGACTAAGCTACCCGTGACGAAGTCCGCCTGCACTCGAAGCGGACTCAGGGTTTGCGTCGGCGGCTAGGCGTGCGAACCACACGCTTCGCTAAACGTCCCGCGGGGTACAGTACAGAATATAAACACCCGAAGGCAACAGGAAGTAAACACCCGAAGGCAAAAGTAATAAACACCCGAAGGCAACAGTAATAAAGCATGGCATACATGGCATAGGCAAATAAAACCAAGGTTGTGGCCCCCTTTTCAACTGACTTGAGAAAAGGTAATGGGTGAGGGGGTCCCAATAATCGTCCCCACGCATGGGTAGAGCGCTCAATCTCGGAACGGATAACAAGAACTCGGGTCCTAGGGGACATTAGCGAGTCAAAGTTCCGATGCTTTCGCAAAGGGGCTCACAGATGCCTCTGCTTACAATTTTAGTTATTAACAAATAAGTAAAGCATGTGTATCTCCAACATCTGATATAGCATGTGATAACCTCCCAACAACCCAACATATTCCGATAACAGATCGAGATAAACAACAGAGCCTAAACACGCCTACGACTCGCAAGGCTCAAGCATCAAGCAACGGCTATGGTTAAGGAATGATACATATAGGATTATTATGGTAAACAAGTGGAATAGGACACGTGACTCGATAAAGAATCGCAACATAAAGATAGCAGTGCGAGGGAGAGAGTAAAATAGGTGAAGAGAGAGGGCTCGCTCGAGAAAAGTCAGCTAGAAGAACTTGTCGGAGAACTCGTCGTATCTCACATCAACACTTCGCGATCCTATCCGGGAAGAAGCAAATGCTGGAACACACAACGCATGCTAGTCTTACTACTACGGAAGAAGAATCAGCATGATCATGATAAGATATGCATGACATGGCAGATATGATGCGATGCACTTATCCATATTAACCGGAGTCGGAACCCCGGACAAACAAATTAGGTTGGAGTTGCATTTCTACCATCAAAATTAAGGGTTGGATAGCATGGCATAACATGGCAAGGGTGAGCTACTTCAAAGTTAAACGGAGCGGAGAAACCTTAGTCGGTGTTCCGAAATACTCCGCATATATGTGAGGTGAAAATGCATAACTATCACGACGCGTCATGATGCGAGATGCTAACAAATGTATGGATGGCATATTCATGTTCAGCATATTTTTCTGATCAATTTTCATATAGAACATATTTTATTTTGAGTTATAGTTTGAGAGATATGATTTTTGCAAGATATAAATATTTGCAGCAAAATAAAAGAGAAACAAATGTGCAGGCGACGAGCTGGGCCGGACCTGTGTAGAGGCAGCGGCGGATAGCGGCCTGCTGCGCGCTGGGCGATGGCTACACCGGGAGAGATACGGGCCGAGGCCCATTGGCAACACTGGATCTGGGAAAAACAAAAAGGGATGAGGCTTCTGCCTCTGATGGGATTCGAACCATGGATCTCATGGGTGAGGAGCAAAGGTCGAACCAGATGGGCTACCTGCTGTTATTGATTTAGAAGAGGCCCCATGAAAGAAAACCATCTGCGCTTGCGGGATCTGAATGAAAAAGAAGAAAAACGAAAATAATTGACCACCGTGGGGATTTGATCTTGGGATCTGATGGGTAACAAGACCAGGATGTTACCACTGCATTGCTTGTTTGGATGCTGATGGTTCTGGGTCGCCCGACATCTAGAAGCAGAGGGAGGCGGAGCTCGGGCATGCCGGCCATGGAGGACGACCCTGGTCGGAGAAGATCTCGATGGCTGCGAGCGAAACAGCACGAGCACGAGGGCGTCGGGGGTGCGTCTGGACACGGGGAAGCTGAAGGTTTGCTCGGTTTCACCAGAGGAGGAGGAAGGCGGCCGGAATTGACGCCGGAGCATGGCGGCCATGGAGGAGAAACGGCGACCTTGCGCTGGATTGAGGGCCTTCCGAAGCAATTCCTTGTACCCAGACGACGAGGACGACGAGGCGCATCCGTCGGTGCCCTCGGAACGGCGGGGGGTGGCCTCGAGCGGCGGCGCCATGGAGGGGAAGACACGGTGGTGCTCACAGAGAAGGAAAAAAAATATAGGAAGAAGGGGAAGTTGATGGCGGCGGCTAGAGGGAGAGAGGGGAGGGCGCTAGGGTTTGCTGGGGGCTCGATGGAGATTAAAGAGTAGAGGGGAGGAGCAGTTGGTGCGGTGGTTGAAAAGCGAGGTCACACCTCGTGCGTGCTCTCCTCCAGAGAAGACGACAACGAAGAACAGATGAGGTGATCGAAGGGGTACTGGGCTGATGGTGGGCTGGTGGTTCGGTGGGGAGGATGGGCTGCAAGGTGGACTTGGGCCACAGGGAGGAAAGAGGAAGGCCCGGGTAGAGGGGGTTAGGTTTTCTTTTAAATTCCTTTTTCTCTTTTCCTTTTCAAAACTGGTTTGAAATTTGATTTGAAACATGCACACACAAAGTTTGACTTTGAAAACAGGTTGGAGATAAAATAAAATAAGAGTCAAAGGTTCATAATAAAATGTAAATCTTTTATTTTAGGGTTTTGTTAAAAGAATAGAAAAGGGTAGGTTTATTAAATAACCCATATGAGAGAGAAACCAAATACTAGGGTTTTATAAAAATAATTTTATTTATTAAAAACATGGATGATATGACGCATATGCCATGATGATGCACGAAAGAAAAAGAACAGACAAAATCTATAGGGGGTCCTACCCGGGGCCGTTACAATCGACACCACTAACAAGGAATCTCGCCCCGAGATTCCACCTCAAGGTACGGGGGGAGAGAGGTGAACTATCGGGTCTTCAGGCGACGTGTCGATCTCCTCGACACCACTAACAAGAAGTCCTTGTTCCGCTTTTGATGATGCGCGTCCGTCAGGATCCTCCGAGGATCGGACCTAATAGGTGAGGCAAAGATCGTCCAACCCGCGTAGAGACCTAAGACTCAGAAAACGCAGGTAAGAGAGAAGACTCAAAGCTCGCAAAGGTAAGAGGAGAAAGAATTCAGGTAAGGAGAAAATTCAGAGCTAATCAGATCTATCCAACGAATATTTTGAAAATAGTTTTGACACTAGACACAACAACGTCCGTTGGCAAGGTTATCCTACAGGCTGGACTAGTGGGGTACCGCAAACCTGGGCTCTGATACCAACTTGTGACGCCCCGGAACCGGTACCATGAGGATTCCAGCGATCCCGCCGAAATCCGCACGATATCGATTTTGAGACGCCCTCCGACACGACGTGCGCGACGAATCACACACGTGATGCCAGAGGAATTAGCACGAGCGGTAACATTACAACAGGATTACAATAGAGCCCACAAGATACATATATTACAACAACGACTCCAACGAGTCAAGATACAAATATACAATACAAAGATCCGAATCATACGTAAGATCGAATACGTCCGAGTACGGACAAGATACAAATTGGACTAAGAGTCCCGAAGATAACCAGTGGCGTCCATAACCCCGCCTCGAGCCAAGCCGAAGGGTAACCTTGCTAACGTCGTCATCTCGTACTCGTCAAAGTCGGGCCATCGGCTTGCCGACAAAAGGGAGGAAGCAAAAGAGAAAGGGAAAAGGCGAGAGTAAGTACCAAGGAACGAACTCGGCACGTACTTAGCGAGACTGGAAATGGCTATGCTCGCCGAGCGAGTATATATATATATCGCCTGGGGCTATATGGTAGGTTTAGCGGCAGCAAAACTATAACCAATAGAGACACACTACAACATCCGTCTACTCAGAGGAGATAAGAGAGCGCATAAGGTAACAGATAAATACTACACAAACATAACCTAGCCGATTACACATATCCCCTCCAACAATTGCGAAGAGGCAATGTAAAAGGCACTCGACGGTGGACAAGTTTTATTAGGTATCGGTTGTAGTAAGGCTATATTACTACGCAAATTATTATCAGATTATTAGCAATAAGATAACGGTGTAAGTTGTTCTGTGATCAAGCTATACAATTCCAAGTCGTCCATAACCGCGGACACGGCTTATCGATAAGATGTACACCCTGCAGGGGTTGCCCAAATGTAACCATACGCATGCTCGACCCACTTACGACAGGTGGATGTCTCACAACAAGACCGTTCCCAGCTCAACAAGAAAGTCTAGGGGGCCACCCGACTAAGCTACCCGTAACGAAGTCCGACCGTACTCCGAAGCGGACTCGTGGTTTGCGACGGCGGCTAGGCGTGCGAACCACACGCTTTCGCTAAACGTCCCGCGGGGTACAAGTATGAAGTAAACACCCGAAGGCAACAGTAATAAACACCCGAAGGCAACAGTAATAAACACCCGAAGGCAACAGTAAGTAAAGCATGGCATACATGACATAGGCAAATAAAACCAAGGTTGTGGCCCCTTTTCAACTGACTTGAGAAAAGGTAATGGGTGAGGGGGGTCCCAATAATCGTCCCCACGCATGGGTAGAGCGCTCAATCTCGGAACAGATAACGAGAACTCGGGTCCTAAGGGACATTAGCGAGTCAAAGTACCGATGCTTTCGCAAAGGGGCTCACAGATGCCTCTGCTTACAATTTTAGTTGTTAACAATTAAATAGAGCATGTGTATATCCAACAACTGATATAGCATGTGATAACCTCCCAACAACCCAACATATCCCGATAACTGATCGAGATAACCAACAGAGCCTAAACACGCCTACGACTCGCAAGGCTCAAACATCAAACAACGGCTATGGGTAAGGAATGATACATATAGGATTATTATGGTAAACAAGTGGAATAGGACACGTGACTCGATAAAGAATCGCAACATAAGGATAGCAATGCGAGGGAGAGAGTAAAATAGGTGAAGAGAGAGGGCTCGCCTGTGAAAAGCTGCAGAAGAACTTGTCGGAGCACTCGTCGTATCTCACATCACCACTTCGTGATCCTATCCGGGAAGAAGCAAATGCTGGACAAACAACGAATGCAAGTCTTACAACTACGGAAAAGAACCAGCATGCTCCAGATATGATATGCATGCATGACATGGCAAGGGTGATGCGATGCACTTATCCAATTTAATCGGAGTCGGAACCCCGGTCAAACAAATTAGGTTGGAGTTGCATTTTCTACCGGCAAAGTTAAGTGTTGTATAGCATGACATAACATGGCAGGGGTGCGCTACTTCAAAGTTAAACGGAGCAGGGAAAACCATAGTTGGAAATCCAAAATACTCCGCATATATGTAAGGTGAACATGCACGACTATCCACGAGCTGTTAGGCAATATGCTTGTTGTATTACCAGGGGGCCAAAGGCCACAATATATAGTACATGTACAGGTGCAAATATGCAGAAAGCCCCCTAACATATGGGGAAACTACAATATACAGATATATACTCTAACACCCCCGCAAACTCATGGTGGATCCACAACACCGAGTTTGGAGAGTAAAAAGTCATGCTCGCGCTCGAGTTTGTGCCTTTGTAAAGAAATCCGCCAATCGCAAATCCGAAGGCACATAATGAACCGCAACAACCTCATCCCGCACCCGAGCACGTGTATAAAAAGCATCAACACCAATATGCTTGGTCAGCTCATGCTTGACCGGATCACGTGCAATACCGATAGCACCTGTACTCGTCGGATAAAAGTGGAGTGGGTGTCGTAACGAGACCCCAAAATCTGCAAGCAACCACCGTAACCAGGTCACCTCAAGCAATCAACAAAGCCATAGCCCGCAGCTCTCAGCCTCAACACTCGAACGAGAAACCGCTACCTGTTTCTTCGTCTTCCAAGCAACAAGCGAACCACCAAGAAACACACAGTAGCGAGAAAGTGAACGACGATCCGTAGGATCACTCGCCCACGTAGCATCCGAGTAGCACCGGAGCTGGAGAGAGCTAGAACGAGGAAAGAAAAGGCGACGAGTGATCGTGCCACGAAGGTAACGAAGAACACGGAGGGAGATGACCGTAGTGAACAGTGGTAGGAGCCGAGACAAACCGACTCGGAATATGAACAGGATAAGAAATATCAGGACGAGTGACAGCAAGATAAACAAGACTCCCAACAAGATGACGATAACGTGTGGGATCAGGAAGAGGATCACCATCAGTAGGACGAAGCTTAACATTAAGCTCCATAGGAGTATCAACCGTGCGCTCATCCCCAAGAGCAAGCACGAGCAAGAAGATCCCGAATGTACTTCTCCTGAGAGATAGAAAAGCCATCGAAGTGGAGGAAACCTCAATCCCAAGAAAATAGCGAAGAGGACCAAGATCGGTCATGAGAAACCGATCACGAAGACGAGCCTTTACAAAGGCAATATACTCGGGATCATCACCAGTAATGATCATATCATCAACATAGAGAAGGAGAAGGGTGCGTCCACGAGGAGAAGTGTGAACGAAAAGTGCTCGGATCATGAAGACTAGGAGAGAAACCAGCAGCAGTCACCACGGAGGCAAAGCGCTCAAACCAGGCACGAGGGGCCTGTTTGAGACCATAGAGAGAACGTCGAAGACGACAAACCATTCCATCGGGAACAGAATACCCGAGGAGGAGGCTGCATGTAAACCTCCTCACTCAACTCGCCATTAAGAAAAGCATTCCGAACATCAAGCCGGGAGACGGACCGGCGGCGAACGAAGGCAACAAGCAAGAAGGGTACGCACGAGTAGTCATATGAGCCACGGGGGCAAAAGTCTCATCATAGTCACGGCCGTGCTCCTCGCTGAAAACCACGAGCCACAAGACGCGCTTTATAGCGCTCAAGAGATCCATCGAGCGAGTCTTAATTTTATAGACCCACTTACACGTGATGGGACGAACACCGAAGGGGGAGAAACAAGATCCCAAGTGCCGGTGCGCTCAAGCGCGACGATCTCCTCAGCCATGGCAAGCTGCCATTCGAGATGACGCTCGGCATCCCGATAAGAAGCCGGCTCGGAAACGACGGAGAGACCATACCGACTAGGAGAGTAACGAATCGGAGCACGACGCCGACGAACAGGCCGAGAAGGGGGAAGGTCATCTGCAGGAAGACAAGTCATCGAAGAAGAGGAAGAAGGGACGGAATCGGAAGGAGCCGAAGCCGGAGAACGAGGAGTACTAGGTGGACTAGACGAACGAGAGGATGACGTCGAAGGGGCGCATCGAAGTAGGAGGGAGGGGAGGAGGGACAGCAGGGGGTGCATCCGGAAAAAGAAGAAAAGAGATATCATCCACCGGGTAAGTACCCGAGGTGGGGCGAGGATAGAAGGGACGCGTCTCATCAAATGTGACGTCACGAGAGATGCGCATCCGACGACCAACGGGGTCCCAACAGCGATAGCCCTTATGCTCATCACTGTATCCGAGAAAAACACACTCAACAGACTGAGCGGTCAGTTTGGTGCGTTCGCGAGGAGGCAGAAGGACATAGCGGACGCAACCAAATGAACGGAGAGTCGAGTAGTCCGGAGAAACACCGGAGAGACGCTCGAGAGGAATGCCACCCCGTAGAGCAGCGGAAGGCTGAATGTTAATGAGGTGGGCCGATGTAGCGACAGCCTCAGCCCGTAAATGTGGCGGAAGAGAAGAGGCAATCAGCATAGCACGGGTGGTCTCAAGAAGATGACGATGCTTACGCTCGGCGACGCCATTTTGAGCATGCGCGCCGGGACAAGAAAACTGAGCGAGGGTGCCCTCCTCAGCAAGGACACCACGAAGGTGCTGAGAGATATACTCACCAGCAGAACCAGCACGGAACACGCGAATGGGTGAGGAATACTGAGTGCGGACCATGGCCGCAAAACGCCGATAAATAGAGAGCACCTCACCGCGAGAGTGCATGAAAAACACCCGTGTGTACCGTGAAAAATCATCAATGAATAAGATATAGTATCGATGGCCCCCTTTCGAAGCGAAGGGAGCCGGACCCCAAACATCTGAATGGACTAAATCGAACGGTCGCTGAGAGACAGACACACTAGTAGGATAGGGAAGCTGAATCCGTTTGCCTAACCTACAACCCCGACAGATGTAACGACCCATCTCCGTACGGACCCCGAAGGCCACGATGAACCAAAGACGACAGGCGAGAGTCACAAAGGTGACCAAGACGATGATGCCATCGTTGAAAAGAGCCGGTGACAGAGGCAACAACCGGAGGAGAACCGCGAGATGAAGTGGCAGCGGAAGGAACACGAAGCCGCCTAACTCCCAAAGCCCCGAGACCGACGGCTACGAGGGCCAGCTCCAACCAAGTGCTCGTGTGCGACGATCCCGAACCGCACAAGACTCGGCGTCAAGAATGACGCGACAACCGGAATCGGTGAGCTGGCTAGCAGAGAAAAGGTTCATCCGAAGGCGAGGAACATGAGAAACATCAGGGACAGAGAAAGAGGGAGTAGAAAGGGTGCCTGTACTAGAAACGGGAATAGAGGTACCATCAGCCGTGACAACACGGACAGGAGAAATAAGAGACCGAAGAGCAAACATGATAGAAGACTCAGGGGTCATATGAAAGGAAGCTCCAGAATCCAGATACCACGGGGACGTACCTGACTGTGTAGGAAGTGGTGGTCGCGCAGCAGCCGAAGAGCCGATCCACGGAACCGGCAGCGCCCGGCGAGGAAGAGTCCGTAGTAGCAAGCGGACCACGAAGACCCCCGAGAATGTCCCGATCGGAGAGTGCAACCGCAGAAGATCCCGAAGAGCCAGCCTGCCGACGATCCCGAAACCGCCGACGTAAACTGGGATCCCGCGTCCAGCAGGTGGAGGAAGTGTGGCCAACCTTGCCACAGTAGGTGCAATGAGGACGAGGGCGGAGACTCGAACCGCAAGGCTGCTGACGTAAACTGGAATCCCAAGCATCAAGCAGGCGGTGAAGCTGCGCTATCTCATGCGCAGAGAGGGGCGCGACTGGAGAGGTCGACGTACAATCAGGTGCCGACGAGGAGCTATCACTCACACGCACAGAGGCCACCAAAGGGGGCGACGGAGAGCAACACGCCGATGAAGAAAGAGTCGGCAAAGCGTGGTCATAACCACGTGAAGGAGCCGCGAAAGTCGATGAAGAGCGGCAGGCCGACATAGACGAAGTCGGCGAAGCGCGGGCAGAGCCGCGTGAAGAGGCCGCGAAAGTCGATGTAGAGCGGCAGGTCGACATAGACGAAGTCGGCGAAGCGCGGGTAGAGCCGCGTGAAGAGGCCGCCAAAGTCGATGTAGAGCGGCAGGCCGACATAGATGAAGTCGGCGAAACGCGGGCAGAGCCGCGTGAAGAGGCCGCAAAAGTCGATGTAGAGCGGCAGGCCGAGGGAGACAAAGTCGGCAAAGCACGGCCAGAGCCGCGGGAAGAGGCCGCGAAAGTCGGTATAGAGCGGCGAGCCGACGTAGACGGAGTCGGTGAAGCGCGGGCATAGCCGTGTGAAGAGGCCGCAAACGGCGACGAAGAATGGCTAGCCGTCATACACGGAGGCAGCGGACAAATACCAAGTACCGAAGGAAGGCCCAAAGATAAGGCGGGATCCGCGAAAGAAGACATCGGGTAAAAACAGCTTTTTTTTTGAATTTTTTTTTTTTTTTTTTTTTTTGGAACAGATCTAAGTGAACTTGCAGAGTAGACAGGCAGCCGGTGATACGTCTCCAACGTATCGATAATTTCTTGTGTTCCATGCCACATTATTGATGTTATCTACATGTTTTATGCACACTTTATGTCATATTCGTGCATTTTTCGGAACTAACCTATTAACAAGATGCCGAAGTGCCGGTTCTCGTTTTCTGCTCGTTTTTGGTTTCGAAATCCTAGTAACGAAATATTCTCGAATCGGACGAAATCAACGCCAAAGATCTTAGAATCCCGGAAGCATCCGGAACACACGAGAGGGACCGGAGGGGGCACGAGCCCACCACACCATGCCCCGGCGCGGCCTAGGGGGCCCGCGCCCCCTAGGGTTTGGCCAGCCCTTCGACCCCCGGCGCCGCCTCTTCGCCTATAAGAAGCCCCCGGATCGAGAAAACCCGATACCAATTGACGAAACCCACGAAACCCGCCGCAGCCGCCGCCATCGCGAAGCCAAGATCCGGGGGACAGGATCTCCGTTCCGGCACCCCGGCGGAGCGGGGAAGTGCCCCGAAGGCTTCTCCATCGACACCGCTGCCATCTCCACCGCCATCTTCATCACCGCCGCTCGCTCCCATGAGGAGGGAGTAGTTCTCCATCGAGGCTCGGGCCGTACCGGTAGCTATGTGGTTCATCTTCTCCTATGTAGTTCAATACAATAATCTCATGAGCTGCCTTACATGATTGAGATTCATATGATGATGCTTGTAATCTAGATGTCATTATGCTAGTCAAGTGAGTTTTACCTATGTGATCTCCGGAGACTCCTAGTCCCACGTGTGTAAAGGTGACAAGTGTGTGCACCGTGTGGGTCTCTTAGGCCATATTTCACAGAATACTTACTCATTGAATGGCATAGTGAGGTGCTTATTTATATCTCTTTATGATTGCAACATGTTGTATCACAATTTATCTATGTGCTACTCTAGTGATGTGTTATTAAAGTAGTTCTATTCCTCCTGCATGTGTGCAAAGGTGACAGTGCGCGCACCGTGTTAGTACTTGGTTTATGCTATGATCATGATCTCTTGTAGATTATGGAGTTAACTATTGCTATGATAATATTGATGTGATCTATTCCTCCTACATATGCATGAAGGTGACAAGTGTGCATGCTATGCTAGTACTTGGTTTAGTCTCGTTGATCTATCTTACACTTAAGGTTACTTAAACATGAGCATTATTGTGGAGCTTGTTAACTCCGGCATTGAGGGTTCGTGTAATCCTACGCAATGTGTTCATCATCCAACAAAAGTGTAGAGTATGCATTTATCTATTCTGTTATGTGATCAATGTTGAGAGTCAGGGTGCAAGCGGGAATGGGCCGTCCGCGGCGCCGCAAATGTCGGCCCACTTGACTATCTGTGCGGGAGCCCACGGTTAATTAAGAAAAAGCAACGGCGTATGCAGGCCGGCCCGCGGTTGCCGCGAGTCGGCGACTAGGCACTAGTGAGCCGCTTGCGTTTTCCCGCCCGAGCCACCAAGACTTCAGCGCCGCCACCGAGCGCCACCAGCCCGCCATGGCCGCCCTTCCTCCTCCGGCTCGGGCTCCTTTGGTAGCCACCACGCCTTCTACCGCGCCGCTTGATCGGCCGCTCCGGCCGGCGACCCCAGCCGCGGCGGACGGCGACCCCAAAGACGGCGGACGGCGACCGCCGTCCGCACTCTACCAGCCGGGACGCCGTGTTCCTCGTCCAATTGTGCCGCTTACCCCTCCTCCTCCTCCTCCTCCTCCTCCTCTCTCTCTCTCTCTCTCACCGCCGTAAACCAATTCCCCTTTTGAATTTTTCCCGAGCAGTTTTATTCTTCCGAAGATCGATTCCCTTTGGGAAATTCGGCCGTGTCGGATCTGCGAGGATGGGGGCGATGAAGCGCAGGGTGCACAGGGAGGCAGCGAAATCCACCATTCCCCGAACACTTGATCTACTTGAAATTTAATCATCATTAGAAATGTTTGCAGCAATATTTATGTGTTAAAATTTCTCAGAATCGTGTAATAGAGCATGGACACTTGGTCTACTTGAACTCGGTAGCAGCAAATGATCTTCTTAGTTTCTGTATTCACATCCATGATTGGAGTAGATGTAGATGGACCTTTCCTTGTTTGCATTTCCAATATAGGGCTCTAGTTACTTACGTTCGATTAAACTACTTGCAGGTTTTTTCACACATTTTTTCCATAAGAAATTTCAGTGTGTTTTTGTAGAACAAATTCCTGGGAATAATTTCCTCTCATGAGTATGCAACAAGTGTTTTGGAATGAAAGTTGTATGGGAAGAACTCTAGCAAAGCAAGTACAATATCTTGAAATTACATGAAACTCATATACAACGAGCAGTAGAGTATCTTGAGAAAGGAAACCGTGTAACCTGAATTTTCTTTCGAGGCTGAATGTGCTTCTTCAGCGACGACCTGAAGGGAGCAACAACAGACTGGATGGCGAGCACTTGTTCATGGAGGATGGCGAGTAAATCATAAAGTATGCCATACTATCAGCATTATCCTTTGACATTTTGCTTGGTCTAGTGACGGAGCCCAGCCCAGCCTCAAGTTGTCCTTCTATTTAAGAAAGGAGTAGTTACTTGAGGTTCCCTTTCGCTCAATGCCACTTGAGGAGCGAGATCTCCGTATGATGATGCCTTCTACGGGTATTTCTTGTTCGGTGGAATATAGTTCAGATTTAGGAGAACCGTACCGGGAGTCGTTGGGAGCCCGCAAGGTGTGTTGCGACTGTCTGCCGGGAGCAGGCGTAGTGCGCCGCCGATCTTTCGGTGGCGAGGTTCGCTGCCGGAGCCAAATATCTATGTTCACATTCGATGGCGAGGTGCGCTGCTAGGAGCCGAAGGAGGGCCAGCGACCTCGGTGGGCGGAGGAGGCAGCAGGGGCGATTTGGCGGCGAGTAGGAAGCGCAGATCACATATAGCGCAGTGAAGGCGGTGGCGCAGAGGCAACTTGGTGCAGTTCTTGGTGGAGTTGAAGAAGCAACTATCCTTATCTTTTTTTTATCACAAGCTTATTCTTGGTGGAGTTTGAAGAAGCCACAAGTCCGGGAGCTACTACACATTATCGGCCACTAGCGATGGATAATGGCATGATGCAGTAGTTTTTTTTTTTTTGATAACATGATGCGAGTAGTTTTTTTTATGTCGGTACTACCGAATCTTCAATTTGAAATGTCGTTGAATCTGTCAAATGCTCTCTCGACGTTTCTAAGCACTAGAGCTATTAGCTTGGTGTCATGCACACCGTTGGATGGAGATGAGAGGGGCAAAGATTTGGATCTCAGGCCCCGTGAGTACTCGTTATGAATCCGCTTTTGTATCAAGCCAAGAGCAGAGCTAGCTAGCCTACCGAGCGAGCCTAGCGAACGGCCAACTGCGCCGCGGCCAAAGCTACATACGCGGCGCGCGCGGCGCCGCAAAAACGCGCGGTTCATACGCGGCTCGTACGCGGCTAACTGCATAATTATTGCGGATGCATGCGGCGCAAACGCGGGCCCCCGCAGTGTGTCCCGCTTGCACCCTGAGTTGAGAGCGTCCACTAGTGAAAGTGTAATCCCTAGGCCTTGTTCCTAAATACTGCTGAGTTACTACTGCTGCGTTACTACTGCTGCGTTACTACTGCTACATTACTATCGCTTGTTTCATCGTTTTATCATGCATTACTCGCCGCAATACCACCACCATCAACTACACGCCAAGCACTTTTCTCGGCACCGTTGCTACTCGCTCATACTTATTTATACCACCTGTATTTCACTATCTCTTCGCCGAACTAGTGCACCTATTAGGTGTGTTGGGGACACAAGAGACTTCTTGCTTTGTGGTTGCGGGGTTGCATGAGAGGGATATCTTTGACCTCTTCCTCCCCGAGTTCGATAAACCTTGGGTATCCACTTAAGGGAAACTTGCTCGCTGTTCTACAAACCTCTCGCTCTTGGAGGCCCAACACCGTCTACAAGAATAGAAGCTCCCGTAGACATCAAGCACTTTTCTGGCGCCGTTGCCGGGGAGGAAAGGTAAACGGCACACACACACCGGCAACCCCGGCAACTAAGCCACTTTTCTGGCGCCGTTGCCGGGGAGGAAAGGTAAAAGGCTCTCATACTACGGTCTCAGGTAAAGTAATTTTCTGGCGCCGTTGTGTGTGTGCTCGAAGCTATTTCCTTTAGATCCTGCAATTGCAACTTTTTGTTTCTTGTTTACACTAGTTTGGCATAATGTACAAGAGTGAGCTTCTTATTCTATTTCCTGATTTAAAACATGGATTGTTTGATGCGAAAATTAAAAAACCTATGAAATCTTCTTTGCATGTCGGTAGTAATATTAGTATGAACGCTTTGAACACCATTGTTGACAATAATATAGAAAGTTCTAAGCTTGGGGAAGTTGGTTTTCATGATATTTTTAGTCCCCCAAGCATTGAGGAGAAAATTTTCTTTGATGATACTTTGCCTCCTATTTGTGATGATAATAATAGTAGTCTTTTGATGCCACCTACTATGGAGAGTAAATTTTGTTGTGATTATACTATGCCTCCTACACTTGATGAGAATAATAATGATAGCTACTTTGTTGAATTTGCTCCCACTACAACTAATAAAATTGATTATGCTTATGTGGAGAGTAATAATTTTATGCATGAGACTCATGATAAGAATGCTTTATGTGATGGTTATATTGTTGAGTTTGCTCATGTTGCTACTGAAAGTTATTATGAGAGGGGAAAATATGGTTGTAGAAATGTTCATGTTACTAAAACACCTCTCTATGTGCTGAAATTTTTGATGCTACACTTGTTTTATCTTCCTATGCTTGTTACTTTGCTCTTCATGAACTTGTTTATTTACAAGATTCCCATGCATAGGAAGCATGTTAGACTTAAATGTGTTTTGTATTTGCCTCTTGATGCTCTCTTTTGCTTCAAATACTATTTCTTGCGAGTGCATCATTAAAACTCGCTGAGCCCATCTTAATGGCTAAAAAGAAAGAACTTCTTGGGAGATAACCCATGTGTTATTTTGCTACAGTACTTTGTTTTATATTTGTGTCTTGGAAGTTGTTTACTACTGTAGCAACCTCTCCTTATCTTAGTTTTGAGTTTTGTTGTGCCAAGTAAAGTCTTTGATAGTAAAGTAAGTACTAGATTTGGATTACTGCGCAGTTCCAGATTTCTTTGCTGTCACGAATCTGAGCCCACTGCCCTGCAGGAAGCTCAGAAAATTATGCCAATTTACGAGCATGATCCTCAGATATGTACGCAACTTTCATTCAATTTGAGCATTTTCGTTTGAGCAGGTCTGGTGGCCTAATAAAATCCATCTTTACGGACTGTTCTGTTTTGACAGATTCTGCCTTTTATTTCGCATTGCCTCTTTTGCTATGTTGGATGAATTTCTTTGATCCATTAAGGTCCAGTAGCTTTATGCAATGTCCAGAAGTGTTAAGAATGATTGTGTCACCTCTGAACATGTTAATTTTTATTGTCCACTAACCCTCTAATGAGTTGTTTCGAGTTTGGTGTGGAGGAAGTTTTCAAGGGTCAAGAGAGGAGGATGATATACTATGATCAAGGAGAGTGAAAGCTCTAAGCTTGGGGATGCACCCGTGGTTCACCCCTGCATATATCAAGAAGACTCAAGCGTCTAAGCTTGGGGATGCCCAAGGCATCCCCTTCTTCATCGACAACATTATCGAGTTCCTCCCCTGAAACTATATTTTTATTCCATCACATCTTATGTGCTTTTTCTTGGAGCGTCTCGTTTGTTTGCTTTTGTTTTTGTTTGTGTTTGAATAAATTGGATTACATCATGCTTGTGGGAGAGAGACACGCTCCGCTGGTTCGTATGAACACAGGTGTTCTTAGCTTTTAATATTCATGGCGAAGTTTCTCCTTCGTTAAATTGTTATATGGTTGGAATTGGAAAATGATACATGTAGTAATCGCTATAAATGTCTTGGCTAATGTGATACTTGGCAATTGTTGTGCTCATGTTTAAGCTCTTGCATCATATGCTTTGCACCCATTAATGAAGAAATACATAGAGCATGCTAAAATTTGGTTTGCATATTTGGTTTCTCTAAGGTCTAGATAATTTCTAGTATTGAGTTTGAACAACAAGGAAGACGGTGTAGAGTCTTATAATGTTTTCAATATGTCTTTTATGTGAGTTTTGCTGCACCGTTCATCCTTGTGTTTGTTTCAAACAACCTTGCTAGCCTAAACCTTGTATCGAGAGGGAATACTTCTCATGCATCCAAATCCTTGAGCCAAACAACACTATGCCATTTGTGTCCACCATACCTACCTACTACATGGTATTTCCCGCCATTCCAAAGTAAATTGCTTGAGTGCTACCTTTAAACAATTCAAAATTTATCACCTCTCGATTTGTGTCAATGTTTTATAGCTCATGAGGAAGTATGTGGTGTTTATCTTTCAATCTTGTTGGGCAACTTTCACCAATGGACTAGTGGCTTCATCCGCTTATCCAATAATTTTGCAAAAAGAGCTGGCAATGGGATTCCCAGTCCCAAATTAATTAATAAAAATAGACACTCCTCCATGGTATGTGATTGTTGGACGGCACCCGAAGGATTCGGTTAGCCATGGCTTGTGTAAGCAAAGGTTGGGAGGAGTGTCATCATAATAAAACTAAAATAAAAAGGCACTCCTTCATGGTATGAGATTGTTGGCGGGCACCCGAGGATTCGGTTAGCCATGGTTTGTGAAAGAAAGGTTGGAAGGAGTGCCACCCAAAAATAAAATAAAATGGGAGCCGCTCTTTGAAGGTTTGTCTGGCAAGGGGGTTAGAGTACCCGCTACCATTCGTTGACAACAACAAACACCTCTCAAAACTTTATTTTTATGCTCTCTTCATGTTTTCAAAATCAAAGCTCTAGCACAAATATAGCAATCGATGCTTTTCCTCTATGAGGACCATTCTTTTACTTTCAATGTTGAGTCAGTTCACCTATTTCTATCCACCTCAAGAAGCAAACACTTGTGTGAACTGTGCATTGATTCCTACATACTTGCTTATTGCACTTATTATATTACTCTATGTTGACAATATCCATGAGATATACATGTTACAAGTTGAAAGCAACCGCTGAAACTTAATCTTCTTTTGTGTTGCTTCAATACCTTTACTTTGAATTATTGCTTTATGAGTTAACTCTTATGCAAGACTTATTGATGCTTGTCTTGAAGTGCTATTCATGAAAAGTCTTTGCTTTATGATTCACTTGTTTACTCATGTCATATCCATTGTTTTGATCGCTGCATTCACTACATATGTTGTACAAATAGTATGATCAAGTTTATGATGGCATGTCACTCCGCAAATTATCTTTGTTATCGTTTTACCCGCTCGGGACGAGCGTAACTAAGCTTGGGGATGCTGATACGTCTCCAACGTATCGATAATTTCTTGTGTTCCATGCCACATTATTGATGTTATCTACATGTTTTATGCACACTTTATGTCATATTCGTGCATTTTCCGGAACTAACCTATTAACAAGATGCCGAAGTGCCAGCTCTCGTTTTCTGCTGTTTTTGGTTTCGTAAATCCTAGTAACGAAATATTCTCGGAATCGGACGAAATCAACGCCAAAGATCTTAGAATCCCTGGAAGCATCCGTAACACACGAGAGGGACCGGAGGGGGGCACAGGCCCACCACACCATGCCCCGGCGCGGCCTAGGGGGCCCGCGCCCCCTAGGGTTTGGCCAGCCCTTCGACCCCACGGCGCCGCCTCTTCGCCTATAAGAAGCCCCCGGATCGAAAACCCGATACCAATTGACGAAACCCACGGAAACCCGCAGCAGCCGCCGCCATCGCGAAGCCAAGATCCGGGGGACAGGATCTCTGTTCCGGCACCCTGCCGGAGCGGGGAAGTGCCCCCGAAGGCTTCTCCATCGACACCGCCGCCATCTCCACCGCCATCTTCATCACCGCCGTCGCTCCCATGAGGAGGGAGTAGTTCTCCATCGAGGCTCGGGACTGTACCGGTAGCTATGTGGTTCATCTCTCTCCTATGTAGTTCAATACAATAATCTCATGAGCTGCCTTACATGATTGAGATTCATATGATGATGCTTGTAATCTAGATGTCATTATGCTAGTCAAGTGAGTTTTACCTATGTGATCTCCGGAGACTCCTAGTCCCACGTGTGTAAAGGTGACAAGTGTGTGCACCGTGTGGGTCTCTTAGGCCATATTTCACGAATACTTACTCATTGAATGGCATAGTGAGGTGCTTATTTATATCTCTTTATGATTAGCAAGCATGTTGTATCACAATTTATCTATGTGCTACTCTAGTGATGTGTTATTAAAGTAGTTCTATTCCTCCCGCATGTGTGCAAAGGTGACAAGTGCGTGCACCGTGTTAGTACTTGGTTTATGCTATGATCATGATCTCTTGTAGATTATGGAGTTAACTATTGCTATGATAATATTGATGTGATCTATTCCTCCTACATATGCATGAAGGTGACAGGTGTGCATGCTATGCTAGTACTTGGTTTAGTCTCGTTGATCTATCTTACACTTAAGGTTACTTAAACATGAGCATTATTGTGGAGCTTGTTAACTCCGGCATTGAGGGTTCGTGTAATCCTACGCAATGTGTTCATCATCCAACAAAAGTGTAGAGTATGCATTTATCTATTCTCGTTATGTGATCAATGTTGAGAGCGTCCACTAGTGAAAGTGTAATCCCTAGGCCTTGTTCCTAAATACTCGTTGAGTTACTACCGTCGCGTTACTACCGCTCGCGTTACTACCGCTACATTACTACCGCTTGTTTATCGTTTCTTATCGTTACTATTATCGTCGCAATACCACCACCATCAACTACACGCCAAGCACTTTTCCAGCACCGTTGCTACCTGCTCATACTTATTTATACCACCCGTATTTCAATATCTCTTCGTCGAACTAGTGCACCTATTAGGTGTGTTGGGGACACAAGAGACTTCTTGCTTTGTGGTTGCAGGGTTGCATGAGAGGGATATCTTTGACCTCTTCCTCCCTGAGTTCGATAAACCTTGGGTATCCACTTAAGGGAAACTTGCTGCTGTTCTACAAACCTCTGCTCTTGGAGGCCCAACACTGTCTACAAGAATAGAAGCTCCCGTAGACATCAGCCGGCCACGCGAGGCGTCAGACGGGCAGGCGGCCACGCGAGGCGTAGAGCAGCAGCAGGGGCAGAATCGGCCGGGGATCTTGGGAAGAAACAACCAGAGTAGCAGCAGGGGCACGTGGGGAGCAGACCACGGGGCACCGCACGAAATCTCCAGGCTGGAGTCCAGGTTCCCGCAGAAGTCAGAACCCAGCACAATCCCGTCGCCCCGTCGGAAGCAGGGTAGATCGAGAAGAGTAGGGGGCGCGTGGCGGGGCGGATCCTGGACGGAGATGGCGCGGAGGGCCGGACGCGCTCAGCAGATCCGGGAAGCGGAGCGGGGAGATCGAGGCCAGGCTGCGGATCCTGGCGCGGAGAGCCGAGCGGGAGCAGTGGTGGAATCGGGCGAGGGGGAGCAGGTCGGGCCGATTGGAGCAGATCGGGCCGATTGGAGCAGAGGACGGGCGACGGAAGACGAACAAGCAACCTCGGCCGGGGAGAAGACTTGAGGAGGATCAACCTTGCTCTGATACCATGTTAGGCAATATGCTTGTTGTATTACCAGGGGGCCAAAGGCCACAATATATAGTACATGTACAGGTACAAATATGCAGAAAGCCCCCTAACATATGGGGAAACTACAATATACAGATATATACTCACATGATGCGAGATGCAAACACATGAATGGATGGCATATTCATGTTCAGCACATTTTTCTGATCAATTTTCATATATAAAACATTTTATTTCGAGTTATAGTTTGGAAGATATTAATTTTACAAGATATAGACATTTTCTGGAAATTCCAGAAAAAGAAAACAGGCAGGAGATGAACTGGGCTGAACCTGCGCTGTCCTGGGCCGGATCTGGCCTGCTGCTGGCGCGGGATAGTGACAAAAAGGTGTGGCTTAATTGCCCAGATGGGAATTCGAACTCTGGCCACAAGGTACAGGGATCAAGGGTGCTACCACTGGGCTACTGATCCAGATCTTGGTAACGTGCTGGCCCGTGACAACTTGAACCAAGCCGTGCCAGAGACGAGCTTGAAGGCTGCAGCCATGGCGGGAGGGAGATCAGGTCCGGTCTCGATCTGGCGATTCAGGGCGACCCAGGATGGGGAAGTCGGCGCCGGGGATGCGCCTCAACGCGGGGAAGCTGATGGAGGCGATGCGGAGTTCAGGGGATCGCCGGAGAGCCGCCGGCGACGAGCTCCTGTGGGGGAAGAAGAAGGTCACCGTCGGGGGAACCAACCAGAGCGGAAAAAAGGAGCAGGAAGGGGCTGGTGAGATGCGCCTTCTCACCTGGATCGTGTTGCAGGTCATGGAAGGCCAGGAGGAGGTGCGGGGCGGCCGGAATTGACGATGGACGACGACGGCCGGAGAAGGGAAACGGCGAGCCCGCGGTTGATTCGAGAGCTCCCGGCTCGATTCCTCGCACCAGGCGGTAGAGGATGATGAGGCGCACCCGTCGGTGGTCTAACCTCGGCGAGGGGTGGTCGGTAGAGGCGACACCATGGCGAGGAGGAGGAGGTGCTGTGGGGGACGTTTTTCTCATCCGTTTCCTTACAAAGAGGTGAGGAAAACGATGGGGAGAAGAAGAGGTAGATGGCGGCGCGAGGGAGGAGATGGGTGAGGGCTAGGGTTTCAGGGAAGGAATAAAAAGGGGAGAGAGGGAGCAGGTGGAGGGGGACCTCCGTGGTGGAGGACAGCGACACGGAAGAGGGCTCACGCTCTTCTCGTGAGCGTGGAAGACGACAAGGGGAAGAGAGAAAATAGTGAAGGGGTACGCATGCCGTCGGTGGGTTGGGCCGAGCTGGGCTTGGAGGGGATGTGCTGCTGCGGTGCTGGCTTGGGCCACCGGAAAAGAAAAGGCCAAAGAGATGGGCTGCCAGGGGAGAAAGGAAGAGGCCAGGGGAGAGAGAGAGCCCATGGAAAGGGGAAGGTTTGTTTTAGAAAACCATTTTCTCTTTAATTTTAAAACTGGTTCATAACTCCTTTTTCAAATAAAACCCAAACAACATAGTTAATTGGAAGTTGAAACATTTGAAATACTTTATATATTTTTATAGTTTTGGTTTTAGAGTTTTGTTAAATGAAAAGGCATAGAGGAGGTTTATTTTATAAACCATATGAGAGGGGAAAACGAAATACTTTTTATTTAAAATAATTTTATTTTGGTGAAATCATGTGGATGATATGATGCATGATGCATGATGATGCACAAAAGAAAAACAACAAACAATTCTAATACGGGTGCTACCCTGGGCCGTTACAAATGCATATCATATCATGATCATGCCGATTCTTCTTCTGTAGTAGTAAGTTTGCATCCGTTATTTGTTCCAGCATTTGCTTCTTCCCGGATAGGATCGCGAAGTGGTGTTGTGAGATACGACGAGTTCTCCGGCAAGTGCTTCTGCAGCTTTTCACAGGCGAGCCCTCTCTCTTCACCTATTTTACTCTCTCCCTCGCACTGCTATCCTTATGTTGCGATTCTTTATCGAGTCACGTGTCCTATTCCACTTGTTACCCATAATAATCCTATATGTATCATTTCTTAACCATAGCCGTTGCTTGATGTTTGAGCCTTGCGAGTCGTAGGCGTGTTTAGGCTCTGTTGTTTATCTCGATTTGTTATCGGGATATGTTGGGTTGTTGGGAGGTTATCACATGCTATATCAGTTGTTGGAGATACTCATGCTTTACTTTAATGTTAACAACTAAAATTGTAAGCAGAGGCATCTGTGAGCCCCTTGCGAAAGCATCGGAACTTTGACTCGCTAATGTCCCCTAGGGCCCGAGTTCTTGTTATCTGTTCCGAGATTGAGCGCTCTACCCATGCGTGGGGACGATTATTGGGACCCCCCTCACCCATTACGTTTTCTCAAGTCAGTTGAAAAGGGGGCCACAACCTTAGTTTTATTTGCCTATACCATGTATGTCATGCTTTACTTACTGTTGCCTTCGGGTGTTTACTTCCTGTTGCCTTCGGGTGTTTATATTCTGTATTGTACCTTGCGGGACGTTTAGCGAAGCGTGTGGTTTGCACGCCTAGCCGCCGGCGCAAACCTCTGAGTCCGCTTCGAGTACGGCCGGACTTCGTCACGGGTAGCTTAGTTGGGTGGCCCCCCTAGACTTTCTTGTTGAGCCGGGAACGATCTTGTTGTGAGACATCCACCTATCGTAAGTGGGTCGAGCATGCGTATGGTTACATTTGGGCAACCCCTGCAGGGTGTACATCTTATCGATAAGCCGTGTCCGCGGTTATGGACGACTTGGAATTGTATAGCTTGATCATAGAACAACTTACACTCGTTATCTTGTTGCTAATAATCGTTAATAACTTGCGTAGTAATATAGCATTACTACAACCGATACCTAATAAAACTTGTCCACCGTTGAGTGCCTTTTACATTGCCTCTTTGCAATCGTTGGAGGGGATATGTGTATTTGGTCGGGTTATGTTTGTGTAGTATTTATCTCGTTACCTTATGCGCTCTCTTATCTTCTACGATTAGACGGATGTTGTAGCGTGTCTCTATTGGTTATAGTTTTGCTGCCGCTAAACCTACCATATAGCCCCAGGCGATATATATATATACTCGCTCGGCGAGCATAGCCATTTCTAGTCTCGCTAAGTACGTGCCGGAGTTCGTTCCTTGGTACTTACTCTCGCCTTTCCTTTTTCTCTTTTGCTTCCTCCCTTTTGTCGGCAACCGATGGCCCGACTTTGACAGGTACGAGATGACGATGTTAGCAAGGTTACCCTTCCGACTTGGCCTGGGCAGGCTTATGGACGCCATCGTTTATCTTCAGGACTCTTAGTCCAATTTGTATCTTGTCCGTAATCGGACGTATTCGATCTTCTATATGATTTGGATCTTTGTATTGTATATTTGTATCTTGACTCGTTGGAGTCGTTGTTGTAATATATGTATCTTGTGGGCTCTATTGTAATCCTGTTGTAATGTTACCGCTCGTGTTAATTCCTCTGGCATCACGTGTGTGATTCGTCGCGCACGTCGTGTCGGAGGGCGTCTCTGAATCGATATCGTGCGGATTTCGGCGGGATCGCTGGAATCCTCATGGTACCGGTTCCGGGGCGTCACAAAGAAGATCCAGCATGATCAAGATGGTATGCATGACATGGCAAACATGATGCGGCAGTGCAACTTATCCATATTAATCGGAGTCGGAACTCCGAACAAGCAAATTAGGTTGGAGTTGCATTTTTACCGACAAAGTTAAGGGTTGGATAGCATGGCATATCATGGCATAGGTGCGCTACTTCAATATTAAACGGAGCAGGGAAAACCTAGTCGGTGTCCGAAATACTCCGCATGTTATATTAAGTCGATATGCAAAACTATCACGACGCAACATGATGCAAGATGCAAACAAATATATTGATGACATATTCAGATTCCTTGTATTTTCTAATAAACTTGCATATATAAAATAATTGCATTTGAATTTATACTCAAACAGTAGAAACAGATTTGTATATATAACAAAATAATAGAAGAAAGAAATAGACAGGGGATGGAAGAGCAACAAGCAGGCCACTGGGCTACTGTTCTGATTGTGGCATGGAAAAGGGATCGTGCTACTCTGAACCGTATCTGATGGATACACACTTGACTGACGAAACTGAATATTGTTGCACGCGTCTGTGGAGAAACAAAGATGGCGACTGGAATTAGCAATGCAGAGTGGCGCGTGATGGAGGCGTGCGTGGCCAGCGAGCAAGCAGCAACGTGCTCGTAGTGTGCAGTGTGTGGTGTACGTGTGCGTGGAGATGAAACGCGGCCGCGTGCGTGCGTTGCAGAGAAACCAACTACAGAGGTAAAAGTTCAGAGGGGCGTTTACACTGAAAGAAAAGACAATGCTTGAACTGAACTTTTGTCGGAGAAAGAGGCTCGCGATGAGATCGTCGGCGATGTCGACCAAAGCCTGATGGCGCTGGATCTCAGTGTGGTGAGCATGTGCGTGTGTGTGACCTGCAGGCAACAGTGGCAAGAGCAAGAGGAGCTCGTGTACGAGCCTGCACACATCCATGGCGTACATACAGTCGTACATACGGAACGAGACAGAGACGAGCTCGATACAAAGAAGAATATAGGTAACGGTGCACGATTGAGATGGGAAAGGAGGGGAACGGAACGAGAAGCTCACCGAGAGGGCAGAGAAGTGCTCGGGAAGCTGGAAGGAAGCGCGGAAACGATGTCACGGACAGCCACAGGCGGACTGACGAAACTGACTGGAGATCCCCGTGGTGGACGCGGTGGTCGGAGACGGACTCGCCGGCTGGACGAACCAGGACGCAGGAGGTGCAGGGCCATGCGGTCGTTGGCGACGAGCAGCGCGGACACGCGGAAGAACGAGAGGCGAGCCGGGGGTTGCCGAACTTGAAGACGAAGCAAAACTGTCGATCATGACAGTTTCGTCAGATTTTTGGGGACGCCGAACAAAGAGCAAACATGACAGGGAAAAGGTGGAAAAGGGGTGCCGTCTCACCAGGAGTAGGATGAACACCTCGGCTGGGCCGGAGGAGGTCAGAGGCGGCCGGAAACAACGATTTCTTTGCCGTGGTCGGAGAGGAAACGACGAAGATGGCGATGATATGGAGCGCCCCGGCTCGATTTCTTGGCTTGAGGAGGACCGCGGCATCAAGGCGAAGCTATTGGTAGTCTCAGATCATCGGGGGATGGCCGGAGCTGGCGGATCGACGGCGAGGTCGAGGTTGTTGCGATGGCGCTCGATGGGGTTGCTCCTCTCTCGGGTTCGACTTGGGAGAGGGGAAAGAAGAGGGGAGCAGGTGGAGGCCGAAAAATATCTAGAAGAGCTGGTGCGTCACAGCACACACGCGACTTTGCCTGAGCCACAGAGCTTATGCTCTCTCTTCGTGATAGTTCACCTCTCTCCCCCGTACCATGGCGTGGAACCTCGGGGCGAAGTTCCTTGTTAGTGGTGTCGATTGTAACAACCCGGAAAAACCCTATATTAGATTTTTGCCGTTCCTTTTTT
The DNA here is from genome assembly GCF_022539505.1 of Lolium rigidum. NCBI lineage: Eukaryota > Viridiplantae > Streptophyta > Magnoliopsida > Poales > Poaceae > Lolium > Lolium rigidum. The sequence goes on along the minus strand of NC_061513.1, from coordinate 65,455,037 downwards.
TTTCTTCCGTGCCGTTACCAAGGTCATCATCATCATGCATGAAGCATATCCATGTTTTGTCAAAACAAAATTATTTTTAATTAAAATCCATCCTTCCAATTTTCTTGTATGGTTTATAAAAGCCCTCCTTCCATGTCTTCTTACTTAACAAAACCCCAAACCAAAAATATTCTGATCTTACAAAATGTTTTGGCTCGGTAATAAAGTTTTCAAAATATTCTTGGATCATCTCTTCTTGTTCTCTTCCGTCCTCTTTTTCTCTCTACGTTTCTCTCTTTTCTCACATAATTTCTTCCTACAAAATCAAATGCCAATCTTAGAAAATGGTAAAGGCTCCATTCTTTTCGTGGCTCTTTTCTTCCATCTTAACCTCCTGGATGTTCAGCCCAACAACCCTGGTGGCCTTTTTAACATACCCAAGAGAAGGACTCCTGTCACTTGACTTCAGCTCACGCCACGAGCGTGAGGAGCTCGTGGTCGACCTCAGCGATGCCCTCCTCCCATCTAGATATTTCTTTGGAGCAAGCACATCCACGCACGCCAATCTATCCGAGGCCCCAGAAAACCTAGCATCCTCCATCTTCCCCTCCTTGAGCCGCCGAAAAACAATTTCCCCTCTCCCATGAAAAAATCAGAAATAGTTTCAGAAAATTCAGAGAGTTCGTCACTGTTTCCGTCACCACCGGTCGACCTGGTCGTCGTTCTGGATGCCGCCGCGCCTGTCTGAGTGCGGGGATGGAGTTCCTGCATCATTCTCGACCTCCTTGATGAAGAATCATGACCGAAGCCCCCTCAGGTCGTCGTCGCCATCAAGGTCTTCACCCTGCTGCCGTCTGTGCTCGCCAGCGTCAGCAGCGGCGTCTTCTTCATCTTCCTCTCCGTCGCTGGGCGCGGAATTCGTCTCCGACCAACCAAGGTGAGCACCCGCTCCATACCTCCCTCTTCTAGGTCCTCTGCTCCGTCTCTGCTTGATTCCACGCGCGCCGCCATCCTGATCCTTGTGCCGTCCGTGTGTTCCCTGTTCTAGGCACACACGAGTGTATGTCCTGGTTTCCTGGCCATCTCAATCCGTTTGCCAGCTCCTTTGTTTCCCGGTTAGCAGCAATTTCAGCTACCTACACTCGTTGCCGATCGAACACGCAGCACAACCGCTGATGGTCACTGACGCCGATCGTTGCCGCAGCTCACGAGTCTCGCGACACTGTCTCCGTTCTTCAGTTAGTTCAGTTATCTGTAGCCGCTCTACGTTTTAACCCTTCGTTTTGTCTTGGATCAAACCGAGCATATCCCTGCGGCTTGTGGCCAGATCCGTCGTGCCTTTGTTTTTCCCTGGTCAGGACATCAACCATCAGCTAACTGAATTCCTAGTCATCTATACACACGCCACTAGCCTCACTTCTCTTCACGTGCTTGTTTAATCCATCTGGCATGTGTCGATCTTGCCTCTATCCATGAGCTGACTAGTCGTAAATCAAGGTGGTAGTTCTTGTTCTTCATATGATTGATGATACGGAGATCAACTCCCTAATGCCACATATCGACACCATCTTTTTTATCTATTTCTTATCGCTGCAATCTCACGTCATGTGTGTTCATATAGACTGCGCCTCATACTTGTATCAGCATACGGAGAGTAGCACAGTTTGTTTCTCACATCGTTCTGATCTCTGGATTCAAATACAATAAGGTGTAAATCTGTATCCTTTCTTTTTGTTCTCTGACCTGCGAGGTTGGTTCCCTCCTCGCTGTTTCCTGTGTCAAGTTCCATCCCATCTCTCTAATTCTATTAACTTTTGCAAATCTTATCTATTTAATATCTTTTAAACTGTAGCTCCGAATAAACTGTTTTATATATGAAACATGATCCGAAAAATGCAATCAACATGAATATGTCATTCATATACCTGTTTGCATCTTGCATCATGTCGTGACGTGATAGTTCGTGTATACCACCTAACATATACGCGGAGTATTTCGGAATTCCACCTAGGTTTTCCCCGCTCCGTTTAATATTGAAGTAGCTCACTCCTGCCATGCTACTGCCATGCTAATCCACCCTTAACTTTGACGGTAGATATGCAACTCCAACCTAACTTGATTGTCCGGGGTTTCGACTCCGATTAATATGGATAAGTTGCATCGCACCATATCTGCCATGCCATGCATATCATATCATGATCATGCCGATTCTTCTTCCGTAGTAGTAAGTTTGCATCCGTTATTTGTTCCAGCATTTGCTTCTTCACGGATAGGATCACGAAGTGTTGATGTGAGATACGATGAGTTCTCCGACAAGTTCTTCTGCAGCTTTTCACAGGCGAGCCCTCTCTCTTCACCTATTTTACTCTATCTCTCGCACTGCTATCCTTATGTTGCGATTCTTTATCGAGTCACGTGTCCTATTCCACTTGTTTACCATAACAATCCTATATGTATCCTTCCTTACCCATAGCCGTTGCTTGATGTTTGAGCCTTGCGAGTCGTAGGCATGTTTAGGCCCTGTTGTTTATCTCGATCTGTTATCGGGATATGTTGGGTTGTTGGGAGGTTATCACATGCTATATCAGTTGTTGGAGATACACATGCTTTACTTATTTGTTAACAACTAAAATTGTAAGCAGAGGCATCTGTGAGCCCCTTTGCGAAAGCATCGGAACTTTGACTCGCTAATGTCCCCTAGGACCCGAGTTCTTGTTATCTGTTTCGAGATTGAGCGCTCTACCCATGCGTGGGGACGATTATTGGGACCCCCTCACCCATTACCTTTTCTCAAGTCAGTTGAAAAGGGGGCCACAACCTTGGTTTTATTTGCCTATGCCATGTATGCCATGCTTTATTACTGTTGCCTTCGGGTGTTTATTACTGTTGCCTTCGGGTGTTTACTTCTATACTGTACCCCGCGGGACGTTTAGCGAAGCGTGTGGTTTGCACGCCTAGCCGCCGACGCAAACCCTGAGTCCGCTCGGAGTACGGCCGGACTTCGTTACGGGTAGCTTAGTCGGGTGGCCCCCTAGACTTTCTTGTTGAACTGGGAACGGTCTTGTTGTGAGACATCCACCTGTCGTAAGTGGGTCGAGCATGCGTATGGTTACATTTGGGCAACCCCTGCAGGGTGTACATCTTATCGATAAGCCGTGTCCGCGGTTATGGACGACTTGGAATTGTATAGTTTGATCATAGAACAACTTACACCGTTATCTTATTGCTAATAATCTGATAATAATTTGCGTAGTAATATAGCCTTACTACAACCGATACCTAATAAAACTTGTCCACCGTTGAGTGCCTTTTACATTGCCTCTTCGCAATTGTTGGAGGGGATATGTGTAATCGGTCGGGTTATGTTTGTGTAGTATTTATCTCGTTACCTTATGCGCTCTCTTATCTTCTGCGAGTAGACGAGATGTTGTAGTGTGTCTCTATTGGTTATAGTTTTGCTGCCGCTAAACCTACCATATAGCCCCGGGCGATATATATTTATACTCGCTCGGCGAGCATAGCCATTTCTAGTCTCGCTAAGTACGTGCCTGGAGTTCGTTCCTTGGTATTTACTCTCGCCTTTTCCCTTTCTCTTTTGCTTCCTCCCTTTTGCTCGGCAACCGATGGCCCGACTTTGACGAGTACGAGATGACGACGTTAGCGAGGTTACCCTTCCGGCTTGGCACAGGCGGGGTTATGGACGCCACTCGGTTATCTTCGGGACTCTTAGTCCAATTTGTATCTTGTCCGTACTCGGACGTATTCGATCTTCCGTATGATTCGGATCTTTGTATTGTATATTTGTATCTTGACTCGTTGGAGTCGTTGTTGTAATATATGTATCTTGTGGGCTCTATTGTAATCCTGTTGTAATGTTACCGCTCGTGTTAATTCCTCTGGCATCACGTGTGTGATTCGTCGCGCACGTCGTGTCGGAGGGCGTCTCTGGATCGATATCGTGCGGATTTCTGCGGGATCGCTGGAATCCTCATGGTACCGGTTCCGGGGCGTCACAAGTTGGTATCAGAGCCTTAGGTTGACGATACCCCACTAGTCCAGCCTGTAGGATAACCTTGCCAATGGTCGTTGAGTTTAGAGCGTCCAAACTATTTTCTAAAAATCGTTTGATAGATCTGATTAGCTCTGATTTTTCTCCTTACCCCTATTCTTTCTCCTCTTACCTATGCGAGTTTTGGGTCTTGTCTCTTATCTGGGTTCTCTGAGTCTTAGGTTCCGACGTGGGTTGGACGATCTATGCCTTCACCTATTAGGACCGATCTCTGAAGATTTCTGACAGAAGAACATCACCGGCGGTTAACCTTCGTATTCTCCATTGACGTCATCTATGCCTCTCTGACCTTTCTACAATTCTTTGTTCTTTGACTCCGTCGAATCTTCGCTGACAATGCTTGTCGTTATCGTCAATCGGAATTCGGGAGCTGTTACACGACTCTCCTATTCATGTGCAGAGTAATACTTTGAGTGCGGGATGGGCTGATCACCATACCGACTACTCTTATTATTCGCTCTTGTTACGATGAATTGGTGGATCCGTGTGACTGTTACGCCTTTTCTTTGTTTGTCCGGAGTCATCATCGTCATCGGAACAACGACTTCTTGTTGGTGGTGTCGACCATCCAAGCTGGAGTAAGACTTCTTGTTAGTGGTGTCGAGGAGATCGACACGTCGTCTGAAGACCCGATAGTTCACCTCTCTCCCCCGTACCTTGAGGCGGTATCTCGGGGCACGATCCCTTGTTAGTGGTGTCGATTGTAACGGCCCAGGGTAGCACCCATATTAGAATTGTTTGTTGTTTTTCTTTTGTGCATCATCATGCATCATGCATCATATCATCCACATGATTTCACCAAAATAAAATTATTTTAAATAAAAAGTATTTCGTTTTCCCCTCTCATATGGTTTATAAAATAAACCTCCTCTATGCCTTTTCATTTAACAAAACTCTAAAACCAAAACTATAAAAATATATAAAGTATTTCAAATGTTTCAACTTCCAATTAACTATGTTGTGTGGGTTTTATTTGAAAAAGGAGTTTTGAACCAGTTTTAAAATTAAAGAGAAAATGGTTTTCTAAAACAAACCTTCCCCTTTCCATGGGCTCTCTCTCTCCCCTGGCCTCTTCCTTTCTCCCCTGGCAGCCCATCTCTTTGGCCTTTTCTTTTCCGGTGGCCCAAGCCGGCACCGCAGCACGACACATCCCCTCCAAGCCCAGCTCGGCCCAACCCACCGACGGCCTGCGTACCCCTTCGCTATTTTCTCTCTTCCCCTTGTCGTCTTCCACGCTCACGAGAAGAGCGTGAGCCCTCTTCCGTGTCGCTGTCCTCCACCACGGAGGTCCCCCTCCACCTGCTCCCTCTCTCCCCTTTTTATTCCTTCCCTGAAACCCTAGCCCTCACCCATCTCCTCCCTCGCGCCGCCATCTACCTCTTCTTCTCCCCATCGTTTTCCTCACCTCTCTCGTAAGGAAACGGATGAGAAAACGTCCCCCACGGCACCTCCTCCTCCTCGCCATGGTGTCTCCTCTACCGACCACCCCTCGCCGAGGTTAGACCCACCGACGGGTGCGCCTCATCATCCTCTACCGCCGGTGCGAGGAATCGAGCCAGGAGCTCTCGAATCAACCGCGGGCTCGCCGTTTCCCTTCTCCGGCCGTCGTCGTCCATCATCAATTCCGGCCGCCCCGCACCTCCTCCCGGCCTTCCATGACCCGCAACACGATCCGAGGTGAGAAGGCGCATCTCACCGGCCCCTTCCTCGCTCCTTTTTTCCGCTCTCGGTTGGTTCCCCCGACGGTGACCTTCTTCTTCCACCACGGGAGCTCGTCGCCGGCGGCTCTCCGGCGATCCCCCGAACTCCGCATCGCCTCCATCGGCTTCCCCGCGTTGAGGCGCATCCCCGCGCCGACTTTCCCATCCCGGGTCGCCCTGAATCGCCAGATCGAGGCCGGACCTGATCTTCCTCCCGCCATGGCTGCAGCTTCCAAGCTCGTCTCGGCACGGCTTGGTTCAAGTTGTCACGGGCCAGCACGTTACCAAGATCTGGATCAGTAGCCCAGTGGTAGCACCCTTGATCCCTGTACCTTGTGGCCAGAGTTCGAATTCCCATCTGGGCAATTAAGCCACACCTTTTTGATGTTATTTTTTCTCCAGATCCGTGACTGGGCCTTGGCCCAGCTTCCTCTCCCGGCGCCAGTTCACTATCCCGCGCCAGCAGCATGCCAGATCCGGCCCAGGACAGCGCATGTTCAGCCCAGTTCATCTCCTGCCTGTTTTCTTTTTCTGGAATTTCCAGAAAATGTTTATATCTTGCAAAAATCATATCTCTCAAACTATAACTCAAAATAAAATATGTTCTATATGAAAATTGATCAGAAAAATATGCTGAACATGAATATGCCATCCATACATTTGTTAGCATCTCGCATCATGACGCGTCGTGATAGTTATGCATTTTCACCTCACATATATGCGGAGTATTTCGGAACACCGACTAAGGTTTCTCAGCTCCGTTTAACTTTGAAGTAGCTCACCCTTGCCATGTTATGCCATGCTATCCAACCCTTAATTTTGACGGTAGAAATGCAACTCCAACCTAATTTGTTTGTCCGGGGTTCCGACTCCGGTTAATATGGATATGTGCATCGCATCATATCTGCCATGTCATGCATATCTTATCATGATCATGCCGATTCTTCTTCCGTAGTAGTAAGACTAGCATGCGTTGTGTGTTCCAGCATTTGCTTCTTCCCGGATAGGATCGCGAAGTGTTGATGTGAGATACGACGAGTTCTCCGACAAGTTCTTCTGCAGCTTTTCTCAGGCGAGCCCTCTCTCTTCACCTATTTTACTCTCTCCCTCGCATTGCTATCCTTATGTTGCGCTTCTTTATCGAGTCACGTGTCCTATTCCACTTGTTTACCCTAATAATCCTATATGTATCATTCCTTACCCTTAGCCGTTGATTGATGTTTGAGCCTTGCGAGTCGTAGGCGTGTTAGGCTCGTTGTTTATCTCGATCCGTTATCGGGATATGTTGGGTTGTTGGGAGGTTATCACATGCTATATCGGTTGTTGCGGATACACATGCTTTACTTAATTGTTAACAACTAAAATTGTAAGCGAGGCATCCGTGAGCCCCTTTGCGAAAGCATCGGAACTTTGACTCGCTAATGTCCCCTAGGACCCGAGTTCTTGTTATCCGTTCCGAGATTGAGCGCTCTACCCATGCGTGGGGACGATTATTGGGACCCCCTCACCCATTACCTTTTCTCAAGTCGGTTGAAAAGGGGCCACAACCTTGGTTTTATTTGCCTATGCCATGTATGCCATGCTTTATTACCGTTGCCTTCGGGTGTTTATTACTCGTTGCCTTCGGGTGTTTACTTGTACTCGTACCCCGCGGGACGTTTAGCGAAGCATGTGGTTTGCACGCCTAGCCGCCAATGCAAACCCTGAGTCCGTCTTGGAGTACGGCCGAACTTCGTCACGGGTAGCTTAGTCGGGTGCCCCCCCTAGACTTTCTTGTTGAACCGGGAACGGTCTTGTTGTGAGACATCCACCTATCGTAAGTGGGTCGAGCATGCGTATGGTTACATTTGGGCAATCCTCGCGAGGTGTACATCTTATCGATAAGCCGTGTCCGCGGTTATGGACGACTTGGAATTGTATAGCTTGATCATAGAACAACTTACACCGTTATCTTATTGCTAATAATCTGATAATAATTTGCGTAGTAATATAGCCTTACTACAACCGATACCTAATAAAACTTGTCCACCGTTGAGTGCCTTTTACATTGCCTCTTCGCAATTGTTGGAGGGGATATGTGTAATCGGCTGGGTTATGTTTGTGTAGTATTTATCTGTTACCTTATGCGCTCTCTTATCTTCTGCGAGTAGACGGATGTTGTAGTGTGTCTCTATTGGTTATAGTTTTGCTGCCGCTAAACCTACCATATAGCCCCGAGCGATATATATTTATACTCGCTCGGCGAGCATAGCCATTTCTAGTCTCGCTAAGTACGTGCTGGAGTTCGTTCCTTGGTATTTACTCTCGCCTTTTCCCTTTCTCTTTTGCTTCCTCCCTTTTGTTGGCAACCGATGGCCCGACTTTGACAGGTACGAGATGACGACGTTAGCAGGGTTACCCTTCCGGCTTGGCCTACCGAGAGACACGATACGGAAAACCTTCCAGAGACGCCGCCGCCGCCAATCCCATCTCGAGGGATTCAGGAGATTGCCTCCGGCACCCTACCGGAGAGGGGAATCATCTCCCGGAGGACTCTTCACCGCCATGGTCGCCTCCGGAGTGATGTGTGAGTAGTTCACCCCTGGACTATGGGTCCATAGCAGTAGCTAGATGGTCGTCTTCTCCTAATTGTGCTATCATTGTTGGATCTCGTGAGCTGCCTAACATGATCAAGATCATCTATTTGTAATGCTACATGTTGCGTTTGTTGGGATCCGATGAATAATGAATGCTATGTTATGTTGATTTTCAATCTATCATCTATGTGTTATTTATGATCTTTCATGCTCTCCGTTATTAGTAGAGGCTCTGGCCAAGTTTTTACTTGTAACTCCAAGAGGGAGCATTTATGCTCGATAGTGGGTTCATGCCTCCATTAAATCTGGGACAGTGACAGAAAGTTCTAAGGTTGTGGATGTGCTGTTGCCACTAGGGATAAAACATCAATTCTATGTCTAAGGATGTATTTGTTGATTACATTACGCACCATACTTAATGCAAATGTCTGTTGTTTGCAACTTAATATTGGAAGAGGTTCGGATGATAACCTGAAGGTGGACTTTTTAGGCATAGATGCATGCTGGATAGCGGTCTATGTACTTTGTCGTAATGCCCAATTGAATTTCACACTACTCATCATAACATGTATGTGCATGGTCATGCCATCTTTATTTGTCAATTGCCCAACTGTAATTTGTTCACCCAACATGCTATTTATCTTATGGGAGAGACACCACTAGTGAACTGTGGACCCCGGTCCATTCTTAACATCGAATACAATCTACTGCAATACTCGTTCTACTGTTCTCTGCAAACATCATCATCCACATTATACATCTAATCCTTTGTTACAACGAAGCCGGTGAGATTGACAACCTCACTGTTAAGTTGGGGCAAAGTATCTTGGTTGTGTTGTGCAGGTTCCACGTTGGCGCTGGAATCCCTGGTGTTGTGCCACACTACACTCCGCCGCCATCAACCTTCAACGTGCTTCTTGACTCCTACTGGTTCGATAACCTTGGTTTCTTACTGAGCGAAAAAATTCCGTTGTACGCATCATACCTTCCTCTTGGGGTTCCCAACGGACGTGTGCTTTACCGTCACAAGCAGCAAAGCTTTCTCTAGCACCGTTGCCGGGGAGATCAAGACACGCTGCAAGGGGAGTCTCCACTTCCAATCTCTTTACTTTGTTTTTTGTCTTGCTTTATTTTATTTACTACTTTGTTTGTTGCACTAAAACAAAACACAAAAAAATTAGTTGCTAGCTTTACTTTATTTACTATCTTGTTTGCCATATTAAAAACACAAAAAATTTAGTTACGTGCATTTACTTTATTTGCTCTTTGTTTATTTCATCATGTTTCCTCCTAAGTTTATTCTTAAAGATGTACCGGTAGGTCGAGGGTCTATCCTTGGGAAAGATAATATAGAAGATTTTTTCACTCATATTAGTACGGTTGAATATTTTGAAGATATACACTTGGTAGAACTTGCTCCTACTTATGAAATTGCTATTGCTTCTTTAGTACACGCGTTAGAAACTAGATTTGTTAATCTCAATCCTGTGAGTCAACATATGTTCCTTACACTCAGTGATATGGAAGAAGGAGAAAAGAAAGATTTTGTATTAGAAACCCTTCTTAAAGAATTTGGTGGAGTAGCAAGAGAAGCTAGAAAAGTCTTTGCTAAATATAATATGCTTGGCTCTTATACCAACTTTGTTAGTACCCTTGAAAAGATGGAAAAAGATAGACAAAAGTACACTAATCAAGTTAATTATGAGGGGGATATTAAAACATCAATACAATGCTTGGCTTGTCCCTGAAAATTTGTTTGATGAGAATAGCAAGCCTAAGACTAATGAAAAGGGAGCCTCTGAAACTTACATAGATAAGATACAATGCATAGTTGAGAAAGCTCCAAACCCCGATGTTGATGCTTCGTCTCTTGATAATACTTGACACACACTTTCTGCGCCTAGCTGAAAGGCATTAAAGAAAAGCGCTTATGGGAGACAACCCATGATTTTACTACAGCACTTTTGTTTTATATTTGAGTCTTGGAAGTTGTTACTACTGTAGCAACCTCTTCTTATCTTAATTTTGTTGCATTGTTGTGCCAAGTAAAGTCTTTGATAGTAAGGTTCATACTAGATTTGGATTGATGCGCAGAAACAGATTTCTTGCTGTCACGAATTTGAGCAGTAGACTCTGTAGGTAACTCAGAAAATTCTGCCAATTTACGTGAGTGATCCTCAGATATGTACGCAACTTTCATTCAATTTGAGCATTTTCATTTGAGCAAGTCTGGTGCACCTAAAAAAATCGTCTTCACGTACTGTTCTGTTTTGACAGATTCTGCCTTTTATTCCGCATTGCCTGTTTTGCTATGTTTGATGGATTTCTTTATTCCATTAACTTTCACTAGTTTTGTGCAATGTCCAGAAGTGTTAAGAATGATTATGTCACCTCTGAACATGTGAATTTTGATTATCCACTAACCCTCTAATGAGTTGTTTTGAGTTTGGTGCGGAGGAAGTTTTCAAGGATCAAAAGAGGAGGATGATACAATATGATCAAGGAGAGTGAAAACTCTAAGCTTGGGGATGCCCCGGTGGTTCACCCCTGCATATTTCAAGAAGACTCAAGCATCTAAGCTTGGGGATACCCAAGGCATCCCCTTCTTCATCGACAACATTATCAGGTTCCTCTAATGAAACTATATTTTTATTCCATCACATCTTATGCGCTTTACTTGGAGCGTCTGTATGTTTTTGTTTTTGTTTTGTTTGAATAAAGTTGGATCCTAGCATTCATTGTGTGGGAGAGAGACACGCTCCGCTATTGCATATGGACAAATATGTCCTTAGACTTTACTCATAATGTTCATGGCGAAGGTTGAAACTGCTTCGTTAAATTGTTATATGGTTGGAAACGGGAAATGCTACATGTGGTAATTGGTAGAATGTCTTGAATAATTTGATACTTGGCAATTGTTGTGCTCATAAGGATCATGTTTAAGCTCTTGCATCATATACTTTGCACCTATTAGTGAAGAAATACATAGAGCTTGCTAAAATTTGGTTTGCATGATTGGTCTCTCTAAGGTCTAGATATTTTCTAGTAAGGGTCGAACAACAAGAAGGACGGTGTAGAGTCTTATAATTCTTGCAATATGTCTTTTATGTAAGTTTTGCTGTACCGGTTCATACTTGTGTTTGTTTCAAATAACCTTGCTAGCCTAAGCCTTGTATTGAGAGGGAATACTTCTCATGCATCCAAAATCCTTGAGCCAAACACTATGCCACTTGTGTCCACCATACCTACCTACTACATGGTATTTCTCCGCCATTCCAAAGTAAATTGCTTGAGTGCTACCTTTAAATTTCTATCCTTTATCCTTGCAATATATAGCTCATGGGACAAATAGCCTAAAAACTATTGTGGTATTGAATATGTACTTATGTATCTTATTTCTTATTAAGTTGCTTGTTGAGCGATAACCATGTTCCTGGGGACGCCATCAACTACCCTTTGTTGAATATCATGTGAGTTGCTATGCATGTTCGTCTTGTCCGAAGTAAGGGTGATTTATCATGAGTTGAATGGTTTGAGTATGCATATTGCTAGAGAAGAGCATTGGGCCGCTAACTAAAGCCATGATCCATGGTGGAAGTTTCGAGTTTTGGACAACTATCCTCAATCTCTTATGAGAATATTATTTGTTGTTGAATGCTTATGCATTAAAGAGGAGTCCATTATCTGTTGTCTATGTTGTCCCGGTATGGATGTCTAAGTTGAGAATAATCAAAAGCGAGAAATCCAATGCGAGCTTTCTCCTTAGACCTTTGTACAGGCGGCATAGAGGTATCCCTTTGCGACACTTGGTTAAAACATATGTATTACGATGATAATCCATGTAAATCCGAGCTAATTAGGACAAGGTGCGGGCACTATTGGTAATCTATGCATGAGGCTTGCAACTTGTAGGATATAATTTACATAATGCATATGCTTTATTACTACCATTGACAAAATTGTTTCTTGTTTTCAAAATCAAAGCTCTAGCACAAATATAGCAATCAATGCTTCCCTCTTCGAAGGGCCATTCTTCTACTTTTATGTTGAGTCAGTTTACCTATTTCTCTCCATCTTAAGAAGCAATCACTTGTGTTAAGCGTGCATTGATTCTTACATACTTGCTTATTGCACTTATTATATTACTTTATGTTGACAATATCCATGAGATATACATGTTACAAGTTGAAAGCAACCGCTGAAACTTATATCTTCCTTTGTGTTGCTTCAATGCCTTTACTTTGAATTTATTGCTTTATGAGTTAACTCTTATGCAAGACTTATTGATGCTTGTCTTGAAAGTACTATTCATGAAAAGTCTTTGCTATATGATTCAGTTGTTTACTCATTGTCTGTACCATTGCTTCGAATCGCTGCATTCATTACATGTTCTTACAATAGTATTGATCAAGGTTATGATAGAATGTCACTTCAGAAATTATCTTTGTTATCGTTTACCTACTCGGGACGAGTAGGAACTAAGCTTGGGGATGCTTGATACGTTTCAAACGTATCTATAATTTCTTATGTTCCATGCTACTTTATTGAAGATACTCACATGTTTTATACATACTTTATGTCATATTTATGCATTTTCCGGCACTAACCTATTAACGAGATGCCGAAGAGCCAGTTGTTGTTTTCTGCTGTTTTTGGTTTCAGAAATCCTAGTAAGGAAATATTCTTGGAATTGGACGAAATCAACGTCCAAGATCTTATTTTTCCACGAAGCTTCCAGAAGTCCGAAAGGGAAACGAAGTGGGGCAACGAGGCGCCCACACAACAGGGCGGCGCGGCCAAGGCTTGGGCCGCGCGGCCCTAGCGTGTGGGGCCCTCGTGGCGCCCCCTGACCTACCCTTCCGCCTACATAAGCCTTCGTCGATAATAGTTCCAGTACCGAGATCCACGATACAGAAAACCTTCTAGAGACGCCGCCGCGCCAATCCCATCTCGGGGGATTCAGGAGATCGCCTCCGGCACCCTGCCGGAGAGGGGAATCATCTCACGGAGGACTCTTCACCGCCATGGTCGCCTCCGGAGTGATGTGTGACTAGTTCGCCCCTGGACTATGGGTCCATAGCAGTAGCTAGATGGTCGTCTTCTCCTAATTGTGCTATCATTGTTGGATCTTGTGAGCTGCCTAACATGATCAAGATCATCTATTTGTAATGCTACATGTTGCGTTTGTTGGGATCCGATGAATAATGAATGCTATGTTATGTTATGTTGATTATCAATCTATCATCTATGTGTTGTTTATGATCTTGCATGCTCTCCGTTATTAGTAGAGGCTCTGGCCAAGTTTTTACTTGTAACTCCAAGAGGGAGTATTTATGCTCGATAGTGGGTTCATGCCTCCATTAAATCTGGGACAGTGACAGAAAGTTCTAAGGTTGTGGATGTGCTGTTGCCACTAGGGATAAAACATCAATGCTATGTCTAAGGATGTATTTGTTGATTACATTACGCACCATACTTAATGCAATTGTCCGTTGTTTGCAACTTAATACTGGAAGGGGTTCGGATGATAACCCGAAGGTGGACTTTTTAGGCATAGATGCATGCTTGGATAGCGGTCTCGTGTACTTTGTCGTAATGCCCAATTGAATTTCACACTACTCATCATAACATGTATGTGCATGGTCATGCCCTATTTATTTGTCAATTGCCCAACTGTAATTTGTTCACCCAACATGCTATTTATCTTATGGGAGAGACACCACTAGTGAACTGTGGACCCCGGTCCATTCTTAACATCGAATACAATCTACAGCAATACTCGTTCCTCATCGTTCTCTGCAAACATCATCATCCACACTATACATCTAATCCTTTGTTACAACAAGCCGGTGAGATTGACAACCTCACTGTTAAGTTGGGGCAAAGTATCTTGGTTGTGTTGTGCAGGTTCCACGTTGGCGCCGGAATCCCTGGTGTTGCGCCGCACTACACTCCGCCGCCATCAACCTTCAACGTGCTTCTTGACTCCTACTGGTTCGATAACCTTGGTTTCTTACTGAGGGAAAAACTTGCCGCTGTACGCACCATACCTTCCTCTTCGGGTTCCCAACGGACGTGTGCTTTACCGTCACAAGCAGCACGGTGGCGACGGAGATCTCCGGCGGAGCTTCGCTAAGCGTTGCGGGAGAGGGGGAGGAGTGGGGCGGCTAGGGTTTGGGGAGAGAGGGTGGCCGGCCTCTATGGGGTGCGGCCAGCTTGGTGGCTTGTGGTGGCCGGCCCCCTCCCCTTGGCCCCTCATTATATAGGTGGAACCCCCAAGTGTTGGACTACAAGTCTTCGAATAAGACCCCAACCCAAAACCTTCCATGTAGTAGGGAAACCTACCCAAGGTAGGACTCCACCCAAGTGGGATTCCCACCCTTCCATGCGGGGGGGTGGCCGGCCCCCTTGGTGGAGTCCACCTTGGACTCCCCCCTCTAGGATTGGCCGGCCATGGGTGGTGGAGTCCCACCGGGACTCCGCCTTCCAAAGTGAATTCTTCCGGACTTTTCTAGAACCTTCTAGAACCTTCCATAAATTCATCGGATCATTTTAAATCTTATAAAATGACTTCCTATATATGAATCTTATTCTCCGGACCATTCCGGAACTCCTCGTGATGTCTGGGATCCCATACAAGATTTCGAACAATACTTCGAACTCCATTCCACATTCAAGTTCTAGTATTAAAACATCAAACCTTAAATGTGTCACCCTACGGTTCGCGAACTATGTGGACATGGTTGAGAACTCTCTCCGACCAATAACCAATAGCGGGATCTGGAGATCCATAATGGCTCCCACATATTCAACGATGACTTAGTGATTGAATGAACCATTCACATACGATACCAATTCCCTTTGTCACGCGATATTTTACTTGTCCGAGGTTTGATCATCGGTATCACTATATACCTTGTTCAACCTCGTCTCCTGACAAGTACTTTTTACTCGTACCGTGGTATGTTGTCTCTTATGAACTTATTCATATGCTTGCAAGACATTAGACGACATTCCACCGAGAGGGCCCAGAGTATATCTATCCGTGATCGGGATGGACAAATCCCACTGATGATCCATATGCCTCAACTCATACTTTCCGGATACTTAATCCCACCTTTATAACCACCCATTTACGAGGTGGCGTTTGATGTAATCAAAGTACCTTTCCGGTATAAGTGATTTACATGATCTCATGGTCGAAAGGACTAGGTAACTATGTATTGAAAGCTTATAGAAAATAACTTAATGGCGTGATCTTATGCTATGCTTAATTGGGTGTGTCCATTACATCATTCATATAATGATATAACCTTGTTATTAATAACATCCAATGTTCATGATTATGAAACTAATCATCTATTAATCAACAAGCTAGTTAAGAGGCTTACTAGGGACTCATTGTTGTTTACATATCACACATGTATCAATATTTCGGTTATTACAATTATAGCATGGTATATAAACATTTATCATAAGCATGAAGATATATAATAACCACTTTTATTATTGCCTCTTGGGCATATCTCCAACACCATGAGCCTGGCCGCTGCCCACCACCAACCCCTACCGGAGTGCCGCGAAGCCGACGGGAGGAGGGAGGCTGCAGCGCTGGCCGCCGCCGCCCATCCCACGCGCCGGCCGCTAGGGGAGCCGACGGGAGAAGAGGCGCAGCGCAGGCCGCCGCCGCCCGACTCATCCGCGCGCCCGCCATGCATCGAGGAGGGAGATCCGGCCGCCGTCACCAGGCGTCGATGAGGAGGAGCCCCCGCCGCCGTCACGCCCCGTGGGACTTTGCCTCGGCGGCGCTACCGGCGGTAGCGGTGGCGGTTAGGCTGGGGTGCGGGAGGAGGGTTAGGGCTGGGGTGCGAGGAGGAGGGCAAGCCTGATTGGTGCTGCAAATACTTGTGGGTGATCTTTTACAGTTACCTTTCCATGTTGAATGGAGTTTTGAAACCTACTTCTCTTTCTGAAGAAATAAAATTTAGATATTAGATATCTACTTCAGATCTTGTGGTTGGGACGTCACAAAGTGCCTTAGTTTGGATTTAACGTGAAACTTTCATGTTGGGGATGCCATCGGGCCTTTTGTGTCCATGTTAGCAGATCTCACTTGTGTCGTGGATACACTGTATGCAGGCACGCTTTGTCTGCAGGCATACCACCCTATATACTCCCATACAAACAAGGTCGAGACAATTCGAGAGAAACGCATGACCCAAAAAACTAAGTTAATTAAGAGCTGATTGTACATATGAAGCCGTAGTTCACCTTCATTACGCAAAGATTCCATATTGTCCTGTCGTGGTATCATCACGGCATATGCCATAGGATGGCTAAAGAGAGTGGTTTCTAGTGGTCTCAAGGCGGTATCCGGATGCGGGTATAGGGACGAGCAACACGGCGACGTACCCAGGTTCGAGGCCCTCCGATGGAGGTAACACCTCTACTCCTGCTATGAGTATATAAGATGATTACACAGTACAATGGTGCTCCTTGAGCTGTATCCGGCTTGCCCTGGGAGGCTAAGGTAGACGATGGTCTCTCTCACAGGGCA
Source organism: Lolium rigidum (assembly GCF_022539505.1). Lineage (NCBI taxonomy): Eukaryota > Viridiplantae > Streptophyta > Magnoliopsida > Poales > Poaceae > Lolium > Lolium rigidum. Next base: position 65,438,156 of record NC_061513.1, on the reverse strand, counting down.
GCGCTAAGGGTAGAATGAAGTGAGAATGATCGATCCCCTGCACGAAAAGGGGTGGTGCGGCTTATATAGGCGCCGGCACTTTACATAAAAGACCCTATAGTCTACTGGCCGGCTTGGCCGGCTTCGGCTTCCGCTCCTTCCCGAGGCGTTGACGTCAGTAGCCGTTGAGGCCTCATGGCCTGTCCCATCCGGCTGCCCGAGTCAGCGGTATGGAGAGGAAACGTCTCTGTCGCCATCATGCCCTGTAGCCGGTACGGACCGACGTACGCCATGATGGCATGTCCGGCGCGTGGCACTATTGCTCCACAGTGCCCCGCGCTTTACGGAAGATGAGGTCAGCATGGACCTGCGAACCCGGACCACCTACCCAGTTCCTTCTAGTGCAAGACTCGCTAGCCTCGAGCCGGCCAACTCTGGATGACATGTTTCCGCGCCGCGCTCGCTTTCTGGACCCGACGGCTGGAGCCGGCAGGGGCATGCCGCCTGCGACCGGAGCCGGAGCCGGCGGGGCTGCGCCGCCTGAGACTGGGGTCGGCGGTGCCGCGCCCAGCGTGGTGGTGTTGGAGGAGAGCCCGGAGGGAGCGCCTCAGGCGCCGGAGACGGCGGCTCCCACCGGGCCGACTGTTTTGACCGCGCCGCCTCCATCTTCGGAGCCGTCGAGGGAGGAGCCGGCTGGGAAGGAGCCGGCCAGGGATGAGACGGAGCGCACAGGGGACACCGGCTCGCGGGCGCTGGTGAGGATTGAGTACCCGTCGGCGCCGCCTGAAGGCCTACACGTGGCCAAGGGCGCCCGACTTCTGAATGTTGCGTCCGCCTCCGACTCCAGCCTTGGCTCGGCTGGCACCATGGAGAAGGCGTGGCACAACGTGGACGCCTGCAAAGTGACCAGCCGGGAGGGGAATCCAGACGTGGCGCCGATGAAGATGTTCTTCTCCGGCTTCTGCGCCAACCTCAAGGCCAGGGCCGCTGAGACCGCCGCCAACCTCGCCAAGCTGGAGGAAGCTGACAAGGTAGGTGCCTTATCTTTTTTGCAATTTTGTTATCATCCGGGTAGCCCTCCGAGGCATGGGCCGGCTGCTTGGAGCCGGTCCGGGTTTCGCCTAGTTATCTGATTTTGTTCTTCCTCAGACGGTTACGGAGCGGCGTACCGTCTTGTACAACCAGGTCGTGACCCGCTACCACAAGGCCAAGATTGAGCGGGCCGGTTTGGCTCGTGAGCTGGAGGCCGCCAAGGGTAGGGTTTTTCTTCTTTTTGACTTGATTTCTTTTTCTTTGATTTTACTCGGCTGATGATTTTTCTGGCCGACTTGCAGTTGAAGCCGCCAAGGTTCCGCAACTGGAGGCGGAACTTCGGGCCGCCCGCGCCCAATGCGCCGAGAGCGAGGAGGCGGGCCGGACTGCTGCCGCCAAGCTCAAGGTGGCTGAGGGGGAGCTGGCGCGGCTGCGCCGGCTTGAGGAAAATCACCTCAAGGAGCTCGCCGCCCTCAAAAAGGCTGAGGAGGAGAAGGTGGAGGGCCTGAGCAAGCGGCTGGAGGAGGTGGACCAGTAGCGGCTTGCGCTTCGCCAGGAGGTGACCGCCAAGTCTGAAGAGCTGTCAGCCACCGCCAAGCGGTGGGTGGATGAGATTGGCACGCTCGACCGCGGCTTGGCGGGTAAGTCCTTTATTTTTTCTCTTTCCTTCCCCTTTGCCGGCTTTCGGCTGTCGGCTGCCGGCTTAGGTTGGCAGCCGGCAGCGGAAACTCTGACTTTTTCGATATCTGCATCTTCGGGCTGGGGGCAGTCGGCTTATGCCGGCTGCCGCCAGGCCTACTTTAAAGCTTCGGAATCTCCATCTTCGGGCTGGGGGCAGTCGGCTCATGCCGGCTGCCGCCAGTCTTACTTTAGGACTTCGAAATCTCCATCTTCGGGGTGGGGCCAGTCGGTTCTTGCCGGCTGCCGACATGCCTACTTTTAGATCTTCGGAATCTCCATCTTCGGGCTGGGGACAGTCGGCTCATGCCGGCTGCCGCCAGCCTTACTTTAGGACTTCGAAAATTTGCATTTTTCAGCTTTTTTTTTTGCTTCGATAGATTTCTGACATACTTCTTCTTTGCAGCGGCCTTCCCAAAGGCGCATGTAGCGACCTCACCCTTTTAAGGTGCCGATCTCTGTGCATATTTGTGCTAGTCCCTGGATCAATCGCTAGCACACACAGTACAAGATGTAATACCAAGAAACAAAGGTCTTTATTACATCGTATGATCCAGAATTTACATAAAGATTACAAATTGCATAGCACAAGGCTAGCATAACATCAGAGTTTCACAATGAACAAACATAGACAGCATGGAGTCCTTCGTCTTCATGTGCCACAGGCGAGCATGTTGAGGATAGACTCGTAACCTCTAACGTTTCCTTACACATCATCTGAGAAACCTGCAACATGATACGTTGCAGCCACGAATGGTCAATACATTTGAATTGTATTGGCAAGATGTCACTGTTGGGTGGGCGTAAAAGACACCTATCAATTATATGCATATTGCGACATGGTCTTCCTTCGGCTTAACTCTGTATGTATCAAAATAAATTCTTGCTATAGAATCCCTATACATAATACTTGAAGGAGATATGCCCTAGAGGCAATAATAAAGTGGTTATTATTTATATCTTTATGTTTATGATAAATGTTTATATATCATGCTAGAATTGTATTAACCGAAACATTAGTACATGTGTGATATGTAGACAACAAGAAGTCCCTAGTATGCCTCTTAAACTAGCTTGTTGATTAATGGATGATTAGTTTCATAATCATGAACATTGGATGTTATTAATAACAAGGTTATATCATTATATGAATGATGTAATGGACACACCCAATTAAGCGTAGCATAAGATCTCGTCATTAAGTTATTTGCTATAAGCTTTCGATACATAGTTACCTAGTCCTTATGACCATGAGATCATGTAAATCACTTATACCGGAAAGGTACTTTGATTACACCAAACACCATTGCGTAAATGGGTGGCTATAAAGGTGGGATTAAGTATCCGGAAAGTATGAGTTGAGGCATATGGATCAATAGTGGGATTTGTCCATCCCGATGACGGATAGATATACTCTCGGGCCCTCTCGGTGGAATGTCGTCTAATGTCTTGCAAGCATATGAATGAGTTCATAAGAGACCACATACCACGGTACGAGTAAAGAGTACTTGTCGGGAGACGAGGTTGAACAAGGTATAGAGTGATACCGAAGATCAAACCTCGGACAAGTAAAATATCGCGAGACAAAGGGAATTGGTAATGTATGTGAATGGTTCATTCGATCACTAAAGTCATCGTTGAATATGTGGGAGCCATTATGGATCTCCGGATCCCGCTATTGGTTATTGGTCGGAGTGAGTACTCAACCATGTCCGCATAGTTCTCGAACCGTAGGGTGACACACTTAAAGTTGGATGTTGAAATGGTAGTTCTTGAATATGGAATGAAGTTGGAATATTTGTTCGGAGTCCGGATGTGATCCCGGACATCACGAGGAGTCCGGAATGGTCCAGGAGAATAAGATTCATATATAGGATGTCATTTTATGTGAATAAAATGTCGCGGAAGGTTCTATGGAAGGTTCTAGAAGGTTCTAGAAAAGTCCGGAAGAAACCACCAAGGAAGGTGGAGTCCACAAGGGACTCCACCCCCCATGGCCGGCCAACCCTAGTGGGGGAGGAGTCCCAAGTGGACTCCCCCTAGGGGCCGGCCACCCCCCACATGGGAGGTGGGAATCCCACCTTTGGGTGGGAGTCCTAGTTGGGCTAGGATTGCCCCCTCCTATGGAAGGATTTGGTTCGGGTCTTATTCGAAGACTTGGACACCACCTCTTGGGGTTCCACCTATATAATGAGGGACAAGGGGGAGGGGGCCGGCCACCTAAAACACCACCAAGGTGGCCGCACCCCTATAGTGGCCGGCGCCCCCTCTCCCCAAACCCTAGCCGCCTCGCTCCTCCACTTCCCGCACGCTTAGCGAAGCTCCGCCGGACTTCTCCACCACCACCGACACCACGCCGTCGTGCTTTGTCGGATTCAAGAGGAGCTACTACTTCCGCTGCCCGGCTGGAACGGGGAGGTGGACGTCGTCTTCATCAACAACCGAACGTGTGACCGAGTACGGAGGTGCTGCCCGTTCGTGGCGCCGGAACCGATCGTGATCAAGATCTTCTACGCGCTTTTGCAAGCGGCAAGTGAACGTCTACCGCAGCAACAAGAGCCTCATCTTGTAGGCTTTGGAATCTCTTCAAGGGTGAGACTCGATACCCCCTCGTTGCTACCGTCTTCTAGATTGCATCTTGGCTTGGATTGCGTGTTCGCGGTAGGAAAATTTTTGTTTTCTATGCTACGTTATCCTACGGTGGTATCGAGCCGTGTCTATGCATAGATGGTTGCACGAGTAGAACACAATGGTTTGTGGGCGTTGATGCTCTTGTTATCTTTAGTTGAGTACTTTGCATCTTTATGGCATAGTGGGATGAAGCGGCTCGGACTAACTTTACATGACCGCGTTCATGAGACTTGTTCCTCGTTCGACATGCAACTTGTATTGCATAAGAGGCTTTGCGGGTGTCTGTCTCTCCTACTATAGTAAAGATTCAATTTACTCTTCTATTGACAACATTAGTATCAACGTTGTGGTTCATGTTCGTAGGTAGATTAGATCTATATCGAAAAACCCTAAACCACGTAAAATATGCAAACCAAATTAGAGAGCGTCTAACTTGTTTTTGCGGGGTTTGGTGATGTGATATGGCCATAATGTGATGATGAATATGTATGAGATGATCATTATTGTATTGTGGCAACCGGCGGGAGCCTTATGGTTGTCTTTAAATTTCATGTTGAGTAGTATTTCAAAGTAGTTGTAATAGTTGCTACATGGAGGACAATCATGAAGACGGCGCCATTGACCTTGGTGCTTCGCCGACGATGATGGAGTTCATGCCCGAAGATGATGGAGATCATGTCCGTGCTTTGGAGATGAAGATCAAAGGCGCAAAGACAAAAGGGCCATATCATATCACATATGAGCTGCATGTGATGTTAATCCTTTTATGCATCTTATTTTGCTTAGATCGCGACGGTAGCATTATAAGATGATCCCTCACTAAAATCTCAAGATAATAAAGTGTTCATCCTTAGTAGCACCGTTATCAAGTCTTGTCGTTTCGAAGCATCTCGTGATGATCGGGTGTGATAGATTCAATAAGTACATACAAACGGGTGCAAGAGCAGGTTTTGCACATGCGAGATACTAAGGTGGCCTTGACGAGCCTAGCATGTACGGACATGGTCTCGGAACACATGATACCGAAAGGTAGAGCATGAATCATATGGTTGATATGATGAACACTTTGAGTGTTCGCCAAAGAAATCACACCTTTTCTCGTGATGATCGGGTTTTGGTGCGGTGGATTTGGTTCGTGTGATCACTAAGACAATGCGAGGGATATTGTTTTGAGTGGGAGTTCATCTAGATTTTTAATTATGTAGAATTAAAATTTGAACTCAATTTGTCATAAACTTAGTCTAAACTATTGCAAATATATGTTGTAGAGATGGCGTCCCCAATCAATTTTAACCGGTTCCTAGAGAAAGAAAAGCTTAAGAGCAACGGTAGCAACTTCACAGGCTGGTTCCGTCATGTGAGGATCTTCCTCTGCGGCGGAAATCCGCAATATGTGCTTGATGCACCGCTAGGTGACCCTCCTGCGAAGCCGAAACCGATGAAGTAAAAGCTTGTTTACGCGACTCGGAAAACTCGGTACTCTCAAGTTCGGTGTGCCATCTTATGCGATCTGGAATCCGATCTTCAAAAACGTTTTGAGCACCACGATCCTCATGAGTTGATGAAAGAGTTGAAGACTATTTTTGAGACTCATGCGGCCGTGGAATGCTATGAAGCATCGAAACAATTTTTCAGTTTGTATGATGGAAGAAGGCAGCTCCGTTAGTGAGCACATGCTCGCCATGACCGGGCATGCGAAGAAACTCGGTGACTTGGGAATAGTGATTCCTAACAGGTCGGGGATTAATCGTGTCCTTCAATCACTGCCACCAAGTTACAAGAACTTTGTGATGAACTACAATATGCGAGAACATGAACAAGGAGTTACACTGAACTCTTTGGCATGCTAAAAGCTGCTGAGATTGAGATCAAGAAAGAGCACCAAGTGTTGATGGTCAACAAGACCACCGGTTTCAAGAAACGAGGGCAAGTCTAAGGGAAAATTCAAGAAGGGTGGCAAGAAAGCTGCCACGCCTCTGTGAAACCTAAGAACGGCCCTAAGCCGATCTTGAGTGCTATTACTGCAAGGAGAAGGGACACTCTGGAAGCGTAATTGCTCCAAGTATCCGGCTGATGCGAAGAAGCGGCCTTGTCAAGAAGAAGAAAGAAGGTATATATGATATACATGTTATAGATGTTCATTTCACTGGTTCTCGTTCTAGTACTCGGGTATTTGATACTTGGTTCGGTTGCTCATATTTGTAACTCGAAACGGGAACTAAAGAATAAACGACAACTGCTGAAGGATGAAGTGACGATGCGCGTTGGAAACGGATCCAAGGTCAATGTGATCGCGATCGGCACACTTCCTCTACATCTACCTTCGGGATTAGTTTTAAGCCTAAATAATTGTTATTATGTACTGCGTTGAGCATGAACATTATATCTGGATCTTGTTTAATGCAAGACGGTTATTCATTTAAGTCTGAGAATAATGGTTGTTCTATTTTTATGAATAATATCTTTTATGGTCGAGCACCACAAAAGAATGGCTTATTTACGTTAGATCTCGATAGTAGTGATACGCATATACATAACATTGATGCTAAGCGAATTAAATTGAATGATAATTCTACTTATATGTGGCATCGTCGTCTTGGTCATATTGGAGTGAAACGCATGAAGAAACTCCATACTGATGGATTACTAGAATCACTTGACTTTGAGTCACTTGATAGATGCGAAGCATGTCGATGGGAAAAATGACTAAGACTCCATTTTACGGTATGATGGAGCGAGCTACTGACTTATTGGAAATCATACATACCGATGTGTGCGGACCAATGAGCGTAGCATCGCGCGGTGGTTATCGTTATGTTCTAACCTTCACGAGATGATGCGAGTAGATATGGGTATATCTATTTCATGAAACATAAATCCGAAACTTTCGAGAAGTTTAAGGAATTCCAAAGTGAAGTAGAAAATCAACGTAACAAGAAGATTAAATTTCTACGATCTGATCGTGGAGGTGAATATCTGAGTTATGAGTTTGGCATGCATTTAAAGAAATGCGGAATACTTTCACAATTGACACCGCAGGGAACACCACAACGAAACGGTGTGTCCGAACGTCGTAATCGAACTCTCTTAGATATGGTTCGTTCTATGATGTCTCTTACTGATTTGCCGTTATCTTTTTGGAGTTATGCATTAGAGACAGCCGCATTCACTTTAAATAGAGCACCATCAAAATCCGTAGAAACGACACCGTATGAATTATGGTTTAATAAGAAACCTAAGCTGTCGTTCTGAAAGTTTGGGGTTTGCGAAGCCTATGTAAAAGGTTACAACCGGACAAGCTAGAACCCAAAGCGGAGAAATGCGTCTTCATAGGATACCCTAAGGAAACTATAGGGTACACTTTCTATCACGGATCCGAAGGCAAAATCTTTGTTGCTAAGAACGGAACCTTTCTTGAGAAAGAATTTCTCACTAAAGAAGTGATTGGAAGAAAAGTAGAACTCGATGAGATTGATGAATCTATACTCGTTGATCGGAGTAGCGCGATGCCGGAAGTTGTACATGTACCGCCTACACCGGCAACGAGAGGAAGCAAATGATAATGATCATGAAACTTCGAACGAGGAAACTACTGAACCTCGCGGATCGACAAGGGAACGTACCACTCTCGATTGGTTTGATCCTTGTCTAAATGTCATGATTGTGGATAACAATGATGAGGACCACTGCGACGTATGAAGAAGCGATGATGAGCCCGGATTCCAACAAATGGCAAGAAGCCATGAAATCCGAAATGGGATCCATGTATGATAACAAAGTATGGACTTTGGTAGACTTACTGAGAGCCGAAAGGTCTGTCGAGAATAAATGGATCTTCAAGAGAAAAACAGATGCGATGGTAATATTACTTGTCTATAAAGCTCGACTTGTCGCAAAGGGTTTCCGACAAATTCAAGGAGTTGACTACGATGAGACTTTCTCACCGGTAGCGAAGCTAAAATCTGTGAGGATTTTGTTAGCAATAGCTGCATTTTTCGATTATGAGATTTGGCGGATGGATGTCAAAACGGCGTTCCTTAATGGAGACATTGAGGAAGAGTTGTATATGGTACAACCCAAAGGTTTTGTCGATCCTAAAAATGCTGACAAAGTATGCAAACTTCAGCGTTCAATCTATGGACTGAAGCAAGCATCAAGAAGTTGGAACCGACGCTTTGATAAGGTGATCAAAGACTTCGGGTTTATACGAGTGTCATGGAGAGGCCTGTATTTACAAGAAAGTGAGTGGGAGCTCCGTAGCATTCACGATATTATATGTAGATGACATATTATTGATCGGGAATGATATAGAACTATTAAGCGGTGTTAAGGGTTATTTGAATAATAGTTTTTCAATGAAAGACCTTGGTGAAGCATCATATATATTAGGCATCAAGATTTATAGAGATAGATCAAGACGCCTAATAGGGCTATCACGAGTACATATCTGGACAAGATTCTAAAGAAATTTAGAATGGACGAAAGTAAGAAAGGGTTCTTACCTATGTTACCGAGGCAAGGTATTGAGTAAGACTCAAGGACCGGCTACGAGCAGAAGAAAGAGAAAGGATGAATAATATCCCCTATGCCTCGGCGATAGGATCTATCATGTATGCCATGCTATGTACTAGACCGAGATATAGCACATGCTCGTTAGTTTGACTAGCGAGATATCAAAGTGATCCGGGAATGGAACACTTTGGACGGCGGTCAAGAATATCTCGAAGTACTTGAAAAGAACTAAGGATATGTTTCTTTGTTATGGAGGTGACCAAGAGCTCGTTGTAAACGGTTACACCGATGCAAGTTGGAACAACGATCCCGATGACTCTAAGTCACAATGCGGGTACGTGTTTATATTGAATGGTGCTTTAACGATAGGCTGGGCAAGCTCGAAGCGAGTGCACGGTGGCGAAGTCTTCAACGGGAATCGAGTACATAGCGGCTTCGGAGGCTTCATCGGAAGCGGTATGGATGAAGAGGTTCATTGTAGAGCTCGGTGTGGTTCCTAGTGCATTGGACCCATTAATCATTTCTTGTGATAACATGGGTGCCATCGCCAATGCACAAGAACCAAGGTCACACAAGAGGCTGAAGCATATCAAGCTGCGTTACCACTCGATTCGCGAGTACATCGAAGATGGAGAAGTAAAGATTTGCAAAGTACACACCGATGTGAATGTAGCAGATCCGTTGACTAAAGCTCTCCCTAGGGCGAAGCATGACCAACACCAGAATGCCATGGGTGTTAGGTATATTACTATGTAATCTAGATTATTGACTCTAGTGCAAGTGGGAGACTGAAGGAGATATGCCCTAGAGGCAATAATAAAGTGGTTATTATTTATATCTTTATGTTTATGATAAATGTTTATATATCATGCTAGAATTGTATTAACAGAAACATTAGTACATGTGTGATATGTAGACAACAAGAAGTCCCTAGTATGCCTCTTAAACTAGCTTGTTGATTAATGGATGATTAGTTTCATAATCATGAACATTGGATGTTATTAATAACAAGGTTATATCATTATATGAATGATGTAATGGACACACCCAATTAAGCGTAGCATAAGATCTCGTCATTAAGTTATTTGCTATAAGCTTTCGATACATAGTTACCTAGTCCTTATGACCATGAGATCATGTAAATCACTTATACCGGAAAGGTACTTTGATTACACCAAACACCACTTGCGTAAATGGGTGGCTATAAAGGTGGGATTAAGTATCCGGAAAGTATGAGTTGAGGCATATGGATCAATAGTGGGATTTGTCCATCCCGATGACGGATAGATATACTCTGGGCCCTCTCGGTGGAATGTCGTCTAATGTCTTGCAAGCATATGAATGAGTTCATAAGAGACCACATACCACGGTACGAGTAAAAGAGTACTTGTCAGGAGACGAGGTTGAACAAGGTATAGAGTGATACCGAAGATCAAACCTCGGACAAGTAAAATATCGCGAGACAAAGGGAATTGGTAATGTATGTGAATGGTTCATTCGATCACTAAAGTCATCGTTGAATATGTGGGAGCCATTATGGATCTCCGGATCCCGCTATTGGTTATTGGTCGGAGTGAGTACTCAACCATGTCCGCATAGTTCTCGAACCGTAGGGTGACACACTTAAAGTTGGATGTTGAAATGGTAGTTCTTGAATATGGAATGAAGTTGGAATATTTGTTCGGAGTCCCGGATGTGATCCCGGACATCACGAGGAGTCCCGGAATGGTCGGAGAATAAGATTCATATATAGGATGTCATTTTATGTGAATAAAATGTCGCGGAAGGTTCTATGGAAGGTTCTAGAAGGTTCTAGAAAAGTCCGGAAGAAACCACCAAGGAAGGTGGAGTCCACAAGGGACTCCACCCCCATGGCCGGCCAACCCTAGTGGGGGAGGAGTCCCAAGTGGACTCCGCCTAGGGGCCGGCCACCCCCACATGGGAGGTGGGAATCCCACCTTTGGGTGGGAGTCCTAGTTGGGCTAGGATTGCCCCCTCCTATGGAAGGATTTGGTTCGGGTCTTATTCGAAGACTTGGACACCACCTCTTGGGGTTCCACCTATATAATGAGGGACAAGGGGAGGGGGCCGGCCACCTAAAACACCACCAAGGTGGCCGCACCCCTATAGTGGCCGGCGCCCCCTCTCCCCAAACCCTAGCCGCCTCGCTCCTCCACTTCCCGCACGCTTAGCGAAGCTCCGCCGGACTTCTCCACCACCACCGACACCACGCCGTCGTGCCTGTCGGATTCAAGAGGAGCTACTACTTCCGCTGCCCGCTGGAACGGGGAGGTGGACGTCGTCTTCATCAACAACCGAACGTGTGACCGAGTACGGAGGTGCTGCCCGTTCGTGGCGCCGGAACCGATCGTGATCAAGATCTTCTACGCGCTTTTGCAAGCGGCAAGTGAACGTCTACCGCAGCAACAAGAGCCTCATCTTGTAGGCTTTGGAATCTCTTCAAGGGTGAGACTCGATACCCCCTCGTTGCTACCGTCTTCTAGATTGCATCTTGGCTTGGATTGCGTGTTCGCGGTAGGAAAATTTTTGTTTTCTATGCTACGTTATCCTACAATACTAGCACACCAAGGGGTACCAATGTAAGGAGGATCTCCTATACATGATGCTAGTCCACCAATGGAGGTACCAATGTAAGGGGGAATTGCCTGTACATAATGCTAGTCCACCTACGGCAGCACCAATGTAAGGGTAAGCTCCCTATACATAATGCTAGTCACGCCTACGGTAGTACCAATGTAAGGATAAGTTGTCTATACATAATGCTAGTCCACCTACGGCAGTACCAATGTAAGGGTAAACTCCCTATACATAATGCTAGTCCGCCTACGATAGTACCAATGTAAGGAACTCTAGCTATTTACGATTCCTTACCGGAAAAAAATGTCCATTCTCTTTGATTTCTGGACGGCGATCCCCACCATTATTCACCATGCCAACGCCCCCATCATACCAATATGTCTAGGTTTTTTCGTGAACCAAGTTGTTTTCATTATGGAAAACATATCTTTTTACCTCGTCTAAAATTGACATGATATCTCAGCCACTTATCATTCCACATATCTAGGAAACTCTACTTACGGTGAAAAAGGAAATCAAATCATAGCAAGACACATAGCGTATATAATAAAAATAATCCTACACATGCACTACTAGTGAAATCCTAGAATATATTTAGCAAACAGTAGGACAGTGAAAAAGTGACACTTGCCTTGGTGAGAGGACTAGTTGGTACACTCTTCGCGGAAACACTCGTCGCAATCAACACAACCACAATCTACAAACAAATATCTTCGCTCCATAAACACATAGCAACACATATACAATCGCAAATAAAAATATAGATGCAATATGTGGATTAAACATGAACAAAACACTTAATATGTTCTCTGGTTTCAACTATATGCATGATGCCATGGTACAATTTTAACGTTGCATTAATAATTAAAAACATTTCCTATCATTAGAAAAGATCTACAACACTAAACAAATACTACAAGGGAGATGTATAGGTCACATTTTTATTTTCTAATGCTACTATACAGAGGGTTCAATACTCTGTTAATAGCAAAAGGAATTACTCCAAAATAATTTGTAGAACTATTTATATAGCGAAAATACTCTATTTGAGTTTCTGCAAAAACTGTGTAAAAATATGATGCAAAAGTGCAATATTATGTGTCTACTGTATTCTACACGTTTTTATGAATCCAGGGACACGAAGTTTGCTAAGTTTGGATAAACGAAACTAAAGATATGATTTTTACGAGTTTCTATGTTTCTCTGTCTAATAATTCGAAAATACAAACAGATATGACAAGTGGCACCTTCCTATTCGAGGATACCCCTTCGTTTAAGTGATCTACTTATAGCCGTAGGATCAGAATCGTGTGGTTCAAGGAAATGAAGAAGGAAAAACAACAAAAAAAAAAAAAACAAAGGAGCAGCTTCTCACGTACAGCGGTACAGGAGATGGGGATTGCTGGAATACAACCGCGCCTCTTCGAGGATGATTCCCTGGCGATGTTGAAGCAGGCAACGGCGCTTGATTTGACAAATATAAATCGGCGAAGACGGGAACGTGGAGATCGACGGGTTCGTCCGGAATCGCTCGCCGGAAACTGCCTCGCGGACGTGCTCACAGACGAAGAAGGCACCGTCGCTGTGGTGCACCAAAATTCACGAAACAAAGTCTGAGACGTGCGCAAGGAAGAAATAGGAAGTTTGGAAGAAACTAGAGATCAAACCGTGGACTGAGCTCACCGAATTCGACGATATACTGCGGCAGTACCGCGGAGTTGCGAGGCCAAATTCGAGCAGCCTGGAGGCTCTCGGTCTGTGTGGTTTGAGGGGAAATGAAGAGGAGGATGTGGAGCTTAAATAGGAAGAAACGATGCATCAAATGGTGGCTTAAATCACCGGAAATCAATTTGGGATGGGAAACTGAAAAGGTACACAGTCCTGCGGTGTGTCCGTTCGTTGCTCAAGCTTGATGACGATGATGTGGCAGTGGGGCCCGCACGTTAGAAATAAGAAGAAAAAGAAACCTGCACGAACACCACATCGCGCCGTACGCGCGTGTGTGTGTGGCCACTTTGTTGATTTGACTTTGGCTGGCCATTTGCCCCGCTTGATTCCTTTCATCTTTTTTTTTTCTTTACCGATTTTCTTATCTTTTTCTGTTTTAGTATTTGGGAAAATATTTTGAAAACCGAATTTGATCAAAAGTGAGTTAAACTAAGTCAGTAAAATACAAATAAAATATCAGCGGATTCCTTATTCAATGTAGAATATTTTGGAACCACTTTTAAATCATTTTGAAAACAAAGAATTCGCACATAGGCCTATATGGCTTTATTTGCATTACTTCGGGTTTTAGGTTTCTTTAACAAAATTTAAAATTTCATTCAAGTTTTTCCTAGGCAATGCAACGATGCCATGATGCTTATGAATGCAATGCATGCATTTTGATATTTAAAATTTTGGAAAAAGTTTTAAATAACTTTAAAAAGTTTTAATTTCTTGGAAATTTTCAATCAAGTTCAAGCAATCAAGCATTTAATTTATTTTTGTTGCAGGTTTCTCAGATGATGTGTAAGGAAACGTTAGAGGTTACGAGTCTATCCTCAACATGCTCGCCTGTGGCACATGAAGACGAAGGACTCCATGCTGTCTATGTTTGTTCATTGTGAAACTCTGATGTTATGCTAGCCTTGTGCTATGCAATTTGTAATATTTATGTAAATTCTGGATCATACGATGTAATAAAGACCTTTGTTTCTTGGTATTACATCTTGTACTATGTGTGCTAGCGATTGATCCAGGGACTAGCACAAATATGCACAGAGATCGGCACCTTAAAAGGGTGAGGTCGCTACAGATGGTATCAGAGCATTGTGTTGACCGTAGGTTCGTGACCCTAGGTTTGGATTAGAAATAGGAAAACCCTAGGATGAAAATTTTGTCTAATCCTATTTCAAAAAAAAATGTGCTTTGTAAACTTCTAGTACTCTTATCTATTCCATCTTCAAAAATGTTTTCCTTTTGCCTTAGATGACCTACCTTATGAGACCATCAAGGAAGTAGATATGATGACCTTCTACCTAAAGTGAGGGATCGATGCTTCGAGGTGATATTCTTCGACTCCGCAAGAAGGATTTTATGGAAGAACAATGAGGAACTTGAAGAAAGACTTCGATGCAAACGATACAACACACGAAGATATACAGAAGGAGTAGAATAGAAAGCTGGAATCATCCAAAGAAGAAATAGACCGGACCACCATTAGTTATCTTTCATCGTACCAACGATATAGTAATAACACATTGATCATACCAAATTGTGGTATGACCATACTAGTTTGGTTGTGTTTTGGGCTATGTTGGTTGATGCTTGTTAGATGATTCTTGTTCTTTGAATTGCTTTGATCTGCTGTGTTTGGGTAGGAATTCTCTCTTAGAATCTTTCTATCCATTCTCATCTATACCCAACCCAGCAAATGTTTTCTCGGCAAATCGCCATGAAGACAACATTAGTGAAACCAACCTTTATGTCTCCTATCAAGATGAAGAAGCATAGAGTGTGAGATACGCAAAACCTTAGTTAAGTAGCGATAGAAATGTTTTCAAAACAGTTTAATAATGGGGATTGAAACATTGGTTCAATTCTCCATGGAAATTTTATCAAACTTGTGAGGTTGACCAAGAGTTAGAATACGAGATTCAATAAATCAAATACGGAGTAATGATTTGGGTGCAGGATGGATTGATCACCATTCCTACTACTCTTATTATTCGCTTTCGTAATATTGATTTTGCGAATCTAGAAAGATATACCTACAAAAAAGATGTCGACGAATAAGCCTAAACCTTAGGGTGGAGAAATATTATACCCTTATAGTGGGCAAGTGCTGCCAAGCGTAGGACTACAACGAGATCGAAGATCCAACCACTAGTTTAGAGTGGTGGAAGGATGTCGAAGACACCAAGAAGAAAAGGATGAAGGATCTCATGAAGTTTTCATATTTTGGTCTCTTGATTGACCCAAAGAGTGACACATCAGTATCAGAAGTAGTTTAACAACCAACCTTTTTGATTAGAAGCCCTACTATGAAGGAAACCTACCCGACTCACCTTGGAGTGATATGTTGTTCACTATATGTGAATAAACATTCGCCTATTGGATTTTAACTCAGAAGCCATAAACCATAGATGTTTTCAAAAGATGACTTGTTGTCAAGTCATATCCTCGGATGTGCCAAGTCATACACAAGAAGAGCTTAGCCTAAACCCAAGAATTAAGATTGTCTACAAAGTTTTCTTTTAATGGTGGTAGCCAACCCAACATATCCCAAACCCATCTTTCTTTCTAGCCTTTCTCGAATCTCGAGGACGAGATTCCTTTTAAGGGTGGTAGTCTGTCACATCCCAAAATTTTCTAAATTTTGGAATGTAAAATAAAAATAAATTAAATGCTTGATTGCTTGAACTTGATTGAAAATTTCCAAGAAATTAAAACTTTTTAAAGTTATTTAAAACTTTTTCCAAAATTTTAAATATCAAAATGCATGCATTGCATTCATAAGCATCATGGCATCGTTGCATTGCCTAGGAAAAACTTGAATGAAATTTTAAATTTTGTTAAAGAAACCTAAAACCGAAGTAATGCAAATAAAGCCATATAGGCCTATGTGCGAATTCTTTGTTTTCAAAATGATTTAAAAGTGGTTCCAAAATATTCTACATTGAATAAGGAATCCGCTGATATTTTATTTGTATTTTACTGACTTAGTTTAACTCACTTTTGATCAAATTCGGTTTTCAAAATATTTTCCCAAATACTAAAACAGAAAAAGATAAGAAAATCGGTAAAGAAAAAAAAAAGATGAAAGGAATCAAGCGGGGCAAATGGCCAGCCAAAGTCAAATCAACAAAGTGGCCACACACACACGCGCGTACGGCGCGCACCAAAGTAGCAGCACAGCACTATGTGGTGTTCGTGCAGGTTTCTTTTTCTTCTTATTTCTAACGTGCGGGCCCCACTGCCACATCATCGTCATCAAGCTTGAGCAACGAACGGACACACCGCAGGACTGTGTACCTTTTCAGTTTCCCATCCCAAATTGATTTCCGGTGATTTAAGCCACCATTTGAAGCATCGTTTCTTCCTATTTAAGCTCCACATCCTCCTCTTCATTTCCCCTCAAACCACACAGACCGAGAGCCTCCAGGCTGCTCGAATTTGGCCTCGCAACTCCGCGGTACTGCCGCAGTATATCGTCGAATTCGGTGAGCTCAGTCCACGGTTTGATCTCTAGTTTCTTCCAAACTTCCTATTTCTTCCTTGCGCACGTCTCAGACTTTGTTTCGTGAATTTTGGTGCACCACAGCGACGGTGCCATCTTCGTCTGTGAGCACGTCCGCGAGGCAGTTTCCGGCGAGCGATTCCGGACGAACCCGTCGATCTCCACGTTCCCGTCTTCGCCGATTTATATTTGTCAAATCAAGCGCCGTTGCCTGCTTCAACATCGCCAGGGAATCATCCTCGAAGAGGCGCGGTTGTATTCCAGCAATCCCCATCTCCTGTACCGCTGTACGTGAGAAGCTGCTCCTTTGTTTTTTTTTTTTTTGTTGTTTTTCCTTCTTCATTTCCTTGAACCACACGATTCTGATCCTACGGCTATAAGTAGATCACTTAAACGAAGGGGTATCCTCGAATAGGAAGGTGCCACTTGTCATATCTGTTTGTATTTTCGAATTATTAGACAGAGAAACATAGAAACTCGTAAAAATCATATCTTTAGTTTCGTTTATCCAAACTTAGCAAACTTCGTGTCCCTGGATTCATAAAAACGTGTAGAATACAGTAGACACATAATATTGCACTTTTGCATCATATTTTTACACAGTTTTTGCAGAAACTCAAATAGAGTATTTTCGCTATATAAATAGTTCTACAAATTATTTTGGAGTAATTCCTTTTGCTATTAACAGAGTATTGAACCCTCTGTATAGTAGCATTAGAAAAGAAAAATGTGACCTATACATCTCCCTTGTAGTATTTGTTTAGTGTTGTAGATCTTTTCTAATGATAGGAAATGTTTTTAATTATTAATGCAACGTTAAAATTGTACCATGGCATCATGCATATAGTTGAAACCAGAGAACATATTAAGTGTTTTGTTCATGTTTAATCCACATATTGCATCTATATTTTTATTTGCGATTGTATATGTGTTGCTATGTGTTTATGGAGTGAAGATATTTGTTTGTAGATTGTGGTTGTGTTGATTGCGACGAGTGTTTCCGCGAAGAGTGTACCAACTAGTCCTCTCACCAAGGCAAGTGTCACTTTTTCACTGTCCTACTGTTTGCTAAATATATTCTAGGATTTCACTAGTAGTGCATGTGTAGGATTATTTTTATTATATACGCTATGTGTCTTGCTATGATTTGATTTCCCTTTTTCACCGTAAGTAGAGTTTCCTAGATATGTGGAATGATAAGTGGCTGAGATATCATGTCAATTTTAGACGAGGTAAAAAGATATGTTTTCCATAATGAAAACAACTTGGTTCACGAAAAAACCTAGACATATTGGTATGATGGGGGCGTTGGCATGGTGAATAATGGTGGGGATCGCCGTCCAGAAATCAAAGAGAATGGACATTTTTTTCCGTTAAGGAATCGTAAATAGCTAGAGTTCCTTACATTGGTACTATCGTAGGCGGACTAGCATTATGTATAGGGAGTTTACCCTTACATTGAGTACTGCCGTAGGTGGACTAGCATTATGTATAGACAACTTATCCTTACATTGGTACTACCGTAGGCAGGCTAGCATTATGTATAGGGAGCTTACCCTTACATTGGTGCTGCCGTAGGTGGACTAGCATTATGTACAGGCAATTCACCCTTACATTGGTACCTCCATTGGTGGACTAGCATCATGTATAGGAGATCCTCCTTACATTGGTACCCCTTGGTGTGCTAGTATTATGTATAGGGATTCTATAGCAAGAATTTATTTTGATACATACAGAGTTAAGCCGAAGGAAGACCATGTTGCAATATGCATATAATTGATAGGTGTCTTTTACGCCCACCCAACAGTGACATCTTGCCAATACAATTCAAATGTATTGACCATTCGTGGCTGCAACGTATCATGTTGCAGGTTTCTCAGATGATGTGTAAGGAAACGTTAGAGGTTACGAGTCTATCCTCAACATGCTCGCCTGTGGCACATGAAGACGAAGGACTCCATGCTGTCTATGTTTGTTCATTGTGAAACTCTGATGTTATGCTAGCCTTGTGCTATGCAATTTGTAATCTTTATGTAAATTCTGGATCATACGATGTAATAAAGACCTTTGTTTCTTGGTATTACATCTTGTACTGTGTGTGCTAGCGATTGATCCAGGGACTAGCACAAATATGCACAGAGATCGGCACCTTAAAAGGGTGAGGTCGCTACAGCGCAGGAGGCGGCGCTAGCAGCCGTTGGTGCTGCGCGCGACTCCCGGAGGCGGGAAACCGGCCAGGGCAGCGCCGAGTACTTTACCATGGAGGATTACATGGCGTCCATGGCCGCCCGCGTCGAGCCCATCACGAAGCTTGGCTGGGAGCTCCGGAAGGCGGCGGAGGAGCTGATCCAGCTGCTGTGGCCGATGGAGACGCTGCCGCAGGATCTCTCCAACCTCATCACCTGGCTGGAGAAGGCGCTTGACCGCTTCCTTGACTGGAAGGAGTCCGCTGCGCGCGCTGGAGCCGATATGGCGTTGTCCTTCGTGCTCTCTTGGTACAGCGAGGTCGACCTCGAGCAGCTTGAGTGCCGGCGGGCCGGCGTGGAGGACGCGCTCCCTGCCGAGACCAAAACTTCCCGGCTTGCCCGAGCCTGCGCCATTGCCGACTTCGTCGACAAGGTCATCTTCATCGAGGATCCGAACCCGCCGCTGGAGGACGAGGGCGAGGAGACCGAAGACGAGGAGGCGGAGGACGTGCCTGAGGACGACCCGGCAGCTGGCTCCGCTGATGCTCCTCCGGCTGGTCCTAGTCCAGCCGATGCTTAGATGTACCTGTCTTAGGCGTTGCTTTTGCAAAACAATTCGTTAAATCCCCGGAATGCCGGGTGCATATGTATGAATATTATCATCCTTTTATTATGTCACACTTTAATGTGTTTGTTAATCATTTGTGTGCCGGCTTGCTTTCTTACGACTTGTTCGCTTTTTCCCATCCGCCCCACTCTTTGGCTTTGCTCTTGCCGATCGTACGTCCGACTTGCGATCCGTCGCCGGATCAAGAGCGGGCCGGCCGGGTGAGGCCGATAGTATTTCAGTCGAACGAGCCGAGTTCGGCAATCCGGCACTTTTATGAAAAGTTGCAAGTCAATTCGCTTTCACTCTTTCCCTTAGTCGTCTTTCGCGTGCCGGCTTCCTAGGCCTTACTCCCGCCAGCCAGATAGCCGGGTTGCGGTCTGTAGCTGGATCGGAAGCCGGCTGTCGGAAACCGGATCACGTTACTTAGCCGGCCGCGTGAGAGGGTGTTAGCCAATCGGCGAAACAAAGTAGAGAACGCGAAAAACTTGTCGGAAACGGCGCTCTTGGCGCTTGCTTTTTCATAGCATACAAAAGGAGTACAAGGGATACATACATTCCTGCTCTCAAGTATAAAATGGGCGGAGCAAGTTGACATTCCAGGGACGTTTAGTCTCCTCGTTAGCCTTGTCCGGCTTGTTCTTTCTAGCCTCTTGGGCATCTATGAGATAGTAGGAATCATTGCCTCATCGCCTTGCTCACGATGAAGGGACCCTCCCATGGGGATGACAGTTCATGCTGTCCGGCTGTCCGTTGGATCAGCCGGAGCACTAGGTCTCCTTCTCGGAATGCTAAGGGCTGAACCTTCCGGCTGTGATAGCGTCGGAGGCTTTGCTGGTAAATGGTAGATCTGGACGCGGCCAGCAGTCGGGCCTCTTCGACCAGGTCGACTCCATCTTCGCGAGCTTCTTTAGCTTTAGCTTCTGTGTAGAGCTTGATCCTTGGAGCGCCGTGCTCGATATCAGTCGGCAGGACGGCTTCCGCCCCGTATACGAGGAAAAATGGTGTGTAGCCGACTGAGCGGTTTGGCGTTGTGCGCAGGCTCCACAGTACACTGGGCAGCTCATCAATCCAGCAGCCGGCTGCTCGCTCGAGCGGCTCCACCAGCCGGGGCCGGATGCCGGCTAGGATCAAGCCGTTCGCTTTCTCCACTTGTCCGTTAGACTCCGGATGCGCCACAGAGGCTAGGTCCATCCGGATCCCCATTTCCTCGCAATAGCGAGAGAAGATGCCTTGGGAGAAGTTGCTGCCGTTGTCGGTGATGATGCTGTGGGGGTAGCCGTATCTCACGATGATTTCCTTGTGGAATGTGACGGCTGTGGAGCCGTCCAGCTTCTTGATTGGCTTGGCTTCAATCCACTTGGTGAATTTGTCAATCATCACCAAGAGATGTGTCATGCCGCCTCGCGCCGTTCTGAACGGGCCCACCATATCAAAGCCCCATACGGCGAATGGCCATGTGATGGGGATGGTCTTCAAGGCGGAAGCCGGCGAGTGCCTCTTCTTAGCGAAGCGTTGGCAGCCGTTGCACTTCTTCACCAATTCTTCCGCGTCCTTGAGCGCAGTCGGCGAGTAAAAAGCGTGCCGGGAAGCTTTGGCCACTATGGCTCTGGAGGAGGCGTGATGGCCACACTCTCCTTGATGGATTTCCCGTAGGAGTTCAATCCCTTCAGCCGGCTCGACGCACCGCTGGAACACCCCACTTACGCTGCGTTTGTACAGCTTGTGGTTGATGATGGTATAGGCCTTGGCCCTTCTCTCAATCTGCCTGGCCTGGACTCTGTCATCAGGCAACACACCGTCGGTGAGGTAAGAGAGGAAATCTTGTGCCCATGAAGGTACTCATCTTATCTCGAATATGCTAACCAACAAGGCCTCCTGCGTGGGAGCTTCCGGGTTCGAGTGCATGGTCGCCGGGTTCGGCTTGGAAGCCGGCGGGTTCGGCTTGCTAGCCCCCGAGTTCGGCGATGAAGCCCCCGCGTTGGACTGAGAAGTCCCCGGGTTCGGCATGGAAGCCGACGGGTTTGGCTTTGAAGCCCCCGACTTGAGCGATGAAGCCCTCGGGTTCGGCTGAGCAGCCCCCGGGTCAGTCGGCACGAATATTGAATCCGAGTCCGGTGACGGTGTGATGGACGGTTTTTTGAGAACCGCCAAGGCAACGCCTGGCAGAATAGCTTGCCGGGTTGAGCCAATCTTGGATAGGGCGTCAGCCGCCTCGTTGTTTGCTCGTGGCACATGGTGGAATTTGCAGCCGTCGAAGAAGCCGGATAGGTGCTGGACGTGGAAGCGGTATGAGGCCATGTTGGCGTCCTGCGCGTCCCAGTCGCCAGATGCTTGCTGTATAACCAAGTCGGAGTCGCCGAAGCAGAGTATGCGACGCACGCCTATCTCCTTGGCCAGCTTCAGCCCATGGATGAGCGATTCGTACTCCGCCACATTATTGGATGCGGCGAAGTGGATCTGCAGGACGTAGTCCAGCCGGCCTCCCTTGGGAGAGGTGATGACGATGCCGGCTCCTAGGCCGTTGCGCATCTTCGAGCCGTCAAAGTGCAGCTTCCAGTGCGTGGAGTTCGGCACAGGCGGTAAGTATTGCATCTCGGCCCAGTCGACGAAGAAGTCCGCGAGGATCTGCGACTTGATGGCCGTGCGTGGCTCGTAGAGGATGGTGTGGGCGGCTAGCTCCAGAGCCCACTTGGCAACCCGGCCGTTGGCGTCCTTGCTGCCAATGATTTCCGCCAAGGGTGCCGTGGCAACCACCTTGATGGGGTGCTCCTGGAAGTAGTGCTTGAGCTTCTTGGCCGCCATGTACACGCCGTAGGTGACCTTCTGGTAGTGGGGGTAGTTCTGCTTCGACTGGGAGAGCACCTCGCTAAGGTAGTAGACTGGGCGCTGAACCGGCTGCTCCTTGCCGGGTTCTTGGCGCTCCACCACCAGGACGATGCTAACCACCCGGTTGGTGGTAGCGATGTACAACAACATCAGCTCCATCGAAGCCGGCGATGCGAGGATGGGCGCGGTTGAGAGCACGCGCTTCAAGTCACGGAAGGCTTCATCCGCCTGTGGTGACCAGACGAATTTGTCCGACTTCTTCATCAACTGGTACAGGGGCAGTGCCTTCTCCCCCAACCGGCTGACGAAGCGGCTCAAGGAGGCCAGGCAACCAGTGAACTTCTGGACGTCCTTGAGGCACTACGGCAGTTCCATCTTCTCTAGGGCACTGATCTTCTCCGGGTTGGCTTCGATCCCTCGCTGAGAGACGAGGTAGCCAAGGAGTTGGCCGGATGGCACGCCGAACGTGCACTTGGCCGGGTTGAGCTTCATCCGGAATCTTCGCAGATTGGTGAAGGTTTCTCTCAGGTCATCAAGGAGGGTAATCGTCTCATTGGTCTTTACAACGACATCATCCACATATGCATGAACGTTTCTGCCGATTTGATCCTGCAAGCATTTTTGCATGCACCTTTGGTAGGTGGCGCCTGCATTTTTCAAGCCGAACAGCATAGTCGTGTAGCAATAAGCCCCATACGGGGTAATGAACGAAGTCTTTATTTGATCATCCGGATTCGAAGGAATCTGGTGGTAGCCTGAATAGGCATCTAGAAAAGACAACGAGTTCACAGCCGGCAGTCGAGTCTATGACTTGATTTATGCGCGGCAGGGGGAAGGGGTCGTTCGGGCACGCCTTGTTCAGGCTGGTGTAGTCGATACACATGCGCCAGGAGCCGTTCTTCTTCAGGACCAGGACCGGGTTCGCCAACCAGTCCGGCTGCAGCACTTCCATGATGAAGCCGGCTGCCAGCAGCCGGGCGATTTCTTCACCGATGGTCTTCCTTCTTTCTTCGGCGAAGCGCCTGAGAGGCTGCTTCACCGGCTTGGCTTCAGGCCGGACGTGGAGGTGGTGCTCAGCCAACTCCCTCGGCACACCCGGCATGTCTCTTGGAGTCCATGCGAAGATGTCCCGATTCTCACGGAGGAAGCTGGTGAGCTCGCTTTCCTATTTCTTGTTCAAGCCGGCACCGATGGTGACGTACTTGTCCGGCTGCGCCGGGTCCAGCAGGATCTTCTTGATGTTGTTGGCCGGCTGGAAGTGAGTCGTCCCAGCCGGGTTGCCTGCAGCCGGCATGTCAGTCTGTGCGGCCTTGGCCAAGGCGACAGCGTCGTGGATGAACTGATTCTCGGTGGCGATGACCAGCGTCTGGGCCATCTTGGAGCTCTGTGTGGCGCAGTCCATGGAGCGGCGATAGTCGCCGGCTATGGTGATGACCCCTTTAGGGCCAGGCAGCTTCATCTTCAGGTACCCATAATGGGGCAACGCCATGAACTTGGTTAGGGCCGGCCTGCCCAGGAGCGCGTGGTAGGGACTGACGAGGCCCACCACCTCGAACTCGATTCTCTCGGTGCGGAAGTGATCCGGCTTCCCGAACATCACCTCCAGCGTAATCCGGCCGATCGGCTGGCAGCAGTGGCCTGGCACGATGCCATGAAATACGGTGGGGGTGGGACGCAGCTCGGCTTCTTGGATGCCTAGCTTGCGGGCGGTGTCGCGGTAGAGGGTGTTGATGCTGCTGCCCCCATCGATGAGGACACGCGAGAAGCGCACGCTGCGCCGGGTCGTGCCAATGGTGGGGTCGAGGACTATGGTGTAGCTGCCCGGTTTCGGAAGGAAAGCCGGTGTGTCGTGGCGATCAAAGGTGATGGCCTGCTCTGACCAGTTTAGGTACTGGGGGACAGGCGGTATGACCGCGTTGACCTCGAGGGAACGGCTCTGCTGGCT
The DNA here is from genome assembly GCF_022539505.1 of Lolium rigidum. Classification (NCBI taxonomy): domain Eukaryota; kingdom Viridiplantae; phylum Streptophyta; class Magnoliopsida; order Poales; family Poaceae; genus Lolium; species Lolium rigidum. The sequence continues at coordinate 65,413,935 of NC_061513.1, read as the reverse complement.
CGTCTTGTCCTCGGGCTCGGAGGTGAAGATGATGTAGGTAGCATCTTCGGCCAGATATCGGCCATGGTGCACTTGGTTAGCCTCGTGGTGCTCGAGGTTGGCATTCTCTGCGCCGGCTTGGCCACCCGGCCCGCCGGCTGGAGGGGGCGGGGGTGGAGGCGGGAGAGGTTCGCCGCTGGTCAGCCGCTTCATGAAGTGGCAGTCGCGGGTGGTGTGGTTGGAGGGGTTCTTGCCGCTGTGGTACTTGCACGGCGAGTCGAGCATCTGCTCAAACGTGTACTTTGGCTTCCATTGCCGGTCTTGCTTCTGGCGCCGGCTGCCGCCTGCCGCGTTGTCCGACACGGCTGCCACATGGGCGGAGCCGTACCGGCGGTCCGGCTGGTCGCTGTGCCGCTTGCCGCGGTAGTTGTCCCGCCGGCTGCCATGAGAGGCGCCCTCTGCCGGCTTGTGCTCGGCCGACTTGTGGTGGTCCCGCCTAGAGGGAGCCGGCGATACCTCAACCGGCGCCTTGCCGGCTTCTTCAGCCAGCGCGTACTTGTCGGCGATGGCCATGAGGGAGGCCATGGTCTTGGGCTCGCTGCGGCGCAGCTTGTGCCACAACATGGTGTTGGGCCGGCAGCCGCCCATGAAGAAGCTGATGGCTTGGATCTCGTGCACGCCCTCGCAGGAGTTGCGCGTTTCGCACCAGCGCGTCAGGTATACGCGATCCGTCTCGTCCGGGCCCTGCTTGCACATCTCTAGCTGCTGGGGGCGACCCGGCCGGCGGTAGGTGCCGGTGAAGTTGCTGATGAAGGCTTCCTCAAAATCAAGCCAGCCGTTGATGCTGCCGGCTGGCAGGTTGTTGAGCCAGGTGCGGGCGGAGCCGACTAGCATCAGGGGGGAGTATCGCACCGCCCAGCGCTTGTTGCCCCTAGAGATGCCGACTGCAGTGGAGTAGTCCAGCAGGCAGTCCTCCGGCTTGGCAGTGCCGTCGTACTTGGGGGTGTCGCGCGGGAGCTGGAAGCCGTCCATCATGGGCTCGTTGGCGATGCCGGGCCCGAAGCACTTGGGGCAAGTCGGCCCCTCTTCTTCCGCGATGCGGGATTCGACCAGCCGGTCGAGGCGTTCTCTGGCGTCGGTGGGCTCGATGCGGGGGCCCAGCCGGGAACGTGCCGGTTGGCGGGTGCCGGTTGGCTCTGGAGCCGGCCGGTGCTGGCGCCTTGGCGCCGCCTGCTCGGAGTCATGCTCCTGGTTCCGGCTTGGTGGTGGCCGGCTGCGGCCGCTGTGGCCGCTGTCCAGCCGGCTTGTCCGGCTTGAACCTGCGTGGGTGGCGCGGGAGTCTTTGCGCCGGCTTGGCGCTGGCGAGGAGGACTCGGCCGTGTCCCTGTGGGGGTCCTTGCTGTTGCCTGCAGCAGCGCGGACGGGAGGAGCTTTGGGAGCACCATACCTGGGGTCATTGGTCTGCTCAGCTGCAGCCCGGCACAAGTCAGCTACGCGCTGCGTCTGGCGGCGCAGCTCTTCTCCCTCGAGGAGGCCCAGTTCCTTCGCAGCAGCTTCGGCTGCGAGGATGTTCTTGTCGGGGGTGTTGTAGACGGGTAGCTCCATGGATGGAGCCGGCGCTTCCGCGCCGTCGCGCTCGATCTCGGCACCTAGGCCACCTCCTCGCCGGCGGATCATGCCGGCTCGGCTGGGGTTGTTGCCGCCTGGCGTGAAGCCATGGGCATGCTCGTACTCGCGCTGGGTGATTTCCAGCTGGCGTTTGGCAGAGGCCAGCTCGTAAGCCTGCTTGAGGAGAAGCTGGCGATGCGCCTGATGACCCACAAGTATAGGGGGTGTATCGTAGTATCTTCGATAAGTAAGAATGTCGATCCCAACGAGGAGCAGAAGGTGTTGACAAGCAGTTTCGATGAAGGATTCACTGTAAATGCTCACAGACAAGTATTCAGGGGGTTTTGATGTAACAGATGAATAAAGTACAAGTAAATAAAGTGCGAGAGAAATAATTGCAGCGAGTGGCCCAATCCTTTTTAGCACAAAGGACAAGCCGGTTTGTTTACTTATAATGACCAAACGTTCTCGAGGACACACGGGATTTTAGTCTAGTGCTTTCGCTACATACGGCTGATTAATCTTCATTATTTTGATAAGTGTTGTGTGGGTGAACCTATGCTAATGTACCGCCCTTCCTAGGACTAATACATACTTGTGATTATACCCCTTGCAAGCATCCGCAACTACAAGAAAGTAATTAAGATAAATCTAACCACGACCTTAAACTACGAGATCCTGCGATCCCTCCTGCATCGATATACCAACGGGGGCTCGAGGTTTCACATCACTCCGGCAACCCCGCAATTGGCAAACGAGTACAAGATGTATTCCCCTAGGCCCATAAATGGTGAAGTATCGTGTAGTCGACGTTCACACGACACCACTAGAAGAATGACACCACAACTTAAATATCATAACATTGAATATTACTCAACCATAATTCACTACTAACATTTAGACTTCACCCATGTCCTCAAGAACTAAACGAACTACTCACGAGACATCATATGGAACATGATCAGAGGTGATATGATAATGAATAACAATCTGAACATAAATCTTGGTTCAACGGTTTCACTCAATCGCATCAATAACAAGTAGAAATCAACACCGGGATAGTTTCCCCTATCAAACAATCAAGATCAAACCCAAATTGCTATAGCAGTGACGAGGTGCTGCGGTGGAGATGGCGATGATGATGATGAAGATGATGGTGATGGCGTTGGAGATGATGTCCAGCTCGATGGCGGTGACGATGGCGTCGATTTCCCCCTCCGGGAGGGAATTTCCCCGGCGGATTCCTGCCCGCCGGAGAGCTCTTTTCTCTCGGTGTTCTCCGCCCCGCGGCAGGCGGCTGTGGCTCTTCGCGACGTACCCTGCGGAGCTTAGGTTTTCGAGACGAAGGGTTTCGCGAAGAAAAGGAGGCGAAAGGGGTTGTGGGGCCCCACACCACAAGGTGGCGCGGCCGAGCCATGGGCCGCGCCGGCACTGTGGTCCGGCCCCACCTTGGGCCTTCTCAGCTCCCCCTTCTGGCTTCCTTCGTCGTCTGGAACAATAGGATTTTTGGTATAATTTCCTTCCACAGTTGATCTTCCGAAATATTGCGTTCTGACGGTGCTTTTTCCAGCAGAATCCTGGCTCCAGTGCTCGATCCTCCAATAATCATGAAATATGCAAAATAGATGAAATAACATAAGTATTGTGTCCCAATATGAAATATATCAATGAATAACAGCAAATTATGATATAAAATAGTGATGCAAATTGGACGTATCAGCGCCTCCAGGTGCGCCTCGACGGTGGTGGCGTCGCCGCCTGCGGTGAGCGGAGAGCTCAGCTTCGCCCGGACTTCGTCCAGCCGGGATGGTGGCGCAGGCGACTTTGGGCCCGAGCCGGATGCGTGGGGGTCGACGTTGCGCTCCAAGTTGGGGCCGCGAACGCGAGTGGACTTGGTGGGGGGCTCCTCGCCAGCCATCATGACTTGCACGACGGCGGGGCTGGCGGGTACGCTGCTGGCGCCAGCTCGCGGAGGAGGGCTTGCGCAGCGCAGCACCTGCCGCCGGTAGCGCGGCGGTGCGACGGTGGCGACGTAGACGTCGTGGCCGCCGAAGGAGATGACGCTGCCGCCGGCTGGGAAGGGCCGGTCGGCGAAGCAACCAGCGTTGTCGCTGACGCAGTCGAGGGAGCCGAATCTCCAGATCAAGCCTGAAGCGACTCGCTCGCCGGTGGTGATGGTGAGGCCCGTCCGGATGAAGACACCAGCCGAGGACGCTGAAGGCCCCACGGTGGGCGCCAAATGTCTGTAGGATAACGTAGCATAGAAAACAAAAATTTTCCTACCGCGAACACGCAATCCAAGCCAAGATGCAATCTAGAAGACGGTAGCAACGAGGGGGTATCGAGTCTCACCCTTGAAGAGATTCCAAAGCCTACAAGATGAGGCTCTTGTTGCTGCGGTAGACGTTCACTTGCCGCTTGCAAAAGCGCGTAGAAGATCTTGATCACGATCGGTTCCGGCGCCACGAACGGGCAGCACCTCCGTACTCGGTCACACGTTCGGTTGTTGATGAAGACGACGTCCACCTCCCCGTTCCAGCGGGCAGCGGAAGTAGTAGCTCCTCTTGAATCCGACGGCACGACGGCGTGGTGTCGGTGGTGGTGGAGAAGTCCGGCGGAGCTTCGCTAAGCGTGCGGGAAGTGGAGGAGCGAGGCGGCTAGGGTTTGGGGAGAGGGGCGCCGGCCACTATAGGGGTGCGGCCACCTTGGTGGTGTTTGAGGTGGCCGGCCCCCTCCCCTTGTCCCTCATTATATAGGTGGAACCCCAAGAGGTGGTGTCCAAGTCTTCGAATAAGACCCGAACCAAATCCTTCCATAGGAGGGGGCAATCCTAGCCCAACTAGGACTCCCACCCAAAGGTGGGATTCCCACCTCCCATGTGGGGGGTGGCCGGCCCCTAAGGGGAGTCCACTTGGGACTCCTCCCCCACTAGGGTTGGCCGGCCATGGGGGTGGAGTCCCTTGTGGACTCCACCTTCCTTGGTGGTTTCTTCCGGACTTTTCTAGAACCTTCTAGAACCTTCCATAGAACCTTCCGCGACATTTTATTCACATAAAATGACATCCTATATATGAATCTTATTCTCCGGACCATTCCGGGACTCCTCGTGATGTCCGGGATCACATCCGGGACTCCGAACAAATATTCCAACTTCATTCCATATTCAAGAACTACCATTTCAACATCCAACTTTAAGTGTGTCACCCTACGGTTCGAGAACTATGCGGACATGGTTGAGTACTCACTCCGACCAATAACCAATAGCGGGATCCGGAGATCCATAATGGCTCCCACATATTCAACGATGACTTTAGTGATCGAATGAACCATTCACATACATTACCAATTCCCTTTGTCTCGCGATATTTTACTTGTCCGAGGTTTGATCTTCGGTATCACTCTATACCTTGTTCAACCTCGTCTCCTGACAAGTACTCTTTTACTCGTACCGTTGTATGTGGTCTCTTATGAACTCATTCATATGCTTGCAAGACATTAGACGACATTCCACCGAGAGGGCCCGGAGTATATCTATCCGTCATCGGGATGGACAAATCCCACTATTGATCCATATGCCTCAACTCATACTTTCCGGATACTTAATCCCACCTTTATAGCCACCCATTTACGCAGTGGTGTTTGGTGTAATCAAAGTACCTTTCCGGTATAAGTGATTTACATGATCTCATGGTCATAAGGACTAGGTAACTATGTATCGAAAGCTTATAGCAAATAACTTAATGACGAGATCTTATGCTACGCTTAATTGGGTGTGTCCATTACATCATTCATATAATGATATAACCTTGTTATTAATAACATCCAATGTTCATGATTATGAAACTAATCATCCATTAATCAACAAGCTAGTTTAAGAGGCATACTAGGGACTTCTTGTTGTCTACATATCACACATGTACTAATGTTTCGGTTAATACAATTCTAGCATGATATATAAACATTTATCATAAACATAAAGATATAAATAATAACCACTTTATTATTGCCTCTAGGGCATATCTCCTTCGATCTCCCACTTGCACTAGAGTCAATAATCTAGATTACATAGTAATATACCTAACACCCATGGCATTACGGTGTTGGTCATGCTTTGCCCTAGGGAGAGCTTTAGTCAACGGATCTGCTACATTCGGATCGGTGTGTACTTTGCAAATCTTTACTTCTCCATCTTCGATGTACTCGCGAATCGAGTGGTAACGCAGCTTGATATGCTTCAGCCTCTTGTGTGACCTTGGTTCTTGTGCATTGGCGATGGCACCCATGTTATCACGGTAAATGATTAATGGGTCCAATGCACTAGGAACCACACCGAGCTCTACAATGAACCTCTTCATCCATACCGCTTCGATGAAGCCTGCGAAGCCGCTATGTACTCGATTCTGTTGAAGACTTCGCCACCGTGTACTTGCTTCGAGCTTGCCCGACTTACTGCAAGCACCATTCAATATAAACACGTACCCGGATTGTGACTTAGAGTCATCGGGATCGGTGTTCCAACTTGCATCGGTGTAACCGTTTACAACGAGCTCTTGGTCACCTCCATAACAAAGAAACATATCCTTAGTTCTTTTCAAGTACTTCAGGATATTCTTGACCGCTGTCCAGGTGTTCCATTCCTGGATCACTTTGATATCTCGCTAGTCAAACTAACGGCATGTGCTATATCCGGTCTAGTACATAGCATGGCATACATGATAGATCCCATCGCCGAGGCATAGGGGATATTATTCATCCTTTCTCTTTCTTCTCGCCGTAGCCGGTCCTTGAGTCTTACTCAATACCTTGCACGGTAACATAGGTAAGAACCCTTTCTTACTTTCGTCCATTCTAAATTTCTTTAGAATCTTGTCCAGATATGTACTCTGTGATAGCCCTATTAGGCGTCTTGATCTATCTCTATAAATCTTGATGCCTAATATATATGATGCTTCACCAAGGTCTTTCATTGAAAAACTATTATTCAAATAACCCTTAACACTCGCTTAATAGTTCTATATCATTCCCGATCAATAATATGTCATCTACATATAATATCGGGAATGCTACGGAGCTCCCACTCACTTTCTTGTAAATACAGGCCTCTCCATGACACTCGTATAAACCCGAAGTCTTTGATCACCTTATCAAAGCGTCGGTTCCAACTTCTTGATGCTTGCTTCAGTCCATAGATTGAACGCTGAAGTTTGCATACTTTGTCGGCATTTTTAGGATCGACAAAACCTTTGGGTTGTACCATATACAACTCTTCCTCAATGTCTCCATTAAGGAACGCCGTTTTGACATCCATCTGCCAAATCTCATAATCGAAAAATGCAGCTATTGCTAACAAAATCCTCACAGATTTTAGCTTCGCTACCGGTGAGAAAGTCTCATCGTAGTCAACTCCTTGAATTTGTCGGAAACCCTTTGCGACAAGTCGAGCTTTATAGACAGTAATATTACCATCGGCATCTGTTTTTCTCTTGAAGATCCATTTATTCTCGACAGCCTTTCGGCTCTCAGGTAAGTCTACCAAAGTCCATACTTTGTTATCATACATGGATCCCATTTCGGATTTCATGGCTTCTTGCCATTTGTTGGAATCTGGGCTCATCATCGCTTCTTCATACGTCGCAGGGTCCTCATCATTGTTATCCACAATCATGACATTTAGACAAGGATCAAACCAATCAGGAGTGGTACGTTCCCTTGTCGATCTGCGAGGTTCAGTAGTTTCCTCGTTCGAAGTTTCATGATCATTATCATTTGCTTCCTCTGTTGCCGGTGTAGGCGGTACAGGTACAACTTCCGGTCCTGCGCTACTCTGATCAACGAGTATAGATTCATCAATCTCATCGAGTTCTACTTTTCTTCCGAGTCACTTCTTTAGTGAGAAATTCTTTCTCAAGAAAGGTTCCGTTCTTAGCAACAAAGATTTTGCCTTCGGATCTGTGATAGAAAGTGTACCCTATAGTTTCCTTAGGGTATCCTATGAAGACGCATTTCTCCGCTTTGGGTTCTAGCTTGTCCGGTTGTAACCTTTTTACATAGGCTTCGCAACCCCAAACTTTCAGAACGGCAACTTAGGTTTCTTATTAAACCATAATTCATACGGTGTCGTTTCTACGGATTTTGATGGTGCTCTATTTAAAGTGAATGCGGCTTGTCTCTAATGCATAACTCCAAAAAGATAACGGCAAATCGGTAAGAGACATCATAGAACGAACCATATCTAAGAGAGTTCGATTACGACGTTCGGACACACCGTTTCGTTGTGGTGTTCCCGGCGGTGTCAATTGTGAAAGTATTCCGCATTTCTTTAAATGCATGCCAAACTCATAACTCGGATATTCACCTCCACGATCAGATCGTAGAAATTTAATCTTCTTGTTACGTTGATTTTCTACTTCACTTTGGAATTCCTTAAACTTCTCGAAAGTTTCGGATTTATGTTTCATGAAATAGATATACCCATATCTACTCCGATCATCTGTGAAGGTTAGAACATAACGATAACCACCGCGCGATGCTACGCTCATTGGTCCGCACACATCGGTATGTATGATTTCCAATAAGTCAGTAGCTCGCTCCATCATACCGAGAAAATGGAGTCTTAGTCATTTTTCCCATCGGACATGCTTCGCATCTATCAAGTGACTCAAAGTCAAGTGATTCTAGTAATCCATCGATATGGAGTTTCTTCATGCGTTTCACTCCAATATGACCAAGACGACGGTGCCACATATAAGTAGAATTATCATTCAATTTAATTCGCTTAGCATCAATGTTATGTATATGCGTATCACTACTATCGAGATCTAACGAAAATAAGCCATTCTTTTGTGGTGCTCGACCATAAAAGATATTATTCATAAAAATAGAACAACCATTATTCTCGGACTTGAATGAATAACCGTCTTGCATTAAACAAGATCCAGATATAATGTTCATGCTCAACGCAGGTACATAATAACAATTATTTAGGCTTAAAACTAATCCCGAAGGTAGATGTAGAGGAAGTGTGCCGACTGCGATCACATTGACCTTGGATCCGTTTCCAACGCGCATCGTCACTTCATCCTTCGACGGTTGTCGTTTATTCTTTAGTTCCTGTTTCGAGTTACAAATATGAGCAACCGAACCAGATATCAAATACCCAGGTACTAGAACGAGAACCAGTGAAATGAACATCTATAACATGTATATCATATATACCTTCTTTCTTCTTCTTGACAAGGCCGCTCTTCGGATCAGCCGGATACTTGGAGCAATTACGCTTCCGGTGTCCCTTCTCCTTGCGGTAATAGCACTCGAGCATCGGGCTTAGGGCCGTTCTTAGGTTTCACGGGAGGCGTGGCAGCTTTCTTGCCACCCTTCTTGAATTTTCCCTTAGACTTGCCCTGTTTCTTGAAGCTCGGTGGTCTTGTTGACCATCAACACTTGGTGCTCTTTCTTGATCTCAATCTCAGCAGCTTTTAGCATGCCAAAGAGTTCGGGTAACTCCTTGTTCATGTTCTCGCATATTGTAGTTCATCACAAAGTTCTTGTAACTTGGTGGCGAGTGATTGAAGGACACGATTAATCCCCAGTCTGTTAGGAATCACTATTCCCAAGTCACTGAGTTTCTTCGCATGCCCGGTCATGGCGAGCATGTGCTCACTAACGGAGCTGCCTTCTTCCATCATACAGTTGAAAAATTGTTTCGATGCTTCATAGCATTCTACGGCCGCATGAGTCTCAAAAATAGTCTTCAACTCTTTCATCAACTCATGAGGATCGTGGTGCTCAAAACGTTTTTGAAGATCGGATTCCGAGTCGCATAAGATGGCACACTGAACTTGAGAGTACCGAGTTTTCCGAGTCGCGTAAACAGCTTTTACTTCATCGGTTTCAGTTTCGCAGGAGGGTCACCTAGCGGTGCATCAAGCACATATTGCAGATTTCCGCCGAGAGAGGAAGATCCTCACATGACGGAACCGGTCGGTGAAGTTGCTACCGTTGCTCTTAAGCTTTTCTTTCTCTAGGAACTGGTTAAAATTGATTGGGGACGCCATCTCTACAACATATATTTGCAATAGTTTAGACTAAGTTTATGACAAATTGAGTTCAAATTTTAATTCTACATAATTAAAAATCTAGATGAACTCCCACTCAAAACAATATCCCTCGCATTGTCTTAGTGATCACACGAACCAAATCCACCGCACCAAAACCCGATCATCACGAGAAAAGGTGTGATTTCTTTGGCGAACACTCAAAGTGTTCATCATATCAACCATATGATTCATGCTCTACCTTTCGGTATCATGTGTTCCGAGACCATGTCCGTACATGCTAGGCTCGTCAAGGCCACCTTAGTATCTCGCATGTGCAAAACTGTCTTGCACCCGTTTGTATGTACTTATTGAATCTATCACACCCGATCATCACGAGATGCTTCGAAACGACAAGACTTGATAACGGTGCTACTAAGGATGAACACTTTATTATCTTGAGATTTTAGTGAGGGATCATCTTATAATGCTACCGTCGCGATCTAAGCAAAATAAGATGCATAAAAGGATTAACATCACATGCGAGTTCATATGTGATATGATATGGCCCTTTTGTCTTTGCGCCTTTGATCTTCATCTCCAAAGCACGGACATGATCTCCATCATCTTCGGGCATGATCTCCATCATCGTCGGCGAAGCACCAAGGTCAATGGCGCCGTCTTCATGATTGTCCTCCATGTAGCAACTATTACAACTACTTTGAAATACTACTCAACATGAAATTTAAAGACAACCATAAGGCTCCTGCCGGTTGCCACAATACAATAATGATCATCTCATACATATTCATCATCACATTATGGCCATATCACATCACCAAACCCTGCAAAAACAAGTTAGACGCTCTCTAATTTGGTTTGCATATTTTACGTGGTTTAGGGTTTTTCGATATAGATCTAATCTACCTACGAACATGAACCACAACGTTGATACTAATGTTGTCAATAGAAGAGTAAATTGAATCTTTACTATAGTAGGAGAGACAGACACCCGCAAAGCCTCTTATGCAATACAAGTTGCATGTCGAACGAGGAACAAGTCTCATGAACGCGGTCATGTAAAGTTAGTCCGAGCCGCTTCATCCCACTATGCCATAAAGATGCAAAGTACTCAACTAAAGATAACAAGAGCATCAACGCCCACAAACCATTGTGTTCTACTCGTGCAACCATCTATGCATAAACCTGGCTCTGATACCACTGTAGGATAACGTAGCATAGAAAACAAAAATTTTCCTACCGCGAACACGCAATCCAAGCCAAGATGCAATCTAGAAGACGGTAGCAACGAGGGGGTATCGAGTCTCACCCTTGAAGAGATTCCAAAGCCTACAAGATGAGGCTCTTGTTGCTGCGGTAGACGTTCACTTGCCGCTTGCAAAGCGCGTAGAAGATCTTGATCACGATCGGTTCCGGCGCCACGAACGGGCAGCACCTCCGTACTCGGTCACACGTTCGGTTGTTGATGAAGACGACGTCCACCTCCCCGTTCCGGCGGGCAGCGGAAGTAGTAGCTCCTCTTGAATCCGACAGCACGACGGCGTGGTGTCGGTGGTGGTGGAGAAGTCCGGCGGAGCTTCGCTAAGCGTGCGGGAAGTGGAGGAGCGAGGCGGCTAGGGTTTGGGGAGAGGGGGCGCCGGCCACTATAGGGGTGCGGCCACCTTGGTGGTGTTTGAGGTGGCCGGCCCCCTCCCCTTGTCCCTCATTATATAGGTGGAACCCCAAGAGGTGGTGTCCAAGTCTTCGAATAAGACCCGAACCAAATCCTTCCATAGGAGGGGGCAATCCTAGCCCAACTAGGACTCCCACCCAAAGGTGGGATTCCCACCTCCCATGTGGGGGGGTGGCCGGCCCCTAGGGGGAGTCCACTTGGGACTCCTCCCCCACTAGGGTTGGCCGGCCATGGGGGTGGAGTCCCTTGTGGACTCCACCTTCCTTGGTGGTTTCTTCCGGACTTTTCTAGAACCTTCTAGAACCTTCCATAGAACCTTCCGCGACATTTTATTCACATAAAATGACATCCTATATATGAATCTTATTCTCCGGACCATTCCGGACCTCCTCGTGATGTCCGGGATCACATCCGGGACTCCGAACAAATATTCCAACTTCATTCCATATTCAAGAACTACCATTTCAACATCCAACTTTAAGTGTGTCACCCTACGGTTCGAGAACTATGCGGACATGGTTGAGTACTCACTCCGACCAATAACCAATAGCGGGATCCGGAGATCCATAATGGCTCCCACATATTCAACGATGACTTTAGTGATCGAATGAACCATTCACATACATTACCAATTCCCTTTGTCTCGCGATATTTTACTTGTCCGAGGTTTGATCTTCGGTATCACTCTATACCTTGTTCAACCTCGTCTCCGACAAGTACTCTTTTTCCTCGTACCGTGGTATGTGGTCTCTTATGAACTCATTCATATGCTTGCAAGACATTAGACGACATTCCACCGAGAGGGCCCAGAGTATATCTATCCGTCATCGGGATGGACAAATCCCACTATTGATCCATATGCCTCAACTCATACTTTCCGGATACTTAATCCCACCTTTATAGCCACCCATTTACGCAGTGGTGTTTGGTGTAATCAAAGTACCTTTCCGGTATAAGTGATTTACATGATCTCATGGTCATAAGGACTAGGTAACTATGTATCGAAAGCTTATAGCAAATAACTTAATGACGAGATCTTATGCTACGCTTAATTGGGTGTGTCCATTACATCATTCATATAATGATATAACCTTGTTATTAATAACATCCAATGTTCATGATTATGAAACTAATCATCCATTAATCAACAAGCTAGTTTAAGAGGCATACTAGGGACTTCTTGTTGTCTACATATCACACATGTACTAATGTTTCGGTTAATACAATTCTAGCATGATATATAAACATTTATCATAAACATAAAGATATAAATAATAACCACTTTATTATTGCCTCTAGGGCATATCTCCTTCAATGTCGTGGTATCGTCACGGCATATGCCATAGGATGGCTAAAGAGAGTGGTTCCTAGTGGTCTCAAGGCGGTATCCGGATGCGGGTATGGGGACGAGCGACACGGAGACGTACCCAGGTTCGAGGCCCTCCGATGGAGGAAACACCTCTACTCCTGCTATGAGTGTATAAGATGATCACACAGTACAATGGTGCTCCTTGAGCTGTATCCGGCTTGCCCTGGGAGGCTAAGGTAGACGATGGTCTCTCTCACAGGGCAGTGCTAAGGGTAGAATGAAGTGAGAATGATCGATCCCCTGCACGAAAGGGGGTGGTGCGGCTTATATAGGCGCCGGCACTTTACATAAAAGACCCTATAGTCTACCGGCCGGCTTGGCCGGCTTCGGCTTCCGCTCCTTCCCGAGGCGTTGACGTTAGTAGCCGTTGAGGCCTCATGGCATGTCCCATCCGGCTGCCTGAGTCAGCGGTATGGAGAGGAAGCGTCTCTGTCGCCATCATACCCTGTAGCCGGTACGGACCGACGTACGCCATGATGGCCTGTCCGGCGTGTGGCACTATTGCTCCACAGTGCCCTGCGCTTTACGGAAGATGAGGTCAGCGTGGACCTGCGAACCCGGACCACCTACCCAGTTCCTTCTAGTGCAAGACTCGCCAGCCTCGAGTCGGTCTGGAGTATAAACTCCAGTCGGATATGGCTTGTAGAAGCCGGCCCAGCCACAGCGCAGACGGTCGTAGCCGGCATGAGCCGACTAGGACTTGGAGCCAGCCGGCTTCCGGACCAGCCGGCCACGGCTCCAGCCGGCTGCTCCTCAGCCGGCCTTTGCCGCGAGCCGGCCAGTGGCCAGCCGGCTGCTCCGCGTCCATTGCCCTACCCGGGGTCTTCCCCCCGACATGTCCAGCATGGAATTCTACAGGGTAAATATTAGTGGGAGGTGAGCCTATGCTAAGACCCTTCATTTAAGTGGTTACATTACATGCTCTTAAACTTTCAGTTTTCCAAGGCAGCAGGCCACACAAAAAGGACCCATCCTGCTTTTGCCTTCCGAGCATAAAAGTCTTGCATTTGCGCTCAAAATCATCATGACAGTGACCGGAGAAGACTGGTTAAACCTTTAGGGGGAACTAGGTGCGGACAGTTCATCTTCAACCCAGACAAACTTGAAGATGGCTTTGCTAGGACCTGCTTTAACCAAGTGGATCTTGTACATCAGCATCTCCTCCTGGGCACACCTACCATCACCCTTAAACACCATAAGAAAAAACTTTTAGTTCTGAAGTTCTGAAGATTCTGCGGGAGACAAAGATTGCTCGCATTTGTTATGACTTCTGACTTTCTGAATATGATTTGAGTGTTGTAAATGAAAATAACATTGCATATAAGTTGGAAGTGAAAGAGGACTCACAAGCATGGAGTATGCTTGAGCAAGCGAGAAAACAGTCGGGTAGAGACGTGTAACAGCAAGAGCATCGTCTTCTGCCACTTGTGGCACCTGATTTGCATGCAAAATTAATGAGTAGACTATGGCCTGAAATGGATAAGTGTTTAGCTTTGGGGAAGGCGGCTGTTGTGGACTCATTACCTGCATAAGTTGAAGGGCGAATACATTGCTCACAGTAACCTTCTTAAGGTCAGAACACCTTTTCACAAACTCGTCATAGGTCAGGCAAAGTCGAGAAGAATCAGCAGCAGCAGAGAAGTTTGTGCAGTAGTAATCAATTATCGAACGTGTCAGGTGGCCATATTTTCTTTCGGTATCAGCATACCCAGTTGTTCTTGTTAGATGTATATATCTATATATTGTAGTTTCCCCATATGTTAGGGGGCTTTCTGCATATGTGCACCTGTACATGTACTATATATTGTGGCCTTTGGCCCCCTGGTAATACAACAAGCATATTACTCTAACATGGTATCAGAGCCCCAGGTCTCGTGTTCAAATCCTGGCTTTCACATGGTTTTCGCAATTAAGCCTAAAAATTGCTGTTTCCCCCTGGTTTCGCAATTAAGCCAAAAAATTGCTGTTGCCCCCTCTTTAGCCACCGCTGATGCCCTGTTTCGGTGTGCTCTTCTTCTTTCACGTGTTGACTTCCTCTTCTCCCGTCACATGCGAGTGGGGGTGTTGTGAAGTGTATATGTGGATTGCCTAGCCCTTTCCATCAGTTCGGACTGTTGGTTCAAGTGGCTAGTGCATGAAGCTTAACATGGTATCAGAGCGAAATTGGTCCTCCTCTCCGTACGGACGTTCTTGTTGAAGACTTGTTCCCGGCCGCCCCACCGCCGGCTTCTTCCCGGTCGTCGCCGGACCTCTTCCCGGCCGCATCCTCTCCGTCCCCGCAGCTCCCCTGCTCTCCGCCAGTCCCACGCGCCGCCGCGGAATCTTCTCCGTCCGCCCGTCCCGCGCCGCTCCCTGCTCTCCGCCTGTCCCGCGCGTAGCCGTGCTCGATTCCTGGCCCGATCTATCTTGGCGCGTGACCTCTGATCCGCCCCGTCAGGATCCGCGCGTGGCCGGCTCTTCTTGATCCGCGCGTGGCCTCTTCCTGCTTCCAATCCGCGCGTGGCCTATCCCCTGCTTCCAATCCGCCAGCTCTCCTTGCTGCTAATCAGCTCTCCACCGATTTGGTTTCTCTCTGCTCCCCGATCTAGTCTTCCATCTGAGAAAAAAAAAAAGCAAAAAAAAAAGCAAAAAAAAAAGCAAAAAAAAAAGCAAAAAAAAAAAAAAAAAACTGTCGTCGGCTGTTGTTACCCCGATGTCTTCTTCCGCTGATCCCGCCTTATCTTTGGGCCCACCTTCGGTACTTGGTATTTGTCCGCTGCCTCCGTGCATGACTGCTAGCTATTCTTCGTCGCCGTTTGCGGCCTCTTCACGCGGCTCTGCCCGCGCTTCGCCGACTCGGTCTACGTTGGCTCGCCGCTCTTCACCGACTTTCGCGGCCTCTTCCCGCGGCTCTGGCCGTGCTTCGCCGATTTTGTCTCCCTCGGCCTGCCGCTCTACATCGACTTTTGCGGCCTCTTCATGCGGCTCTGCTCGCGCTTTGCCGATTTCGTCTATGTCGGCCTGCCGCTCTACATCGACTTTTGCGGCCTCTTCACGCGGCTCTGCCCGCGCTTCGCCGACTTCCTCTATGTCGGCCTGTCGCTCTACATCGACTTTCGCGGCCTCTTCACGCGGCTCTGCTCGCGCTTCGCCGACTTCGTCTATGTCGGCCTGCCGCTCTACATCGACTTTCGTGGCCCCTTCACGTGGTTATGACCGCGCTTTGCCGACTCTTTCTTCATCGGCGTGTTGCTCTCCGTCGCCCCCTTTGGTGGCCTCTGTGCGTGTCGGTGATAGCTCCTCGTCGGCACCTGATTGTACGTCGACCTCTCCAGTCGCGCCCCTCTCTGCGCATGAGATAGCGCAGCTTCACCGCCTGCTTGATGCTTGGGATTCCAGTTTACGTCAGCAGCCTCGTGGTCCGAGTCTCCGCTCTCGTCCTCATTGCACCTACTGTGGCAAGGTTGGCCACACTTCCTCCACCTGCTGGACGCGGGATCCCAGTTTACGTCCGCAGTTCCAGGATCGTCAGCAGGCTGGCTCTTCAGGATCTTCTGCAGTGGCTCTCTCTGATCAGGACATTCTCAGGGGTCTTCGTGGTCTGCTCGCTACTCCAGACTCTTCCTCGCCGGGCGCTGCTAGTTCTGTGACTGGCTCTTCTGGCACTGCGCGACCACCACTTTCTACACGGTCGAGTGCGTCCCCGTGGTATTTGGATTCAGAGCTTCCTTTCATATGACCTCCGAGTCTTCTATTACGTCTCGCTCTTCGGTCTCTTATTTCTCTTGTCCGTGTTGTCACGGCTGATGGTACCTCTATTCCTGTTTCTAGTACGGGCACCCTTTCTACTCCCTCTTTCTCTGTCCACGATGTTTCTCATGTTCCTCGCCTTCGGATGAACCTTTTCTCTGCTAGCCAGCTCACCGATCTCGGTTGCCGCGTCATTCTTGACGCTGAGTCTTGTGCGGTTCAGGATCGTCGCACACAGGCCCTGGTTGGAGCTGGCCCTCGTAGCCGTCAGTCTCCGGGGCTTTGGGAGTTAGACTGGCTTCGTGTTCCTTCCGTTGCCACTTCATCTGCCAGTTCTCCTCCGGTTGTTGCCTCTGTCACCGGCTCTTTTCAGCAGTGGCATCATCGTCTTGGTCACCTTTGTGACTCTCGCTTCGTCGTCTTTGGTTCATCGTGGCCTTCGGGTTCCGTCTGCGGAGATGGATCGTTACCTTCGTCAGGGTTGTAGGTTAGGCAAACAGATTCAGCTTCCTTATCCTACTAGTGTGTCTGTCTCTCAGCGACCGTTCGATTTAGTCCATTCAGATGTTTGGGGTCCGGCTCCCTTCGCTTCGAAAGGGGGCCATCGATACTATATCTTATTCATTGATGATTTTTCACGGTACACACGGGTGTTTTTCATGCACTCTCGCGAGTGAGGTGCTTTCTATTTATCGGCGTTTTGCGGCCATGGTCCGCACTCGGTATTCCTCACCCATTCGCGTGTTCCGTGCTGATTCTGGCTGGTGAGTATATCTCCCAGCACCTTCGTGGTGTCCTTGCTGAGGAGGGCACCCTCGCTCAGTTTTCTTGTCCCGGCGCGCATGCTCAAAATGGCGTCGCCGAGCGTAAGCACCGTCATCTTCTTGAGACTACCCGTGCTATGATGATTGCTTCTTCTCTTCCGCCACATTTCTGGGCTGAGGCTGTTGCTACGTCGGCCCACCTCATTAACATTCAGCCTTTCGCTGCTCTACAGGGTGGCATTCCTCTCGAGCGTCTCTCTGGTGTTTCTCCAGACTACTCTACTCTCCGTTCATTTGGTTGCATCTGCTATGTCCTTCTGCCTCCTCGCGAACGCACCAAACTGACTCGCTCGGTCCGTTGAGTGTGTTTTTCTCGGATACAGTGATGAGCATAAGGGCTATCGCTGTTGGGACCCCGTTGGTCGTCGGATGCGCATCTCTCGTGATGTCACGTTTGATGAGACGCGTCCCTTCTATCCTCGCCCCACCTCGGGTACTTACCCGGTGGATGATATCTCTTTTCTTCTTTTTCCGGATGCACCCCCGGTTGTCCCTCCTCCCCTCCTTCCTACTTCTGATGTGTCCCCTTCGGCGCCATCCTCTCGTTCGTCTAGTCCACCTAGTACTCCTCGTTCTCCGGCTTCGGCTCCTTCCGATGTTGTCCCTTCTTCCTCTTCTTCTGATGACTTGTCTTCGCGGATGAGCTTCCCCTTCACGGTCTGTTCGTCGGCGTCGTGCTCCAGCTCGTTACTCTCCTAGTCGGTATGGTCTCTCTGTCGTTTCCGAGCCGACTTCTTATCGGGATGCCGAGCGTCATCCTGAATGGCAGCTTGCCATGGGCTGAGGAGATCGCTGCGCTTGAGCGCACCGGCACTTGGGATCTTGTTTCTCCCCCTTCGGTGTTCGTCCCATCACGTGTAAGTGGGTCTATAAAATTAAGACTCGCTCTGATGGATCTCTTGAGCGCTATAAAGCGCGTCTTGTGGCTCGTGGTTTTCAGCAGGAGCACGGTCGTGACTATGATGAGACTTTTGCCCCTGTGGCTCATATGACTACTGTGCGTACCCTTCTTGCCGTTGCTTCTGTTCGCCGCTGGTCTGTCTCCCAGCTTGATGTTCAGAATGCCTTTCTTAATGGCGAGTTGAGTGAGGAGGTTTACATGCAGCCTCCTCCTGGATATTCTGTTCCCGATGGGATGGTTTGTCGTCTTCGACGTTCTCTCTATGGTCTCAAACAGGCCCCTCGTGCCTGGTTTGAGCGCTTCGCCTCTGTGGTGACTGCTGCTGGTTTCTCTCCTAGTCTTCATGATCCAGCACTTTTCGTTCACACTTCTCCTCGTGGACGTACTCTTCTTCTTCTCTATGTTGATGATATGATCATTACAGGTGATGATCCTGAGTATATTGCCTTCGTCAAGGCTCGTCTTCGTGATCAGTTTCTTATGACTGATCTTGGTCCTCTTCGCTATTTTCTTGGCATTGAGGTTTCCTCCACTTCCGATGGTTTTTCTATCTCTCAGGAAAAGTACATTACTGATCTTCTTGCTCGTGCTGCTCTTGGGGATGAGCGCACAGTCGATACTCCTATGGAGCTTAATGTTAAGCTTCGTCCTACTGATGGTGATCCTCTTCCTGATCCCACTCGTTATCGCCATCTTGTTGGGAGTCTTGTTTATCTTGCTGTCACTCGTCCTGATATTTCTTATCCTGTTCATATTCCGAGTCAGTTTGTCTCATCTCCTACCACTTGTTCACTATAGTCATCTCCTCCGTGTTCTTCGTTATCTTCGTGGCACGATCACTCGTCGCCTTTTCTTTCCCCGTTCCAGCTATCTCCAGCTCCGAGTGCTATTCGGATGCTACGTGGGCGAGTGATCCTACGGATCGTCGTTCGCTTCTCGCTTCATCGTGTGTTTCTTGGTGGTTCGCTTGTTGCTTGGAAGACGAAGAAACATGACGCAGTTTCCCGTTCGAGTGTTGAGGCTGAGTTGCGGGCTATGGCTTTGTTGATTGCTGAGGTGACTTGGTTACGGTGGTTGCTTGCAGATTTTGGGGTCTCGTTACGACACCCACTCCACTTTTGTCCGACGATGACAGGTGCTATCAGTATTGCACGTGATCCGGTCAAGCATGAGCTGACCAAGCATATCGGTGTTGATGCTTTTTACACACGTGCACAGGTACAAGATGATGTTGTTGCGGTTCATTATGTGCCTTCAGATTTGCAGTTGGCGAATTTCTTTACGAAGGCACAGACTCGAGCGCAGCATGATTTCTTACTCTCCAAACTCAGTGTTGTGGATCCACCATGAGTTTGCGGGGGGTGTTAGATGTATATATCTATATATTGTAGTTTCCCCATATGTTAGGGGGCTTTCTGCATATGTGCACCTGTACATGTACTATATATTGTGGCCTTTGGCCCCCTGGTAATACAACAAGCATATTACTCTAACAGTTCTCTGGACATTAAATCCTTCAAGAATCGCAGTGGTGAAGCGCAGCTGAAATGAAAGGCATGGAGCAGTTAAAATGGCATATGACTGACATCCTGAATGTAAAAGATACTAATACTCAGAGATAACATGATCATGCAGATTTCATGAACAGTGTACATACGCCGTTTTAACACTCTCGGGTGCATCTACAGTGTTTGGATCGCCTTCAACCAGATAATATTAGCTTCCTTAGCCCACATTTCTGCAAAGGTAAAACAAAAGAATGTATCGCATTGCTAAAAAAACATAAGAACTATAAAGTAACTTAGTAACCCCTGGAAATCCAAACATATGAAGAAGAAATTCAGTTTGTTTGGGATGAGATTAACAATCTACAGGGTCGAGCATATGTCATCAAATAACAGTGGTCTTCACCATTTCATAAAGTCATACCTCAGTTAAGATAATAAAAAATCTCCTCAGTTAAGATTAGAATGAAGCCACATCAAATAATTGGGCATAGCATGCAGGCATAAAACATGGCAGGTTAGAAGTAGAACACGCATACAACACGTTGAAGGGAGACACACCCCTCATCATATCCAATATTTCTGAACCCTTTTTTTTTCATCGAACACAGACCAAAGCATGTGCTTCTGTATATTAGAAGAAAACCGCAAAGAAAGCGGGTGAGTACACTAGCGGAGCCATGCTACAATAAGAAACCAAAAAGGAAAGGCAAAGAAAAAACAAGGAAAAGAAAAGAAAGGCAAAAGACTATAGAAGGCCAACATTTGTTAGCCAGTTCTGATCATCATCTGGAGGCCTAGCGTGTTCTGAAGCCAATTACAATCGATTGTAGCATAGAAAATCTAAAGAAACATTATATCCAATACAAATTACACAAAGTTCGTTGTCTAACTGTTTACACATGCCTCCGCAACTGTGCTGCCTGACAGGATCATGACTATGACCATTGCAACATAGGCCATTGGCTCATGAACAAACCAATGTTTTGTGTTGCCACAACTACTGATTAGGATTATCACAAGAAACAAAATAATAATCTAGGATGCAGAATTTCTTATCACTATCAGTGAGTACTGAAATCATGATAGGGAAGTTAACATCAAGGTTTTAATACCAACAACAAAGTTCAAATCTAGTTCAGATGATACCTTCAGCCTTAGTTTTTGATCTTTGTATCTGTTGTCTCTAATTGAGCCAACTAAGTCATCCACATTTTTCCTTTCAACAATGAAATCAAGAACATAGTCTGTGCCAAGTCCTCTACAGCGAGCAATCCAAAGTGCATCCCCAACAGGCAAGCGTTTCATCTAGATGACATGGTTCAAACAGAAAATCAACACCACTTTCTTTGGCACATCATACGAACAGTTCAATCTAGCGTAGCATATTTGTTAGATTATTTTAAGCTACCCTTGTACACAAGCTAGCAAACAGTGCAGCCCCCAAGCACGAAGACTCTGGGATGGGAACCAAACGTACCAGACAATTGATCCACCAGTACAGGGTGTTAAACATTGTATACCGTAACAGTATGGAATACGGTCTTCTTGTAAGCCACGATGAGGGCAATCTATATTAACACGATACGAGGCCCCGTCTGGGTTATCACTTTCCGCCAGAAACATTAATATGGTATCAGAGCGAATTCTCTTCCCGATCTAGCTGCCGCCGCCGCCTCCTGGCCGCCGCCGCCCACGATCTCGACGACCACGACCAACGATAACCGCCGCCGCCGCCTCCTGGCCGCTGCTGCCGACGATCTAGACGACCACGACCCACGACAGCTGCTGCTGCTTCCTCAAGCTGCTGCCGCCCACGATCCGGACGACCACGACAATTGCCGCCGCTGCCTCCTAGCCGCCGCCGCCCACGATCTAAACGACCACGACCCAAGACGCCGCAGCTGTTGCGATCTCGTCGCACGCCGTCGCCCAAGGACCTTCTGCCGCCGTCTGCTGCCTCCCTCGAGCGCTGCGGGCCGCCGCTCATCCTTGAACAATCCCTAGCTCCGGCTCATGGCGTCCTCCTCCTCGATGGCCTCCCTGGCGACCAACCTTGGACCGTCGCCATTCCTGAAGCTGAAAAGAGACAACATGCTGTTTTGGAAAGCCCTAGTCTTTCCTCGTCTCCACTGTGCGCTTGCCTTTGGGCTCCTCGATGGCTCCGACACAGCGCCGATGTAAACATTGAAGGCCACGGATGATGCTGGAAAAAAGATCACCGTGCCAAACCCAGATTACGCCACATGGATCGCACGGGATCAGTTTGTGCAAGGATGGCTCAATGACTCCCTCTCGCCGGATATACTTGCGCATGTACTTGACAAGACCTCTACCGCTGAGACTTGGTCTACGTTCTCCGCCATGTTTACCAGCGCCTCCAAGGTGAAGGCCATTATAAGTTTGTTTTACCTCAATGGCCAGAAAGAAGTGAAGAGGACCCAAATCCTTGAGAGCAAAATCATCTCTGAGATCTTTAAGAAGTGCTCCAATGGCCTTGTCTAAGGAGCTTGTCACTATGATATCATCAACATAGATTAGGACATATATGACAATGGTATGATTCTGATAAAGGAATAAAGATGTATCAGCCTTAGAAGGAACAAAACCAAGACCATGTAACTTGGTGCTCAATCTAGCAAACCATGCACGAGGAGCCTGTTTCAAGTCATATAGAGCCTTATCAAGCTTGCATATGAAGTGTGGAACTTTTGGATCTTCAAAACCCGGGGGTTGTCTCATATAAACCTCCTCTTCCAGAACGCCATGTAAGAATGCGTTCTTGACATCTAGCTGCCGTAAGCTCCAGCCACGGAAAACAGCAACACTAAGAACAAGTCGAATAGTTGCTGCTTTGACCACTGGGCTGAACGTATCTTCATAGTCAATACCATATCTCTGCTTGAATCCCTTTGCAACAAGACATGCCTTGTACCTGTCTATGGTGCCATCAGCATTTTTCTTTACACGATAGACCCACTTGCAGTCAATAATATTACGTGTAGAACTAGGAGGAACAAGATGCCAAGTTTTGTTGTCAATCAGTGCCTTGTACTCATCATGCATAGCTGTATTCCAGCGTGAATCTTGAAGAGCCTCGGTAAGAGTATTAGGTTCACCTGTCGCTGCAAGCATGCCATAACGAATAGTTCCATCAGTGTATGTTTTTGGCAATTTTATACCTTTTTGCAAACATGTCTGAGGTTCAACCCGTGGCCGAGGTTCATGTTCATCAACACATGGCTGGAGGGGTGCATGATCAGCTTCATTTTCCCCACCAGAATTGCCAGAGTCAATGCCACTGTCAGCCTCATCGACAGTGGTCAAAGACACATCAGGTGTACCAGGGTGAGACATGGGAGACGCAGAGCGCGATCTAGAACCAGGCGCGGGGGACACATGGCGAGAACCAATGCGCAGCTCTGGGGACACGAAGCGGTGGCCTTGCGCCGAGGATGCGGAGCAAGGGCGCGGGCATCGAGTGTAGACGCGCTTTGCAGGGGACAGAGCCCGTGTGCACGGCGCGGGAGAATCCTCTGCGGGAGTCGTGCGGCCAGTTGCAGCATCGGCGCAATCATCTTCTGTGGGAGTGGTGCGGCTGGTGGCAGCACCTGACTCAGCACTTGGCGCGGCGGGATCAGTGCCGGCAGCAGGTGGATCTTCCTCGTGAACCACGCGACGAATCAGAAGTCGGGTAGAATCAACATTAACTCCAGCATTATTTGCAGCAGTTTCTGCATCATCGAGTGCATTATTTTCAGCAGTTTCTGCACCGCGGCGAGCAGAATCATCTTGTAAATCAATGTGAGCATGTCCATCAAGAATCATCTTGTACATCAATGTGAGCATGTCCATCAGAGTGTTCTGGAACAAAAACATTAGGCACAACAGACAATGGCATATAGTCATCAATATTTGCATCCCCAAGAATAGAAGGTGTATCTGGAGGCAGAAGAAGAATATCTTTTTGAAGACGTCTACCGGCATTGGGATTAAGTGCAGCGAAAGGGAAAACACTTTCATCAAACACAACATCTCTAGAAATATAGACACGACTAGTGGAAGGATCAAGGCATTTAACTCCTTTGTGATGAGGACTGTATCCTAGAAAGACACACCGAGTAGATCGGAATGCAAGTTTTCTTTTGTTTTTTGTTGTAGGGGCGCAAATTTGGCCAGCAAGCACAACCAAAAATGCGTAGAGACTCATAATTAGGGGATGTACCAAGAAGACACTCTGTAGGGGTGTCGAAATCAATGACCTTGCTAGGGAGAAGATTAATGAGGAACGTGGCTGTGAGGAAGGCTTCATCCCATAATTTAAGTGGCATATAGGCATGAGCAAGCAAGGCAAGTCCAACTTCAACAATGTGACGGTGTTTGCGTTTAGCAGAACCGTTTTGTTGATGCGCATGTGGACAGGAAACATGATGTGTAATGCCAACTTTTTGAAAGAAGCCGTGAAGTTTTTCATATTCACCTCCCCAGTCGGTTTGCATAGTGACTATTTTCCTACCAAATTTTCGCTCGACTAATTGCTAAAAGTTAAGGAAAACTTCATAAACATCGGAACACTTCTTAAAAAGATATATCCATGTAAACTTGCTGAAATCATCAATAAAGCTCACATAATATTCATGTTTGCCAACAGAGACAGGTGCTGGACCCTATACATCAAAAACACTTGCTCCAAAGGAACAGTGGAAACACTGGTAGACACAGGATATGACAACTGATAACTCTTGGCAAGTTGACAAGCATCACAAACATATGGATATATTTCAGGAGTATAATCTAACTTATGCTTCCTAATAATTTGCTGAACCACAAAAGAAGATGGATGTCCTAGACGTCGATGCCATGTAGAGGATGGCAACTTTATTGTGCTGAAAACTTGCTTGGAAGACGACCCGGTGGAGAAGGGCACTAGTGGATAGAGACCATCGACACAGGGACCTTTAAACAAAATTCTTCTGGTGGCCCGATCCTTTATCAAAAAGAAAAAGGATGATACTCAATAAAGATAGGATTATCAAGTGTAAGCTTATGAACAAACAACAAGTTTTTAGACGCACTAGGAACAGGAAGAATATTTTTAAGATGCAAAGAACTACTAGGGGTATGCAAAATTGAATGACCAATGTGATTGATTTTCATACCATTGCCGTCTGCAGTGTGCACACGGTCACGTCCCTGGTACTTCTCATGAGTGTTGAGCTTGTTCAGCGCACCAGTAATGTGGTCGGTGGCACCAGTGTCAGAGTACCAATTGGTGTCAATGCCATAGGCTGCAGCATGGGCATCCTTATCATGACGGTCACCCTCATCATCAGAATCATCATTGCCATAGCGCCACCAGCAGTCACTAGTAGGATGACCATATATCGTGCATATCTGACAACGTACATCAACAAAGGGGGTGGGGGCACGATCCGGGCGCGCCTTTCCACGACGCATGTCATCATCACGGCGCGGCTCATCGCGACGCCTGTCATCACGGCGCGGCTCCTCGCGGCGCCTGTCATCACGGCGCATCTCATCGCGACGCCTATCATCACGGCGCCAGTCATCACGGCGCCTGTCATCACGACGCGGCTCATCACGGCGCTTATCATCATCATAATGAGTATCATGCACAGGAACTGAGCTGTTGCGGGGGCGACTGCTGAGATTGGCCGAAGACACAAAGGAAACAGGGTCGGCGTCATCTGCAAGCAAGGACTGACGCATATCAAACGCGCTAATCTGGTTCATCACATCATCAAAAGTAATGCCGGGAGTGCGATCCACCCTGTCGACTAGGGAGTTGTAGGCACCACCGAGACCAGCTGTGATGTAGCTGATCATCTCCTCATCATCAATAACTTTTCCTGCAGCAGCAAGTTCAGAACGGAATCCTGTCATCTTGGAGAGGTACTGTTCAGCAGTCATCTCCTTCTTTTTGGTGTTGTTGAGAGCAGTCCGTAGATGAGACACCTTCGCCTTGGAGGCGCTGGCAAACATGGCGGAGATCGTAGACCAAGTCTCAGCGGTAGAGGTCTTATCAAGGATTTGGGTCCTCTTCACTTCTTTCTGGGCATTATATTAACACGATACCTGGCCCAGTCTGGGTTATCGTTTCCGCCAGAAACATTAATACAGGGCAATTAATTTAGTGCCACGTTAATGCATAGAAATGACTTAGCAGCCTATTTTGGTTATCCGAAGAGATGTACAAGAAAACGAGTGCTAGTGAATTTGATACAAGAAGCAAGGAAAGGAAGAGCAGTCCAAATCAAAGTAGAGTTCACATAACTCTGAAGTCAACTAACCTCTACAGTTACATTAAACTGTGAGTGTATGTTATTAACAACATTTCTTCTGTTACGGAGCCTGCACAAAAAAGGTAGCAATCATGAGGGAACTGAATTCTTATGCACAAATGGATGGTTAAATTAAACAACAAAAATGGATGGGTGCAATAATAATCAATTCGTCTCCTTGGAGAATAACTTGGATATATTCAAAATCATACAGATTCAAAAGCATATAAATAGCATAAACGTTATAAGAAAATGGAAAAAAAACCAAAGAAATACAAGATAAAAAATCAAATTGTCTTAGAAACTCATGACTACCGAACCTAGACAAGTACTAGGAAGCAATGGCGCGGCGGCACGCCGCGCCTGTAGGGTTCAAATCTGCAGTAAAAATAGCTTATCTTTCTGGTTTAATATGATTCCTATCATTAGTACACCAAAATGAAACACATGTCTGAAGCCAGAAATTGTGAAGTGATGCTCTATCTTTGTTCTTGTTTCCAGTCTTTGATCCTACTTCTGAAGCCAAAAATTGTGCTAGTTAAACAGAATAATATGTACTTGTAGCATATAACATTGAGAATCTGATGTTCCACACAGAGAAAGAAATATGCATCATTTACAATTTTGTTCTTTGAAAAAACACCTGAAGTGATGCTCTATTGAAAACCTACAGGTGGGTGTTGTTCTGTTCCCCAAGTAAGGGTTGCTACCAAGTTTGTATCTTAATGTTTAAGCATCTACCAATCGCTACAATGTTCGAAGAGTACACGCCCAGGAAAGCACACTTTATCATAATTAATTAGATAAAATGTGATCTCGTTTAGCATATCCTGAGTGTTCCTACAACTACAAACATTTAATGCAAGCTGAATAGCACACACATTTGAAGTTGCTGCTATATAAGCATATGGCGCCATCTGTTGGAAACTCGAACCTCGTTTTTCCTGATTACTTAGAACCGTACTGCTCGCAAAATAAAAATAGACATACATGAACATTTACTGCTAACTCATATCTACCATGTGTATTTTCTCCTGAAGTCACACTATTGGCCTACGAAACTCTTCATATTAACATAAAATAAGCGGCATGCATTTTTAAGATACAAACTTGGTAGCAATTCTCTATGTCACAGGACAATATCTAAAAAGAAATGCAGAGTCCATTCACTTTTTAAACCTTAAGATACATACTAAACGACACGTTTTGACATTACACGGCAGTCTGTAAGAAGTATATACATCAAAGAAAAAAGGATTTGGAAGGCACCAAGGTTTGAAGAACTGGCTCCAAAAAATGGTTGCAATGATGAACCAGCAGAAGCAGGGGAACCAAAATACTGCCACCTCTAATACTATCAATGATAGGATGGACATGCCAGTTGCCCGACCAAATCATTCCTCCGCGCATCAGCTTCAAGACCCATCCAAGGGAAAGCGAACCCAATACGCGGAGACACTGGATGAGCAACAATACCATTGCCAATTACGTGGCGGCCACGCCCACAGTCAGCAGGCAAAGAAGCAGCCTGGTGATCATGCGCAATTACAGAAGAACTAACCCAGCCGGAGGAAACAACCAACATGGGAGGGCAACGTCCTCCAGCTCACGATGCTAGCGTGGAGCCGGAGAAGGCGACGCAGAATCAGTGTGGCCCTGTCGATGACAGTCTCCTCCAGCAGATGCAAATGTAGATGCTGAGAACACTGCGCGATCAGGACACACAATGCAAAAACTGAAGGTTTCGTCATGTATGAGTGCAATCAGATTTAGAGAAGACCATAAATGGCTTTCTCACTAATTGGATTCTTACGTGAAAAATAACCATTGAACTGGGCTTGCTCTATATTCATAGACTTGTCATGGTTAACTGCAACAAAAATAAGATATAGTTGTAAAGATACATGATGTTAAACATAGAAAATACATGCATTGCTCATGAAGCTGGGGTACTAAAAACTGAATTGGGTAGAGAATTCCACCTCTGTTGGTTTATCTCTCCTGAAGTATGTCTTATTGCTCTGAAATTTTTAGCTATCCTTAGTGCATTATAAAGATTGTGTATTCTTATTTTTCTCAGTAGCCAAACAATTGTAGGAGCTGCATCTCGCAGCTCCCTTTCTTCTACCACCTCTAAACTCTCTTGTCTCTCAAGAACACAGACCAGGGAAGAAGAAGAGTACAGACTTTGCCTGTGGCTACATTTTTCTCTGTCTTCTCATTCAACAAACGTGCAGATTACAGTGTCCTATTTATAGACTGACACACGCACGGCCGGGTGCCACACCGGCCACTAACTCCACCATGCACGCACACGCACAGCACTAGCCTAATCTTCTCCTAGAATCTCTCTAGGCTCCACTTGACCCGGCCACACATGCACGTTTATGTTGCAGATAACAAACTACCTGGATGAGTGGATGACCACATCGATTCACTCAGCTAACACTTGTGCAGTGCCTTGTCTTCAGCTCTTGCTCCACACCTTTGGCATCGGCATCTCACCATACCGCTGCCTCACGCAACGCCATCTCGGCATCTCGCCTTGTACGCCTCCGGCGGAATACTCGCCTGCTCCGTACGTATCACACGTACGCCTTGCTGGCTCTAAGAACTGACTACGACGATCACACCTAACTATATGCATACGAAATAAACATGCTGATACATGAATCAAGATTAGTGCTAACATTCTCCCCCTAATCTTGATTCTCCAATCCTCTTGGAGCTTCAAAGAAGGGACAGCCCTTCATGGCCGTCGCCTCCTCGCACCGGCATCGCACCGATGTCTCCTTGTGGCAGCATCACACCGCCGTCCCCTCCTTGCGGCATCACACCACAACCAGCTGCTAGCGGCATCGTACCGCCAACAGCCTCCACCTCGCGCCGCCAGCCTCCACTTCGCATGGAGTCCACCGTGACCGCCGCCGCAACCGCACCGTCGCCGTTGCCATCTCACATGGAGTCGGCCGAGCGGCCGCCACCGCCCAGGATCTTTAGGCTCTGATACCAATTGTAGGAGCTGCATCTCGCAGCTCCCTTTCTTCTACCACCTCTAAACTCTCTTGTCTCTCAAGAACACAGACCAGGGAAGAAGAAGAGTACAGACTTTGCCCGTGGCTACATTTTTCTCTGTCTTCTCATTCAACAAACGTGCAGATTACAGTGTCCTATTTATAGACTGACACACGGACGGCCGGGTGCCACACCTGCCACTAACTCCACCATGCACGCACACGCACAGCACTAGCCTAATCTTCTCCTAGAATCTCTCTAGGCTCCACTTGACCCGGCCACACATGCACGTTTATGTTGCAGATAACGAACTACCTGGATGAGTGGATGACCACATCGATTCACTCAGCTAACACTTGTGCAGTGCCTTGTCTTCAGCTCTTGCTCCACACCTTTGGCATCGGCATCTCACCATACCGCTGCCTCACGCAACGCCATCTCGGCATCTCGCCTTGTACGCCTCCGGCGGAATACTCGCCTGCTCCGTACGTATCACACGTACGCCTTGCTGGCTCTAAGAACTGACTA
The DNA here is from genome assembly GCF_022539505.1 of Lolium rigidum. NCBI lineage: Eukaryota > Viridiplantae > Streptophyta > Magnoliopsida > Poales > Poaceae > Lolium > Lolium rigidum. Next base: position 65,384,449 of record NC_061513.1, on the reverse strand, counting down.
CGACGATCACACCTAACTATATGCATACGAAATAAACATGCTGATACATGAATCAAGATTAGTGCTAACAACAATTTGGCAAGTGGTCTGTTCAGTTTTCTAGATTGCCTTAAAGCCTTACAAAAATAGCAAGGATGTGCTAAATCAGTCATGAATATTCAGAAAAAATGAAATGGCATACTAAAAAATGAATTGAACAGAGAAGCAAGAATCAATGCAGTACATGTTCCTAACCAGTGTGTGCTGATGCATACCTAAAGTTGGACCAAAAAACAGAAAATGGCTACTAAAAAACTACATTTAACTAACAAAATATATTGTCTAGAAGACCGAAACCATAGTGCAAGGCATGTATGATCAGAACTGAACATTTACAGCTGTTTTTTTCCATTAAGCCCTAATCCCTATCTTTAAAATTTCCTGAATAATCATGACTATCTATTGCGGACAGAAAAATGGGTTCCACAATGCAGTCTCATACCGGTGAGCATATGAGCTGGAGCAGCCGTCATAACATCAGGCACCATCCACGACAGCAGAGGAAGAAGACCCCACTTGAAAGACACATAAACCATTTCCTGAACCACCGTGACCAACAGCAAACAGCTGAGACAAACCACCAACAGAAGTAGATGGATCCGAATAACCAAAACCCAAAGACCAGATAGCAGAGGAGTCCAATCAGGTAATGAAAACCCAAACACCAGATGGCAGAGGAGTCCAAAATCAGGTCATACATACTTTTAGCAGGACGGATTGCATTGTTCTTCTAGCCTGCATGTCAGTTATTGTCTTTAGTACAGGAATTTAGATCTGTAAAGAAAATAAGAAAGAAGGTCTAGTTCCATCAACAGACGCAAGAGAGAGCAGACCACTGACTGGACCAAAGAAAATTAAACCAAAGGAGAAAATGTACAGACCTTCGCAGAGGAGTCTTCTTAGGCGACCAGAAGAACGGGTATGTGGTGGATGCAGGGTTGGAGTGGATTCCGGTGGAGCCGGTCACAGCTACAGGCAAGAGCGCGTCGTCGCCGGCGAGGTGCAGCCACTAGGGGGTGGCGGCGAGCGAGACGAACGGCAGTGTGGCGGTTACGTTGGAGGCGGGTGGCAGGACCGCTCGCGAGGGGGCGGTTGTGATGGTGAAGGGTCGCCATCGGGAGGAGCGGAAGGACACTCCTGGTTTTGAGGTGTGGCCGCGTGTAGTTACTGGATTGTTCGATGAGGATGACTAACTGCTTTGATCTATCGCTGATGGTAATAAAAAAAAATGATGGTAGGACGTGGCAAATCACCACACATTAACCGGGAAAGGCAATGGCAGCCGGTAGCCGGTTGCATGCCTAGGCAAAAGAAAAAAAAGAGACGTAAAACCGATATAGCTAACTGACTAAAAGAGGGATACGTGTCAAGACGGGCAAAGTAAATCTAGGAAAAATAGACCATCTACAGTGCTCCAATTGCTAACAGGGGTGTTAAATTGATTGAACTTTATATAGTGTATAATGTGAAAACCCTTATCTATCTTATTTTAACAAAAAAATGTAACTGTCAACAACATAATGCCCTTGTGAACTGGAAAAGTGACAACATGGACTGATGCTGCCAATATTCAGTTCCTTACCGTTCTCAAAAGATCGGGATTCGGCGTGGGGGATCTTGGGATCCCACACAGATCTCCGGCGGTGAAGATCCAGTCGACGACGAGTTTTGGGTGACGGGGCAGCCGGTGAAAACCGTGCTTCGCTCTTGGGCTTGGCGGACGATGGCGGCGTCGTTTGGCGTTGTTACCTTGTCAAGGCATCGTCTTTGCTTGTCTCGTCACTCCACTCGGCGAGTTGGAGATGTGCGGTTGCCGCTGAAAATCATGCTTCAACCCTGGTCATGGCGGGCGATGGCGACGTTACACGTCGTTACCTTCTTGAAGGCATCGCCGCCGCAACCTGCATCTACCCACTCGTGATGTTCCGGGGGAAACCCTAGATCTGGGTCTCCGGATCGGACGATGGCGGCGCTACCTGCATTGTTCCACCTCTTGGGGCATCATTTTTGGAGCAGCTGCTAGATGTTGGCGGATGTTGATGAAGTGGTGTTCATCTACCGCATTTTTGGCGCTGAGTCTCGGTGACCTGGTGCTGCAGGGTATCGACGACGGATGAGGGATGATGTATGCGTGCAGGATGGTGGAGCTGTCTGGCGTCATGGTGGCATCGACGGTAGGTCTTGCAAGGTTAATGCGATGATCTCTCTTGAAGATGGAGTCGAGGAAAACGGAGGTAGCAACTTCTGTGACATGTGCGTTGACGTGCGCTGATAGTATTGTCTGCTTGACTGGATGTGCTTCTCATCTTCTATTGAGCGGTTTGGGAAGGCATTTGGTTTTTGGATGATGTGAGTTGGTGTATTGTCACCACCTTCATCCAACCGTAGGTTTAGTGAGGTGGCTTCGAGTTTGAATTTTTGTATTGTTCTCATAAGTTTTTGTGAATAATATAATAAAAAAAGCCGTGCTTTGGATGCACAAGCTAGGGTGAATTTCCCCCATTTCAAAAAAAAATGTCAAAAAATGACGTTCTCGTATCATGTTAAGAAATTAAAATATGGAGAATGCCGCAAACACTACAGGAATGGGCCGAAACGCCGACGGCCTAGTCATACGCCGACGGCCAAAAGTCGGGGCCGTCGGCGTATGAGCCGTCCAGGCCAGCCCCCCAACAAGGCCGTCGGCGTAGCAATGCCCTCGGCGTAGGCGACGCTACGCCGACGGTTGCCCTCGGCGCACCGCCGGCCGTTGGCATAGGCCAGGGATACGCCCCACCAACTCTGGACCGTGCCGGCGCTGTGACGGCGTCATAGATAGGCCGAGGGCTGCCCTCGGCATAGCCTCACCCAATTTTTTTTTTCTTTTTTACTCCAAGTTTTATATTTTTCCTAGAAACTAGGTAACATAAGATGATGTAGTGCGAAGGATTCACATTTTTTTGACTTTTTTTGAATTAGTTGTGATCGATTCAAAATGCGGCCAAAACAGCGGGCATGAACTTTCTAACCTAGATGCATAATTTTTTAAAACTCTTTGTAGATCTATGATAAAATATATAGTTGTGAACCTAAAAATATTTTATTCAAAAAATTAAGGGCAAACAATCATGCAGCTGTAGTTCAAATTTTGTCCGCTCCCAGCTGAATCGGTAGCAATTTGTCATTTTGGTGAGAGGTGCCTACAAATATTTTGAGGTGCAAGAAGTTGGTGATTTGTACATACAATATGGTCTAGCATTCTTGAAAATTTAGGTGGTGCAATTTTGGAATGGTTTCTTGGTAGGTGCTTCACAAAAAACCCCGCTTTTCGCGCTCGGTAATTAAAAAATGGATTTTTTATAAAAAGACCACAAAATCCCCCAACAACAACATTGCTTCCCATATGAATACACACGCGTGTGCCCGATATGGGCTCAGTTCGACAAACTATGGCATGGTTTAGGTCATGACCTAGCTCATTTGACCTGAAAGCCATATAACTTTGGACATCGTAGGTCATCTATGAGAAGGTTTTTCTAAAACATTTGCGATACGCCAAGTTTTATATTTTTCCTAGAAACTAAGTAACATAAGATGATGTAGTGCGAAGGATTTACATTTTTTTGATTTTTTTTGAATTAGTTGTGCTCGATTCAAAATGCGGCCAAAACAGCGGGCATGAACTTTCTAACCTAGATGCATAATTTTTTAAAACTCTTTGTAGATCTATGATAAAATATATAGTTGTGAACCTAAAAATATTTTTTTCAAAAAATTAAGGGCAAAAAATCATGCAGCTGTAGTTCAAATTTTGTCCGCTCCCAGCTGAATCAGCAGCAATTTGTCATTTTGGTGAGAGGTGCCTACAAATATTTTGAGGTGCAAGAAGTTGGTGATTTGTACATACAATATGGTCTAGCATTCTTGAAAATTTAGGTGGTGCAATTTTGGAATGGTTTCTTGGTAGGTGCTTCACAAAAAACCCCGCTTTTCGCGCTCGGTAATTAAAAAATGGATTTTTTATAAAAAAACCACAAAATCCCCCAACAACAACATTGCTTCCCATATGAATAGACACGCGTGTGCCCGATATGGGCTCAGTTCGACAAACTATGGCATGGTTTAGGTCATGACTTAGCTCATTTGACCTGAAAGCCATATAACTTTGGACATCGTAGGTCATCTATGAGAAGGTTTTTCTAAAACATTTGCGATACGCCAAGTTTTATATTTTTCCTAGAAACTAAGTAACATAAGATGATGTAGTGCGAAGGATTTACATTTTTTTGATTTTTTTGAATTAGTTGTGCTCGATTCAAAATGCGGCCAAAACAACGGGCATGAACTTTCTAACCTAGATGCATAATTTTTTAAAACTCTTTGTAGATCTATGATAAAATATATAGTTGTGAACCTAAAAATATTTTTTTCAAAAAATTAAGGGCAAACAATCATGCAGCTGTAGTTCAAATTTTGTCCGCTCCCAAATTGAATCGGCAGCAATTTGTCATTTTGGTGAGAGGTGCCTACAAGTATTTTGAGGTGCAAGAAGTTGGTGATTTGTACATACAATATGGTCTAGCATTCTTGAAAATTTAGGTGGTGCAATTTTGGAATGGTTCTTGGTAGGTGCTTCACAAAAAACCCCGCTTTTCGCGCTCGGTAATTAAAAAATGGATTTTTTATAAAAAGACCACAAAATCCCCCAACAACAACATTGCTTCCCATATGAATACACACGCATGTGCGCGATATGGGCTCAGTTCGACAAACTATGTCATGGTTTAGGTCATGACCTAGCTCATTTGACCTGAAAGCCATATAACTTTGGACATCGTAGGTCATCTATGAGAAGGTTTTTCTAAAACATTTGCGATACGCCAAGTTTTATATTTTTCCTAGAAACTAAGTAACATAAGATGATGTAGTGCGAAGGATTTACATTTGTTTGAATTTTTTTAATTAGTTGTGCTCGATTCAAAATGCGGCCAAAACAGCGGGCATGAACTTTCTAACCTAGATGCATAATTTTTTAAAACTCTTTGTAGATCTATGATAAAATATATAGATGTGAACCTAAAAATATTTTTTCAAAAAATTAAGGGCAAACAATCATGCAGCTGTAGTTCAAATTTTGTCCGCTCCCAGCTGAATCGGCAGCAATTTGTCATTTTGGTGAGAGGTGCCTAGAAATATTTTGAGGTGCAAGAAGTTGGTGATTTGTACATACAATATGGTCTAGCATTCTTGAAAATTTAGGTGGTGCAATTTTGGAATGGTGTCTTGGCAGGTGCTTCACAAAAAACCCCACTTTTCGCGCTCGGTAATTAAAAAATGGATTTTTTATAAAAATACCACAAAATCCCCCAACAACAACATTGCTTTCCATATGAATACACACGCGTGTGCGCGATATGGGCTCAGTTCGAAAAACTATGCCATGGTTTAGGTCATGATCTAGCTCATTTGACCTGAAAGCCATATAACTTTGGACAATCGTAGGTCATTCTTGAGAAGGTTTTTCTAAAACATTTGCGATACCCAAGTTTTATATTTTTCCAAGAAACTAATTAACATAAGATGAGGCTGTGCGAAAGTTTTACATTTTTTTGATTTTTTTTAAATTAGTTGTGCTCGATTCAAAATACGACCAATCAGAGGGCAGTATTCAGCTAGCCACGGATTGCCCAGATATTAGGCGAATTCTGATTGGTTAGCAGGATTAGTCGATGGATCGATGACATGGCATGGGGAAAAAAAAGAAAAAAGGCCACGGCCGCACAGGCCTTATCTTCTCCTGTGCTCCCTATCTCTCTCCTCCCACGCCCAGGACCTCGCCATGGCCGCACAGTACCACGCAGGACCACGCCACGGCCGCACCACGCCGCCCAGGACCTCGCCGCCTTCTCCTCCGACGGCCGCGCCCATGTCTTCCCCGCCTTCCTCCTCCAGCGGCTCCGCCTTGGACCTCGCCGCCTTTCTCCTTCTGCCTCCGACGGTTCGGCCCAAGTCCTCGCGGCCTTCCTCCTCCGACAGCCGCACCGTGCAGGACCACGCCGCCCAGGACCTCGCCGCCTTCTCCTCCGACGGCCGCGCCCAGGTCTTCCCCGCCTTCTCCTCCGACGGCCGCCGCCCAGGACCTCGCCGTCTTCTACCTCCACGGCCACGCGCCCTAGGTGCCTGCACGCGCACGAGCCTGTGTGCGGCCGCGTCCGCACGCGCATGGAACCGGCGCTCGGGAGCAGAACGCGGCGGCGGCACACCGGCCACCAACAGAACGCGGCGGCGGCGCGAGCCCGTTAGGGTTCGTGGCGATTTTTTTATATTTTGTTTGGAGATGTACGCCGAGGGCCATGCCCGTCGGTGTAGCACCGACGTCCGTTAACGGCCGATGCACCGGCCATTGCTGTGCCGAGGGCTCAGACGCCGAGAGCCCGGAACGACCGTCGGCATACAACGTTTACGCCGAGGGCTGGTCCTACGCCGAGGGCCGGCGTGACTCCGCCGAGGGAGACCTTCGCCGAGGGGCTACGCCGACGGCAGCCCTCGGCGTAGGATACGCCGATGGCCTTCCATGGCTAGGCCGAGGGCTCTCAACCGTCGGTGCAGCGGCAGATTCCTGTAGTGAAAGGGGCGTACAACTTTGATTTGGTAAGACAAGCTTGTTATGATCCTGCTTAAAGATCAGACACAGCTAAGATATAAAATAACTAATGACTAAGATAAGATCATACAAACCCAAGAGTTTCTCGATCATCCAATATCACCACTTCATAAGAATCTAGAAAGTTTTCGTCGGAATGACGAGGTGGCATAGCTAGTAGAGAATTTTCAGCAGAACCCTGGTGGTAAAAAAGATAAAAATGTTATGCTCTGTTTGGAAAGAAGGGTACAACAAGGGGACCTCAAGTGTACCATTGCCCTAAATGATAACTCTCCAAACATTTCTCGAGATGGAAGGAGAGAATCAGTAGCAGGTCCCTTGCCTGAAATAAAGGAATTTACTGAACATGCCACTAGAGAGCAATATCTTTATTATACATTATCAGCAAAGAAAGCATACTGATACAAAAGGAACGGAACTACCTGCTTTTGATTTTCGAACTCCACCCCTTTCAGCAAAATTTTCAGATCCTGCAATGAGCAAATTGAATTAATTATAGTTTTGCGGTGTTACAACAGTAGGTCATTTGGAAATTCGTGCATGGATAGAAAATCAGTGAATACCTATCAGAGGATTGCTCCTTTTCATATTGTACATCAGAATATGAATCGCTGGAATCATATTTAGAATGATGGTTTGACGGTCCTGCATGATTGTCGTCTAATACAGACCGTGCAAGAAAACTGCAAGCAGTCTCTATACCTTTTTGTGTTAGCTCATACTCCCTCCGTCCACAAATAAGTGTACATGCGAGTTTTTTAAGTTAAATTATGAAGTGAAGTGAAGTGAAAAATGCATTGGGAAGATGCATCTCTCATCTTTAATTATTTTCCTCCAATGAGCTAAGTGCATATAGAAAATAAGGAGAACATGTGCTCAATATTATTGGGTTTGATTTCCGTGCGATGAAAGAGAATCAATTAAAGTCCATTAGGAAGATAGGAGTACACTCTTTTGTGGACAAAGTTTAGAGCTAGATGTCCACTTATTTCACTATTTTAGTACGGAGGGAGTACCAACATCATATTAATACAGTAAGACCCAAGTTGTGCTTAGTGTCTCAACAGAATGTGTGTTCTTGGAAAATAAAGCTCCAACAGGAGACATGAAATGTAAATTGCCTGAAGTGCATACAAGCATCAATCATCAAACTATTGGATATAGATTCTCTGCTAGCATGTATATGACTATTGTGGCACTATATCAGAATTACTCCGACCAACAAGGGGAAAAAATTGAAATAGAAATGTTTCTTGGTAATTTTTGTTTGCTAGAATTCATATACCAATCAACAGAAACACACCAGAGATTAGCCCGCTTTTAGTAATCCAGTCCATCCACACTCAGCGAAAAACAACTGAATGGGTTTTGTATCTTCTGAGTGTTACAATAACATAAATCAGATAAACTTGTGTAAACACAATTTTACTTGAATACACAAGAACCCTATGAACCCTCTGATGACAGGAGTCAAGTCCATGCCTTCGCTGGTTTATAGCTCTGGTATCCCCAGTTCTTCAGTCCATTAAATGACCACTTTATCATTCAACAAAGCTCTGGCTAAACAAAATTTGACAACTAATATTTAACAGTGCTGCAAAAGCACATAATAGCATGTGATGGAAGAAGTAGTACTTTTGGGGTCTAATACATGCATACAAAATGTGTGGGGTTGATCAATCTAAAAAATCCAATTATTTTAAATAAACAACAAAAGAGTTATGATAAACAGGGAGCTGAGCCTTGTACATTACTTTGCAGGGCTACTCCACTTTATGACCAGTTTATTAGATGTTAACGTCGTCATGCAGCTCCATCCAGTGTACCTGTCCTTGCAAGAATTCACCTGTTTTGATTTGTAGTTGTTTGGGCTGCTCATAATACAACAGACATAGTTAGTGATGCACTAAAATATCAGCTGAAATAAGCAACCATGCAATATACAGAGCTGTACCCTATTCATGTAGTGGCAGACCACTGGCTTCAGCAGCATTAATAAGTTCTTGTTTCAGCATAAAATCCTTCCCTCTCATCAGTTCCCTAGAAGGGAAATCAACTGTCAACATCTCTTGCAGCATATTCAGGTGCCTTGTCCTACTTCCTCTGATTAAATGGTGTTCTTTGTACGAATAACAAAATTTAGGTAACATAAGATGGAAGAAAATAAGACCTGTAGAGAGTGATCACTATTGCGTATGCAGTTGAACCAATCTGTGGAGCATATGTTTTTTTTTTTCTTTTCTTTCCTGTAGAAAACGATATAGTCTTAAAGATCTGACAGTATAAACATGTTTTCACTAAAGTCACTGATGAAAGAACAGATTTCATGAAACAGAAGATTTTAATAGTATAAGGAAGACGACAAGTCAGCCTGGTCATTAATCAGAACATATATCTGAGGACGCGAGAGAATCATAGAAACTATCACCCGTTTCTCCTGGTGTATTACTCTCTGGAAAGGAGCCTTCCATGACATGAACGACCCAATCTCCAACGCCCCTCAAAAAGAAGCAACAGTGGTCAATCTTATTCAGTTTCTGAGAATCTGATGCAATTCAACACGGAGTGTAACATTGGGTATATATACCACATGTTGATCTGGTAGTAATAAAAACTTGAGACACGCCATTTCCATGTCTCAACTCAACACGCAAAAGAAAAAAAAAACAGAACAGAATTAGAGAAGTACAGAATTCTATATTGATCCAAAGTAAAGCCATACTGTTATAACTCTTCCCCGGTTATCGAATTACAAGCAAATCTCATGTTGAATGTCAACTTAAAGTGGTGTGAATAGTACATAATAGATTTCACCAGATTTTTTTTTCGAAAAGGGGGAAGAATCGCCCCAGCTTCTGCATCCAAAGGATACACACGGCCTTTTATTAGATTATTCGCAAACCTTACAAGAAGTAATACAAAAAATCAACCTCGAAGCCACCTCACTAGACCTACAGTGGGATGAAGGGGGTGACAATACACCAACTGACATCATCCAAAAACCAAATGCCTTCCCAAACCGCCCAATATCAGGTGAGAAGTACATCCAGTCAAGCAGACTCTCCGCGCATGCCAACGCACACGCCACAGAAGTTGCTACCGCCGTCTTCCTCGACTCCATGTTCAAGAGAGATCATCGCATTAACCTTGCAAGACCTGCCGTCGATGCCACCATGATGCCAGACGGCCCCGCCATCCTGCACGCATACATCATCCCGCATCTGTCGTCGATACCCTGCAGCACCATGCCACCGAGCCTCAGCGCCAACAATGTGGTAGATGAATACCACTCCACCGACATCCGCCAACATCCAGCAGCTGCTTCAAAAACGATGCCCCAAGAGGTAGAACGACGCAGGGCGCGCCGCCATCGTCCGATCCGGGAGACCCGGACCTAGGGTTTCCCCCGGAGCAGCACGAGTGAGAAACCACAGACTGCGACGACGATGCCTTCAAGAAGGTAGCGGCGCGACACGTCGCCATCGTCCGCCAACCGAGGTCGGAGCACGGTTTTCACCGGCAGCCGCGCATCCCCAACTCGTCGAGTGTAGTGCCAAGACGGGCAAAGATGACGCCTTCGACAAGGTAACGACGTCAACCGACGCCGCCGTCATCCGCCAAGACCGAGGTCGAGGCTCAGTTTTCACCGGCCGCAATGACACCCCGGACTAGATCACCATTGCCGGAAACCTGTGTGAGATCACATGATCCCCCACACAGGACTACCAGCCTGGCCGACCACCTCCGACGAAGAAGATTTCACCAGATAAAAATGGTAATGACTTATTTAGATGTCAGCATATACGGCTGCATCAAATCAACAGTTTCAGTAGAGCAAATGACCATATTGGAACTAAAACTAACGACTCTACAAACCAAATCTCACGCAAACCGAAGTCATGGTCAGATAAACTCAAATCCCCTAAGCGACATAACATCCAACAAAGAAATCCAGCCAGATCTCTGAGCTAAGGCACCCAAACCGTAACGTTAAAACCATAAGCCAATACATTCGCCTTGCAGTGTTCCATAGTAACATGAGACGGCCAAAACAGAGTCCTCTGATATTTGGCACAGAAGAGCGACATTGCCGCTCGATCCAAAGCTTACGACCCAACAACGTGAAAGAGAACAGTTGAGGCTGGCGTTGATCAGGTTTACAAATGACTGCTAGGGCAATATGCTTGTTGTATTACCAGAGGGCCAAAGACCACAATATATAGTACATGTATATGTGCACATATGCAGAAAGCCCCCTAACATATGGGGACACGACAATATACAGATATATACATCTAACACCCCCCCTCAAACTCATGGTGGATCCACAACACTGAGTTTGGAGAGTAAGAAATCATGCTGCGCTCGAGTCTGAGCCTTCGTAAAGAAATCCGCTAACTACAAATCTGAAGGCACATAATGAACCGCAACAACATCATCCTGCACCTGAGCACGTGTGTAAAAAGCATCAACACCAATATACTTGGTCATCTCATGCTTGACCGGATCACGTGCAATACTGATAGCACATGTACTATCAGACAAAAGTGGAGTGGGTGTCGTAACAGAGACCCCAAAATCTGCAAGCAACCACCGTAACCAGGTCACCTCAGCAATCAACAAAGCCATAGCCCGCAACTCAGCCTCAACACTCGAACGAGAAACTGCTACCTGTTTCTTCGTCTTCCAAGCAACAAGCGAACCACCAAGAAACACACAGTAAGCAGAAAGTGAACAACGATCCGTAGGATCACTTGCCCACGTAGCATCCGAGTAGCACTGGAGCTGGAGAGAGCTGGAAACGGGAAAGAAAAGGCGACGAGTGATCATGCCATGAAGATAACGAAGAACACGGAGGAGATGACTATAGTGAACAGTGGTAGGAGCGAAGACAAACTGACTCAGAATATGAACAGGATAAGAAATATCAGGATGAGTGACAGCAAGATAAATAAGACTCCCAACAAGATGGCGATAACGAGTGGGATCAGGAAGAGGATCACCATCAGTAGGACGAAGCTTAACATTAAGCTCCATAGGAGAATCAACCGTGCGCTCATCCCCAAGAGCAGCACAAGCAAGAAGATCCTGAATGTACTTTTCCTGAGAGATAGAAAAGCCATCAGAAGTGGAGGAAACCTCAATGCCAAGAAAATAGAAAAGAGGACCAAGATCAGTCATAAGAAACTGATCACGAAGACGAGCCTTAACGAAGGCAATATACTCAGGATCATCACCAGTAATGATCATATCATCAACATAGAGAAGAAGAAGAGTACGTCCACGAGGAGAAGTGTGAACAAAAAGTGCTGGATCATGAAGACTAGGAGAGAAACCAGCAGCAGTCACCACAGAGGCGAAGCGCTCAAACCAGGCACGAGGGGCCTGTTTGAGACCATAGAGAGAACGTCGAAGATGACAGACAATCCCATCGGGAACAGAATACCCAGGAGGAGGCAGCATGTAAACCTCCTCACTCAACTCGCCATTAAGAAAAGAATTCTGAACATCAAGCTGGGAGACAGACCAGCGGCGAACAGAAGCAACATCAAGAAGGGTACGCACAGTAGTCATATGAGCCACAGGAGCAAAAGTCTCATCATAGTCATGGCCGTGCTCCTGTTGAAAACCACGAGCCACAAGACGCGCTTTATAGCGCTCAAGAGAGCCATCAGAGCGAGTCTTAATTTTATAGACCCACTTACACGTGATGGGACGAACACCAGAAGGGGAGAAACAAGATCCCAAGTGCCAGTGCGCTCAAGCGCAGCGATCTCCTCAGCCATGGCAAGCTGCCATTCAGGATGACGCTCGGCATCCCGATAAGAAGTCGGCTCGGAAACAACAGAGAGACCATACTGACTAGGAGAGTAACGAACTGGAGCACGACACTGACGAACATGCCGTGAAGGAGGAAGCTCATCTGCAGAAGACAAGTCATCAGAAGAAGAGGAAGAAGGGACATCATCGGAAGGAGCCGAAGCCGGAGAACGAGGAGTACTAGGTGGACTATACGAATGAGAGGATGGCGCCGAAGGGGGCGCATCAGAAGTAGGAGGGAGGGAAGGAGGGACAGCAGGGGGTGCATCCGGAAAAAGAAGAAAAGAGATATCATCCACCGGGTAAGTACCCGAGGTGGGGCGAGGATAGAAGGGACGCGTCTCATCAAACGTGACGTCACGAGAGATGCGCATCCGACAACCAACGGGGTCCCAACAGCGATAGCCCTTACGCTCATCACTGTATCTGAGAAAAACACACTCAACAAACTGAGCGGTCAGTTTGGTGTGTTCGCGAGGAGGCAGAAGGACATAGCAGACGCAACCAAATGAACAGAAAGTCGAATAGTCTGGAGAAACACCAGAGAGACGCTCGAGAGGAATGCCACCCTGTAGAGCAGCGGAAGGCTGAATGTTAATGAGGTGGGCCGACGTAGCAACAGCCTCAGCCCAGAAATGTGGCGGAAGAGAAGAAGCAATCATCATAGCACGGGTGGTTGAAAGGATCGTATGCCGCACCTAGAGGGGGGGGGGTGAATAGGTGCTAACCATATTTTAGTTCTTTTTCAATTCAGGCTTGACACAAAGGTAAATTCTCTAGATATGCAACTAAGTGAATTTACCTATATGACAAGGCAATCAACTAACCAAGATATAGCTAAGCAATATAAGAGATAGAATAGGATAGAGGTAACCGAGAGTGGAGCACGCG
>NC_061513.1:65306409-65370956 GCF_022539505.1 Lolium rigidum | reverse complement strand
TTTAGCAGGGGATAATATCTACCAATAAAAGCATCCTTGCATTTAGTCCATGAATCAATACCATATATTCTTAAAGTGCAGATAAAGTAACCAATCCTTAGCTCTTCCTCTATAATGAGAAAGGGAACAATTTTAGTTTAATAATATCACTTCACCTGCTATCTTTATATGGCTTTGCATTTCACATAGTTCAACAAAAATTATTAAGATGGGCAAGATCATCGTAATCCAACCTTAGAAAATTGATCTTTCATAACAAGATTCAAAAGAAAGGTGTTTATGAATTTCTAAAGAATTCTGCCGTAGTAGCAGTATAACAGTGTGCATAAGAAATCATTATTATTTGTGGTTGTGAAGTCACACAACTTAGTATTTTCAGCGTTGGCCATTTTAGCAACAAAAATAGTCAAAGCAAACTAGATAAAGAATGCAAGTAAACTAATTTTTGTGATCAATGATAGATGCGCGTGGTTGACGTATTGTCTTTTCGTTCGACACGCGTCCGTTGGGAACCCCAAGAGGAAGGTGTGATGCGCACAGCGGCAAGTTTCCCTCAGTAAGAAACCAAGGTTTAATCGGACCAAGTAGGAGTCAAGAAGCACGTTGAAGGTTGATGGCGGCGAGATGTAGTGCGGCGCAACACCAGGGATTCCGGCGCCAACGTGGAACCCGCACAACACAACCAAAGTACTTTGCCCCAACGAAACAAGTGAGGTTGTCAATCTCACCGGCTTGCTGTAACAAAGGATTAACCGTATTGTGTGGAAGATGATTGTTTGCAGAGAAAACAAGAAAACAAGTATTGCAGTAGATTGTATTTCAAGTAAAGAGAATTGGACCGGGGTCCACAGCTCACTAGAGGTGTCTCTCCCATAAGACGAACAAGCATGTTGGGTGAACAAATTACAGCTTGGGCAATTGACAAATAAAGAGAGCATGACAATGCACATACATATCATGATGAGTATAGTGAGATTTAATTGGGCATTACGACAAAGTACATAGACCGCCATCCAACCGCATCTATGCCTAAAAAGTCCACCTTCAAAGTTATCATCCGAACCCCTCCAAGTATTAAGTTGCAAGCAACGAGACAATTGCATTAAGTATGGTGCGTAATGTAATCAACAACTACATCCTTAGACATAGCATCAATGTTTTATCCCTAGTGGCAACAGCACAACACAACCTTAGAACTTTCGTCATCTGTCCCAGGTGTCAATGCGGCATGAACCCACTATCGAGCATAAGTACTCCCTCTTGGAGTTACAAGCATCTACTTGGCCGGAGCATCTACTAGTAACGGAGAGCATGCAAGATCATAAACAACACATAAGCATAACTTTGATAATCAACATAACAAGTATTCTCTATTCATCGGATCCCAACAAACGCAACATATAGAATTACGGATAGATGATCTTGATCATGTTAGGCAGCTCACAAGATCCGACAATGATAGCACAATGGGGAGAAGACAACCATCTAGCTACTGCTATGGACCCATAGTCCAGGGGTAGACTACTCACACATCACACCGGAGGCGACCATGGCGGCGTAGAGTCCTCCGGGGATGATTCCCCTCTCCGGCAGGGTGCCGGAGGCGATCTCTCGGATCCCCCGAGATGGGATCGGCGGCGACGGCGTCTCCGGAAGGTTTTCCGTATCGTGGCTCTCGGTACCGGGGGTTTCGTCACGGAGGCTTTAAGTAGGCGGAAGGGCAAGTCAAGAGGCGGCACGGGGGCCCACACCATAGGCCGGCGCGGCCGGGGTGGGGCCGCGCCGCCCTAGGGTTTGGCCACCCCGTGGCCCCTCTTCGTCTCGTCTTCGGACTTCCGGAAGCTTCGTGGAAAAATAGGCCCCTGGGCTTTGATTTCGTCCAATTCCGAGAATATTTCCTTACTAGGATTTCGAAACCAAAAACAGCAGAAAACAAGAATCGGCACTTCGGCATCTTGTTAATAGGTTAGTTCCAGAAAATGCACGAATATGACATAAAGTGTGCATAAAACATGTAGACAACATCAATAATGTGGCATGGAACATAAGAAATTATCGATACGTCGGAGACGTATCAGCATCCCCAAGCTTAGTTCTGCTCGTCCCGAGCAGGTAAAACGATAACACAGATAATTTCTGGAGTGACATGCCTTCATAATCTTGATCATACTATTTGTAAAGCATATGTAGTGAATGCAGCGATCAAAACAATGTGTATGACATGAGTAAACAAGTGAATCATAAAGCAAAGACTTTTCATGAATATCACTTCAAGACAAGCATCAATAAGTCTTGCATAAGAGTTAACTCATAAAGCAATAATTCAAAGTAAAGGTATTGAAGCAACACAAAAGAAGATTAAGTTTCAGCGGTTGCTTT
Organism: Lolium rigidum; assembly: GCF_022539505.1. NCBI lineage: Eukaryota > Viridiplantae > Streptophyta > Magnoliopsida > Poales > Poaceae > Lolium > Lolium rigidum. The sequence continues at coordinate 65,368,577 of NC_061513.1, read as the reverse complement.
CAACTTGTAACATGTATATCTCATGGATATTGTCAACATAGAGTAATATAATAAGTGCAATAAGCAAGTATGTAGGAATCAATGCACAGCTTCACACAAGTGTTTGCTTCTTGAGGTGGATAGAAATAGGTGAACTGACTCAACATTGAAAGTAAAAGAATGGTCCTCATAGAGGAAAAGCATCGATTGCTATATTTGTGCTAGAGCTTTGATTTTGAAAACATGAAACAATTTTGTCAACGGTAGTAATAAAGCATATGCATCATGTAAATTATATCTTATAAGTTGCAAGCCTCATGCATAGTGTACCAATAGTGCCCGCACCTTGTCCTAATTAGCTTGGACTACCTGGATTATCACCGCAATACATATGCTTTAACCAAGTTTCACAAAGGGGTACCTCTATGCCGCCTGTACAAAGGTCTAAGGAGAAAGCTCGCATTTGGATTTCTCGCTTTTGATTATTCTCAACTTAGACATCCATACCGGGACAACATAGACAACGAGATAATGGACTCCTCTTTTAATGCTTTAAGCATTTGACAACAATTAATTCTTTTCTCATTAGAGATTTGAGGATGTTTGTCCAAAACTGAAACTTCCACCATGGATCATGGCTTTAGTTAGCGGCCCAATGTTCTTCTCTCACAATATGCATGCTCAAACCATTCAACTCGGTGTAGATCGCCCTTACTTCGGACAAGACGAACATGCATAGCAACTCACATGAAATTCAACAATGAGTTGATGGCGTTCCCCGATGAACATGGTTATCGCACAACAAGCAACTTAATAAGAGATAAAGTGCATAATTACATATTCAATACCACAATAGTTTTTAAGCTATTTGTCCCATGAGCTATATATTGCAAAGGTGAATGATGGAATTTTAAAGGTAGCACTCAAGCAATTTACTTTGGAATGGCGGAAAAATACCATGTAGTATAGGTAGGTATGGTGGACACAAATGGCATAGTGGTTGGCTCAAGTATTTTGGATGCATGAGAAGTATTCCCTCTCGATACAAGGTTTAGGCTAGCAAGGCTTATTTGAAACAAACACAAGGATGAACCGGTGCAGCAAAACTCACATAAAAGACATATTGAAAACATTATAAGACTCTACACCGTCTTCCTTGTTGTTCAAACTCAATACTAGAAATTATCTAGACCTTAGAGAAACCAAATATGCAAACCAAATTTTAGCATGCTCTATGTATTTCTTCATTAATGGGTGCAAAGCATATGATGCAAGAGCTTAAACATGAGCACAACAATTGCCAAGTATCACATTACCCAAGACATTTATAGCAATTACTACATGTATCATTTTCCAATTCCAACCATATAACAATTTAACGAAGGAGAAACTTCGCCATGAATACTATGAGTAGAAACCAAGGACATGCTTGTCCATATGCTACAGCGGAGCGTGTATCTCTCCCATAAAGTGAATGCTAGGATCCATTTTATTCAAACAAAACAAAAAACAAAAACAAACCGACGCTCCAAGAAAAAGCACATAAGATGTGATGGAATAAAAATATAGTTTCGGGGGAGGAACCCGATAATGTTGTCGATGAAGAAGGGGATGCCTTGGGCATCCCCAAGCTTAGACGCTTGAGTCTTCTTGATATATGCAGGGGTGAACCACCGGTGCATCCCCAAGCTTAGAGCTTTCACTCTCCTTGATCATGTTGCATCATACTCCTCTCTTGATCCTTGAAAACTTCCTCCACACCAAACTCGAAACAACTCATTAGAGGGTTAGTGCACAATATAAATTGACATATTCAGAGGTGACACAATCATTCTTAACACTTCTGGACATTGCATAATGCTACTGGACATTAGTGGATCAAAGAAATTCATCCAACATAGCGAAAGAGGCAATGCGAAATAAAAGGCAGAATCTGTCAAAACAGAACAGTTCGTATTGACGAATTTTAAAATGGCACCAGACTTGCTCAAATGAAAATGCTCAAATTGAATGAAAGTTGCGTACATATCTGAGGATCATGCACGTAAATTGGCATAATTTTCTGAGCTACCTACAGGGAGATAGACCCAGATTCGTGACAGCAAAGAAATCTGGAACTGCGCAGTAATCCAAATCTAGTACTTACTTTTCTATCAATGGCTTAACTTGGCACAACAAAACTCAAAACTAAGATAAGGAGAGGTTGCTACAGTAGTAAACAACTTCCAAGACACAAAATAAAAACAAAGTGCTGTAGGTAAAAACATGGGTTGTCTCCCATAAGCGCTTTTCTTTAACGCCTTTCAGCCTAGGCGCGAAAGTGTGTATCAAGTATTATCGAAGGGTGGTACTTCTACAGCGGGGTGCGGAGTTTTCTCAACCAGGCATAGTATATTAGATACATAAGTTTTAGCATCTCCCTTTTCATTAGTTTTAGGCGTGCTACTCTCATCAAACAAATTTTCGGGAACAAGCCAAGCATAGTTATTTTCTAGCGCATCATTCATAGCTAGGAGCTTACATGGTATTGGTGCTTTGATCTCCCCACCATCATCAATATTATTAGTGTATCTTATTCTATCCATATCCATCTTTTCAAGGAGACTAACAAAATTAGTAGGAGAACCAAGCATATTAAATTTAGCAAAGACCTTTCTAGCTTCTCTTGCTAGACCACCAAATTCTCTAAGAAGGGTTTCTAAAACAAAATCTTTCTTTTCCCCTTCTTCCATATCACCAAGTGTGAAAAACATGTGTTGGATTATAGGATTAAGATTAACAAATTTAGTTTCCAACAAGCGAACTAAATGCGCAGCAGCAATTTCATAAGTAGGCGCAAGGTCTACCAAGTGTCTATCTTCAAAATTTTCAATGGTACTAACATGGTTGAAGAATTCTTCTATATTATTTCTCCCAACTATAGACCCACTTCCTACCGGTATGTTCTTTGTGGTAAAATTAAAAGGAAACATGATGAAATAAGTAAAGTAAATGCTAGTAAACTAATTTTTTTGTGTTTTCGATATAGCAAACAAGATAGCAAATAAAGTAAAACTAGCAACTAATTTTTTTTGTATTTTGATTTAGTGCAGCAAACAAAGTAGTAAATAAAACTAAGCAAGACAAAAACAAAGTAAAGAGATTGAGAAGTGGAGACTCCCCTTGCAGCGTGTCTTGATCTCCCCGGCAACGGCGCCGTAAATTTGCTTGATGCGCGTGGTTGACGTATTGTCTTTCGTTCGACACGCGTCCGTTGGGAACCCCAAGAGGAAGGTGTGATGCGCACAGCGGCAAGTTTCCCTCAGTAAGAAACCAAGGTTTAATCGGACCAGTAGGAGTCAAGAAGCACGTTGAAGGTTGATGGCGGCGAGATGTAGTGTGGCGCAACACCAGGGATTCCGGCGCCAACGTGGAACCTGCACAACACAACCAAAGTACTTTGCCCCAACGAAACAGATGAGGTTGTCAATCTCACCGGCTTGCCGTAACAAAGGATTAACCGTATTGTGTGGAAGATGATTGTTTGCAGAGAAAACGATAGAAACAAGTATTGCAGTAGATTGTATTTCAAGTAAAGAGAATTGGACCGGGGTCCACGAGTTCACTAGAGGTGTCTCTCCCATAAGACGAACAGCATGTTGGGTGAACAAATTACAGTTGGGCAATTGACAAATAAAGAGAGCATGACAATGCACATACATATCATGATGAGTATAGTGAGATTTAATTGGGCATTACGACAAAGTACATAGACCGCCATCCAACCGCATCTATGCCTAAAAAGTCCACCTTCAGGTTATCATCCGAACCCCTCCGATATTAAGTTGCAAGCAACGAGACAATTGCATTAAGTATGGTGCGTAATGTAATCAACAACTACATCCTTAGACATAGCATCAATGTTTTATCCCTAGTGGCAACAGCACAACACAACCTTAGAACTTTTTGTCACTGTCCCAGGTGTCAATGCAGGCATGAACCCACTATCGAGCATAAGTACTCCCTCTTGGAGTTACAAGCATCTACCTGGTCAGAGCATCTACTAGTAACGGATAGCATGCAAGATCATAAACAACACATAAGCATAACTTTGATAATCAACATAACAAGTATTCTCTATTCATCGGATCCCAACAAACGCAACATATAGAATTACAGATAGATGATCTTGATCATGTTAGGCAGCTCACAAGATTCGACAATGATAGCACAATGGGGAGAAGACAACCATCTAGCTACTGCTATGGACCCATAGTCCAGGGGTAGACTACTCACACATCACACCGGAGGCGACCATGGCGGCGTAGAGTCCTCCGGGGATGATTCCCCTCTCCGGCAGGGGTGCCGGAGGCGATCTCCTGGATCCCCCAAGATGGGATCGGCGGCGACGGCGTCTCCGGAAGGTTTTCCGTATCGTGGCTCTCGGTACCGGGGGTTTCGTCACGGAGGCTTTAAGTAGGCGGAAGGGCAAGTCAAGAGGCGGCACGGGGGCCCACACCATAGGCCGGCGCGGCCGGGGGTGGGGCTGCGCCGCCCTAGGGTTTGGCCACCCCGTGGCCCCTCTTCGTCTCGTCTTCGGACTTCCGGAAGCTTCGTGGAAAAATAGGCCCCTCGGGCTTTGATTTCGTCCAATTCCGAGAATATTTCCTTACTAGGATTTCCGAAACCAAAAACAGCGAAAACATGACAAGCGGCACTTCGGCATCTTGTTAATAGGTTAGTTCCAGAAAATGCACGAATATGACATAAAGTGTGCATAAAACATGTAGACAACATCAATAATGTGGCATGGAACATAAGAAATTATCGATACGTCGGAGACGTATCAATCAAACACACAAAACCCAAAAGGGTGGGAAATGTTCTTTCAGTGGTCTCAAGAAGATGACGATGCTTACGCTCGGCGATGCCATTTTGTGCATGTGCGCCGGGACAAGAAAACTGAGTGAGGGTGCCCTCCTCAGCAAGGACACCACGAAGGTGCTGGGAGATATACTCACCAGCAGAATCAGCACGGAACACACGAATGGGTGAGGAATACTGAGTGCGGACCATGGCCGCAAAATGCTGATAAATAGAGAGCACCTCACTGCGAGAGCGCATGAAAAACACCCAGGTGTGCCGTGAAAAATCATCAATGAATAAGATATAGTATCGATGGCCCCCTTTCGAAGCAAAGGGAGCCGGACCCCAAACATCTGAATGTACTAAATCAAACGGTCGGCCGAGAGACGGACACACTAGTAGGATAGGGAAGCTGAATACGTTTGCCTAACCTACAACCACGACGAGTGTAACGACCCATCTCCGAGACGGACCCCGGAAGGCCACGATGAACCAAAGACGACAGGGCGAGAGTCACAAAGGTGACCAAGACGATGATGCCACTTGCTAAAAGAGCCGGTGACAGAGGCAACAACCGGAGGAGAGCGCGCGGATGAAGTGGCGGCGGAAGGAACACGAAGCCGATCCTAACTCCCAAAGCCCCGAAGACTTACGGCTACGAGGGCCAGCTCCAACCGGGGCTCGTGTGCGACGATCCCGAACCGCACAAGACTCGGCGTCAAGAATGACGCGAAAACCAGAATCGGTGAGCTGGCTAGCGGAGAAAAGGTTCATCCGAAGGCGAGGAACATGAGAAACATCGGGGACGAGAGAAAGAGGGAGTAGAAAGGGTGCCTCTACTAGAAACAGGAATAGAGGTACCATCAGCCGTGACAACACGGACATGAGAAATAAGAGACCGAAGAGCAAACAGAATAGAGGACTCAGAGGTCATATGAAAGGAAGCTCCAGAATCCAGATACCACGGGGACGTACCTGACTGTGTAGAAAGTGGTGGTCGCGCAGTGCCAAGAGAGCCGATCACGGGAACCGGTAGCGCCCGGCGAGGAAGAGTCCGTAGTAGCGAGCGAGGCCACGAAGACCCCGAGAATGTCCCGATCGAGAGAGTGCAAGCTGCAGAAGATCCTGAAGAGCCAGCCTGGCGACGATCCTCGGAACTGCGGACGTAAGCGGGATCCCGCGTCCAGCACGTGGAGGAAGTGTGGCCAACCTTGCCACAGTAGGTGCAATGAGGACGAGGGCAGAGACTCGGACCGCGAGGCTGCTGACGTAAACTGAAATCCCAAGCATCAAGCAGGCAGTGAAGCTGTGCTATCTCATGCGCAGAGATGGGCGCGACTGGAGAGGTCGACATACAATCAGGTGCCGACGAGGAGCTATCACCCACACGCACAGAGGCCACCAAAGGGGGCGACAGAGAGCAACACGCCGATGAAGATAGAGTCGGCAAAGCGCGGTCATAACAACGTGAAGAGACCGCGAAAGTCGATGTAGAGCGGCAGGCCGACGTAGACGGAGTCGACGAAGCGCGGCCATAACCGCGGGAAGAGGCCGCAAAAGTCGATGTAGAGTGGCAGGCCGACGTAGACGAAGTCGGCGAAGCGCGGGCAGAGCCGCATGAAGAGGCCGCAAAAGTAGATGAAGAATGGCTAGCCGTCATACACGGAGGCAGCGGACAAAGACCAAGTACCGAAGGGAGGCCCAAAGATAAGGCGGGATCAGCAGAAGAAGACATCGGATAACAACAGCCGACGACAGTTTTGTTTTTTGCTTTTTTTTTCAGATTGAAGTCAACCAACTAGACGAGAAAGGCCGAGCGGGCGGGCGACGGATCCTGGCGCCGAATACATCGGGAGCAGAGGGCGCGTGGAGATCGAGCGGGCCACAGCAGGAGGAGAGGAGATCCGGAGGAGAGCAGGGAGCAGGGAGCCGTGCTCAGATGGAAGTCAACTGCAGGCAGGGAGATCGATCGGGCCAGCACGGTCCAGCACGGGCGGACGCGGCACGGGCGAGCGGGCAGGTCCTGGCGATGGAGCGCTCCTAGCGAGGGCAAGCAGGACGAGCCGGTAGATCGAGCAGGCTGGGGCGGCCAGGAGAGGAGCGGCCAGAGATCGAAGCAGGGGAGCAGGGGAATCGATTGGGAGCAAGCCCGATCTGCGCGTGGGGAATAGACGGGACCAGGGGCCGATCGAGGACAACGGACAGGCGACGGAGCAGCCGGACGAAGAGAAGACGGCCGGGAACAGACGGAGAGCGACGGCCGGGCAGCGGCAACATCGGCCGGAAAACTAGAGGACCAATTTTTGCTCTGATACCATGTTAGGGCAATATGCTTGTTGTATTATCAGGGGGCCAAAGACCACAATATATAGTACATGTACAGGTTCACATATGCAGAAAGCCCCCTAACATATGGGGACACGACAATATACAGATATATACATCTAACAATGACAACCGCTGCGGCAGAGTTTTGCCAAGCATAGATAGGAGAGGTCTGGAAAATGCTAACACACGATAGCACAGGGGTCGGTCTCCCCAACGACATGCCAGAAAAGCAAAGGTATTGTGTCGTAGTCAAGCCGCTGACTTGGGTTCCAGCTTCTTGGTCTCATAGATACTTATACACTAGTGGAGATAGGGTATTCAGTCCCGGTCTGTAACGGGCTCTAGTCCCGGTTAGCTAACCAGTGGAGATAAAGGCGGAGATTTTAGTCCCGGCCCTGTTACTAGCCGGGATAAATGGCCCTCCACTTGACCGCGATCAGTGGCAGAGTGTTACCGAAAGCAAAGCGGGGGCGAAATTTAATTTTCACCCCTAAAATTGTTGTAATTTCAAGTTGTTCTGTTGATGATGTTCAAGAACGAAATTGCACTTAATTTCTTGATTTACATAGGTGCTGACATATCAATTAAGAGAGGACTTTTTTACACACCGATGGCCAGCAATTTTTTTTTTGAGGGAATGGGGACTATGTGAGATTTTATTAATTGTCAACAATAGTTATATAAATTAAGCTTGAGGATTCATTAACCCAATTATAAGTATCTTTACTAGAAGAACACTTGATAGCCAAATCATGTTGTTGGCTTCGCTTGAGCAATGCTTGAACATGACATTTCCAATAAGCGATGCCAAATCAATACAATCTGCAGAAATAGCCGAGACTTCACCCCACCATGCTTCGTCACCAAAGCATGCTTCAATATTTTTTTGTAAAGTCAGACTCCATTTGCACATTGTTGCAGCCTAGGCAATTAGTTGTTTTATATGGGAATTGACATAGTATGCAGATTCTGTTTTTATCTGTAACAAGAAGCTAACCGATCTTCAGAAAGAAAAAAAGAGAGGAAGCTAACCCCTATCAAGGAGAAAACATCCAGAATAACTGAATAAGTTGATCCTGGCCCAAAGGTATTAACCTATTTCCACCCAGCCCAGCAGGCTGATCTGGGCACACGCCAACGAACTACACACCAGGCACCTAATACGCCCAGGCCTTTTTCACGTTGCTCGCTTTTACACATGATTAGGCACTAGGAAACCAGTCTCTCCCACAGCCGCCATAAGACGTGGGACATGCTCAAATAACACGGGTGGAAAGTTTAGCTCGTTCGTTAGGTTTTAATAAAAGTTTTGCTATTAGTAGTTCCGGCCGGAGTGGCGGGATTGGTATTTTCTGGAATGATGCAATAAAGATTGATATTTTACCCTACTCGCAGTATCATCTCGATTCAGTTGTTACGGAGGAGGGGAAGGAACCTTGGCGCCTAACCGTTGTCTATGGTGAGGCACAAGCTAATGAGCGCCATAAGACGTGGGACATGCTCAAATACATACGCTCTGCTAATAATCTACCTTGGCTCTGCATCTGTGACTTCAATGAGGTCTTACACCAGGAGGAGCACATGGGGGTTGGCGAGCGGAGGGGAAACCAGATCGCTGGTTTTAGGGATGTGGTTGATGTTTGCGGTCTATGTGACCTGGGTTTTAAGGGGATCCCTTGGACCTTTGAAAAGAAAGTGGCGGGGGGTTCGTTCTATCGAGCTCGGCTCGATCGCGCACTTGCATCACCATCTTGGTGTGCACAGTTCCCGGAAGCAGAAGTGCGACACCTGCCAGATTTTGCTACCTCGGATCATCTGCCCATTCTGCTACAGATGACCAAGAGGAATTCCTAGACAGATAGGGAAGAAATTGTTTAGGTACGAAGCAATGTGGGAGACACATGCTGAGTACGCGCCCATGATCAAACAAGCGTGGACAGCCACGAATAAAAGCTCCAATATGCATGAGTTAAAAAACAAGCTGACAACAATCTCCAAACACTTGGTTGATTGGGGAGAGGATACCTTTGGCAGCGTCCGTCTCAGAATACGCACGTTACAAAGGGAGCTAGCTGAGTTTCGGAGCAGACCGGGCAGAACTGAGCCGTCTCATGCTGAACTGAAGACAGTCGAGAAACTGGCTGAGGTTTTACATCAGGAAGAGGTGATGTGGCGTCAACGGTCACGTATTCAGTGGCTGTCTGAGGGCGACAAAAATACCCGATTTTTTCATATGCGTGCAAACCAGAGGAAGAAGAAGAATCGCATTGCAGAGCTGGTCCGCGAAGATGGCACGACCATCTCAGAGGAAACGACCATGGGAGACATGGCTAATTCTTTCTACCAACATCTATACACGTCTGAAGGAGTGTTAGGCATGGAAGAGGTGCTAAGTAAAGTACCAACAAAGGTCTGTGCGAACATGAACCAGAGGTTGGGAGCCACATTTGAGGGAGACGAGATAAAGAGAGCACTGTTTGAGATGTTTCCGACAAAGGCGCCTGGCCCCGATGGCTTTCCCGCACAGTTTTTTCAAAAGAATTGGGATTTGTGCGGTGATGAAGTGGTTGCTGCGGTTTTGAGGGTTTTGAGTGGACAAGACAGTGCTGAGAGTGTCAACAAGACCTTCATCGTCCTTATCCCAAAGGTAGCAAGTCCGAGAGAGTTAGGTCAATTTAGGCCTATCAGTTTATGCAATGTGATTTATAAAATTGCATCGAAGGTCGTAGCTAACAGGTTGAAGGCTATGCTCCCTGAAATTATTTCCGAGGAGCAATCAGCTTTTGTACCAGGTAGGCTTATTACTGATAATATCATCACGGCTTACGAGTGTCTACACTTTATGAAGCGCACTAAGGCAAAGAAACACCGCTTTTGTGCTCTGAAATTGGATATGAGGAAAGCGTATGACCGGATTGAGTGGGCGTATCTTGAAGCTATCATGCTTAAGCTGGGCTTTAGCAGAGAGTGGGTGAAACTTATCATGCGATTAGTCACCACAGTATCCTTCTCGGTGTTGTTTAATGGAGCACCTCAGCAGGAGTTTCGACCTACCAGGGGAATCCGGCAGGGAGACCCAATATCTCCGTATTTATTTTTGTTGGCAGCAGAGGGCCTTTCGTGCCTTTTAAAATCTTGTGATCAGTCATCAGCGCTAAGCGGCATCAAGGTGGCCACCACGGCTCCAGCGGTGAACCACTTACTCTTTGCAGATGACAGCCTGCTGTTTTTTAAAGCTAGTACGGATGGTGCGCATGAAGTTAAGGAGGTACTTGAAAAGTATTGCAATGCTTCGGGACAACGGATTAATATGGATAAATCGTCCATCTTCTTCAGCAAGAGATGTCCACGGGCTTTGAGAGAGGTGATTAAATCTGAGATTGATATCCAGAGAGAGACTCTTAATGATAAGTATCTTGGGATGCCGTCTGACGTGGGCAGATCCAAGAGTGGAGCTTTTAAGTACCTCAAGGACAGGGTTTGGAAGAAGGTTCTGGGATGGTTAGAGTTGCTGCTCGTCGATAGGAGGGAAGGAGATACTTATCAAATCAGTTGCACAAGCAGTTCCGACCTTCTCCATGTCGTGTTTCAAACTACCACGTGGTCTGTGTGATCACATCAATGCTATGTTGCGTAATTTCTGGTGGGGCAGTAAAGAGGGCAAACGTCGTACATGTTGGGTCTCATGGGCGACCATGGTGCAACCAAAATATGCCGGGGGCCTTGGCTTCCGTGACATAGAGCTTTTCAATTTGGCTCTTCTCGCACGTCAAGCTTGGCGAATCCTACAGGAACCCTCATCGCTGAGTGCGAGGGTGTTAAAGGCAGCATATTTCCCACAAGGTGACCTCCTCCGGGCTGATCTTGGCAGCCACCCGTCCCAGGTGTGGAGGGCTATTCTGGAGGGGCGTGATGCCCTGCAACTGGGCTTAATTAGGCGTATCGGTGATGGTCGATCGACTGATGCTTGGCGACACAATTGGCTACCTAGAAATGAGCGACTAAGGCCTTTTTCTTGCCGAAAGAACAATGCCCCAATCCGGGTATGTGACTACATTAATCAGACTACAGCATCATGGAATGTGAGCAAGCTCGAGGAGAATTTCCTACCTATGGATGTCCAGGTGATACGGAACATTCCCCTCTGCACACGGTCCCAAAACGATTTTTGGGCTTGGCACTTTGAAAAAAGTGGGGTTTTCTCTGTGCGTTCAGCATGTAGAGCTCTTGTTACAACGAAGAAGGTGCGGGAGGATTGGCTCGAGGGTCGCACGGCTTCATCGAACTCTAATACTGAGGATCATTCATGAACAAAGCTCTGGAAGTTCCAGGTTCCGTCAAAGATAAAGGTTTTTCTGTGGCGCCTTGCGCAACACTCACTACCAACAGGAGATATCCGTCACCACAGAAACATGGCACCGACTTGTGCATGCTCGCTTTGCGGGCATGACGACTCGTGGCGCCACTCTTTACTAGAGTGCGCCATGTCTCGTTGCATATGGGCGCTTGCTGACCCAGTGATCGTGGAGCACATTAGCTTGTCGACGGAGCCTTGGGCCAAGCAGTGGCTCTTTTCGATGATGAGCTCCATGGAGTTGAATGATCTGACAAAAATGCTGGTGACACTATGGGCGATTTGGCATGCAAGACGGAAAGCGATTCATGAGGACATTTTCCAGAGCCCGATGGCGACAATGGGGTTTGTGAATACGTTCTTGCAGGAGCTCAACATGGCAAAGCCAGCTTGACATGCCGGAGTTGCTGGGCCTCGTCAGGCTCTAGTGCCGAAATGGATTGCGCCACCATCTGGTACATACAAGATCAACGTGGATGCGGGCGTTGCGAAGACAGAGATGAAAGGAGCTGTGAGCGCAATCTTCCGATCTGATCTTGGGCAGTTTATGGGAGCTTCGGTGGTTACTACGGATGGCATCACACATGCTGGGAGCCTAGAGGCTATGGCAGTCCGTGAAGCGCTTGCTCTCGCTGCTGATCTAAATATCGGCAAGTGCAAGATTGCTTCAGACTATCTAGAGGTAATAAAGGGTATCCAGGAGCCAGCTCTTGGAGTGTTTAGCAATATCCTGAGAGAGATCATTGGTGAAGCGAGCCAGAGAGGGGAGTTCTCTTTCTGCCATGAGAACCGGAGATCAAACAAGGAGGCTCATTCTCTGGCGCGTCTAGCTACTACTCTGCCAATAGGGCGCCATGTTTGGTTCTTAGCCCCTCCAGAAGGGCTTAATATTCCTGTAAACATTGGTACTGTTTAATTTATAAAGCAGGATGTTTCTCCAAAAAAAAAAAGGCACTAGGAAACAAACGATGACTGACGTGGAGTAGCCCAGGTTCGCCTCCAAAGCGGTCCTTGAGTGGCCGCGATACAGGATTTGGGTTGGAGAACTTTTAGTCCCGGCTCGCAATCCCAATCAGGACAAACTATTATTTTTAATAATTATGTTTTTATTTTTATATTTTTTCCCCAATTGTTTGACTTGTTACTCTCACTTGGACCATTTTTAATACTAATTACATTTAATTTGTAGTTAAATTGTAGACTTGGTCATCACTTCTTGGTCGGTCACCCATCCGCATAGTACTCCACCCTTAACTCCTCGGTTCTTTCGTGCTGTGCTCCTGCGAATGTGATTGTACTTTGTTGTAAATACTACCATATCAATCATATTAACTCTTATACCATTGTGTCATATTTTTCGAAACCAAAAAAAATCTGTAAACCGCAAATGGACAAATAATATATGCTTTGTTAGTAGAAAAATGTGAGGAATTTGAATATGAAATAATTATGTTTTTATTTATTTATTATTATTATCAAATAATATATGCATAATTCATATAATATGGCTAAATAATTAATATCTTGAAATCTGTAAACCGCAGTTGGAAAAATAATATATACTTTATTATTAGAAAAATGTGAGGAATTTGAGTATGAAATAAATATTTTATTATTATTATTATCAAATAATATATGCATTATTTATATAATATGGCCAAATAATTAATATCTTGAAATTTGTAAACCGCAATTGGACAAATAATATATGCTTTATTATTAGAAAAATGTGAGAAATTTGAATATGAAATAATTATGCTTTTATTCCTTTATTATTATTATAAAATAATATATGCATTATTCATATAACTGGCAAAGTGGCCCTCGCAAATGCGAGGGCAACATCTCAGTGGTCTAAAAAGGTTTTCTTTAGGTATGCGATTAGAAGAAAACTATGGTATCCATAATAATTAAAATAGATACATGTATGCCACTCTTAATTTTCAAAATTTCCGTAAGCATACAATGTATATCTCGGTACAGCAATCAATAATAATTCATGGCTACACATCATTAATAATTATGGAATATGTATACACAAACTCAAGTGTGTGACATGGTAAATGTATCGACTTTTCGTGCTGTATCGAAGCATAGCATTGTACAAATATAACTGAGAACTCTTCAAGTGTGAGTCATTATTCCATTATATGTCACCACAAATTGGCATTTTCTTTGTGAAATGCCACCCTAATCACCATATACTTGCAGTTGTCGTTTAAAGCAAGATAATCTCCGCTCTTCTCAAAGGGTACATAAAGATCTGTGTATTAATCCATCCATGAGAGATAGAAATCATTTCAGCAGTACAAAATTTCTTTAACATGCAGCTTTGACCATTTATTTCACACCAATATATGGATGAATATTTATAGAATTACAATACTATGAAAAAAAAACATGATCAATGTAGTTGTATCAATTATATTTCCTATTTTAACTGCACACATTTTAGGATGAAATGATTTTCGTGAAGAGATGAAATGAATATTCAATTGTTCAGTGTTAAAAACAACGGACGAACTTCCTTTTTTTGGGCAAAGAAATAACTTCCCTTACATATCTATGGAAAACTGCAAAACTAAACTGGAGCCGATTCCCTCGGCAGCCGGCTTCTTCCATGGTTCGTCTATGCTCTCTTTGCCGTCTTGCGTCCCTTGAACCATCTCTATATCCCCAATCGTCCCTCCATCTTTAGTGTTCATGCACATGCAATAATATCACGCACCAATGTACCAGGAGGCACCATAATTTTATCTCGGCCTGTTATGGGCCGTGCAAAAAAAGTGATGATATTTTATAGCCATTGCAAGAGAGTAATAATTACCGTACCAAATGTGTCATACATACAATGGTACGAAAATAATTTGATGTCCATGGTGGTAGCTGCACACGGCGGGGCTTAGGTACACACGCACTATCTTACCGACGCGTGGCCTAGGTACCCACAGCTCATGGCAGCTATCCATCGTACAAACTTGCAGATGTAGGCGTAGCTTAGGCGCATAGAGTCACCTTTTATCAATTTGCAGCCCGAACGGCCCAAATAGGCAGGTTCAATAGGCGGGCCGTTGAACGTTTCGGCCCCTTCTTTTTCAGCGAGTCGTCCAGAAGCATTTATATCTCGAGGGGCAGCACCTTCATCGTCAAACCACACTCATAAGCCACAGCGCGGCCACGCATAGTTGCTGTGCATCGGGAGCCATGGAGCCAGCCTGGTCGGGTGTCAGCCGCAGCAGCGCTGCAAGCCGAAGAGAGGCATCGAGCGGCGGATCGTCAGGAGCGCGCGACTGGGGGAGGGCGATTGTCCTCGCCGACGGCAAGGCCCCGCGCAACGAGCCGTGCGACGAGCTGGGCGACGCACAGCCGGTGTTGATGTGTGCATGCTCAAGGCCAGCACTATCGCTGAGGGCAAACACCATCGCAAACCCCCACCGTTTCTTCTTCAAGTGTGGGAATCCAGTCCGCCCACCCGTCAGGTGCGAGTGCTACAGAGGGATTCAGGTAGAAGCCTTCACATCCTCGCCGGTCTTTTTGCCCAGTTCATCCTTTTTTTCGTCTCGCTCACATCTACCCCCTCGTTGGTCGATCTGGCCAGGGATGCTT
Organism: Lolium rigidum; assembly: GCF_022539505.1. NCBI lineage: Eukaryota > Viridiplantae > Streptophyta > Magnoliopsida > Poales > Poaceae > Lolium > Lolium rigidum. The sequence goes on along the minus strand of NC_061513.1, from coordinate 65,353,465 downwards.
TCTGTGGATATGGGAAGATCTGCTAAAGAGTTACACCGATGCGAAAATCGCTCACGCAACGAGGCGTCTCGAGGCAGAGAATGCTGCGGTAGCCGCAAGTGGTGCGGCGGCGCAGGCGCGCTTCGAGGAGGAGGTGGAGGAGCTGCAGGCGCGTCACGACGAAGAGGTTGCAGAGCTGCAGTCGCGGCTTGTGAAAGAGATCGACGGGATTCAAGCAGAGCTCGCCGTGGCGAAAGCAAACGCACGCAAGCTGAAGATCGTAATCGCATGCTTAGTGCTTTTCTGCATGCTTAGGATGTAAAAGGCGAGCTATGTTTTTCTCGCGAAATGCCCGCATGTTCCTCCTTGTCGCAGCAGCAGAAACGGAAGGCAGAGCCTGATGTATCTTTTTTTTTACGTACCAGCTAATCAATCAATAAATGTATTTTTTTTCATCTGTTTTTTTATCAATTCGTTTGTTTTTTGCTTTTTGGTGGCTGATGTAGTTCCTACGGCACGCTAACTGTATACCCTTTCTCTCCCCCATAATAGTTTTCGTAAAACGACAGCACAATCACGATTTTCATTTTACCTTTGCCAACGGCCAGTTAGCCACGATCGGACACGGCATGTCCTTTTTTTCTGCCCAGCTGTCCATAGGGTGAGAATCTTGTATGTGTAGGGAGTCTATACACCTTTGCTTATAGCCAGCCTCTCCTCTGGCACACACAAAGAATCATACACACCTACGGCAGCTGGTGAAGCCTACAAACCTACGCCGCGACAGCACAGCAATGCCAGGACACCATCCCTCGCGACAGCACAACAATGACTGGCGCCCCTCTCGTCCACAATATATAGGAGACGGAGAGCACGCCAGCAGTAACAGCACCGGACGGAGAGCTACGTAGGTCTAGCTCAAGCAAACGCGCGTTTGTTTTTCCACACCAAGGGGGGCGATGGGGGTAGTGTTAAACATTGAGGTAGCCATCAACGAGCTAGAGATGGTGCATCCTGCGTTCAAGTGCGCATGCGGGCAGGCAACAATAAGAAAGATCTGTGCGACAGTTGGGCCAAATGAAGCTAGGGCTTTCCTCAGATGCAACGTCGGCTATGTCGAAAACAGCACATTTGCATCAGTATCCGAAGACCCCAGCTGGGAGAGAGTAAGCAGACCCCATAGACTTTTTTTCATTTTATATAAATCTTTTTTTTTGGGTTTTTTCGAGTGTTTTTTCTGTTCCAAAACTCATACCTTTCTTATATGTGCTTACCATTTTTATTTTTCCCGTGATTTTCCACAGCATCTCGCATGCGACACATGGATATGGGCTGACGTCATTAACCGCTTCGCAAGAGACGTTTTCGACGAGAATCAACTCTCCGATGCAGATCTGAGGGCCGCACTATTAGGGATCAACATCCGGGAGGCGCGAGATTAGCACATCAGCGAACGCACGGGGCCCACACGTCTCAAAAAGCCAGATCCATAATGCTGCCCTTGCCCTTTAAACATCTATTTTTATGTTTTTGTTTGTGTGCTACTACATCAAGTACCACCAGTAATAAAAGTGTGATCACTTGTTTCACTTTTCTGTGGTGAAATGTGTTACCTGCAACAATCACTTTTTATCGGGATTGCTGCTCGCAAACCGACGTCCTTCATTTTTAGCCACCACCGTCTTTCTTCTGTAGCTACCGGCGAACCAAACGGAATACATTTTTCATGGAAAATTAAACGAATCATTTTTAAAAAGCACAACTTACACGTTGTGTATGGGAGAGATTAAGCAGACCCCGTAGGTTTTTTTCTCTTCGCGGGTCAGACGGTGGAGCATGGTTGCCGGAGCCGCAGACTTCATTTTTTTGTGCTTACGAATGCTCTTCGCGTGTCAGACGGTGGAGCATGGTTGCCGGAGCCGCAGCCTTCATTTTTTTTTGTGCTTACGAACGCCTTCGCGCGCACCAACGAATGCTAAACTCTTTGAGATTATGTAGCCACTCCTCACCTGTGTCCGCCCGTTGGAGCGAGATCTCCAGGTTTTGTGTCGTTGGCGAACTCATAATCTCCCTCCATCAACATACGGGAAGCGATGTGCGTTCAACGACGCCAATCCCCCGTTAGAGTAGGGGCTATGGCTACGGGGAGGGTTAGGGCGCCCGTGTTTTTTATGATGTAGACATCGCGCCACATCGCCGCCCGTTCCTAGACAACGGCCCTAACCCTAACCCTAATGCCAAAATCGCCGCCGCACCAGGGCCGGTGAGGGATCGATCATGAATCGCGGGGGCCCAATGCGTCACCAGAGCTCCAAACCCTGAACCTTCAATCGAAAACCATAAATCATAAATTCTAAACCAGAATTTGTAAACCCAAACCCTAAACTCCGACCACTAAACCCTAACCCCTAAACCATAACACCTAAAGCGCAAAACCCTACCCCCCAACACTAACCATAACCACAAGATCGTCATCCGTGCTAGGGGCGGCGAGGGACCGCGGCTCTGCAACGGCGTCACCCACCGATGAGCTCGGCGAAGGTGCAAAAACGACATACTGACAGGGCAACAACGGTCGATTGACTCGCAGCGGCATGAGTGGTCACCTCGATGCGTACACTAACTCAGTCACCAGAGCTCCGAACCCTGAACCTTCAATCGAAAACCGTGACTCATAAATTCTAAACCATAAACCGTAAACCCCAAACCCTAATCTCTGACCACTAAACCCCTAAACACTAACACCTAAAGCGCAAAACCATAACCCACTAACACTAACCGTAACCACAAGATCATCATCCGTTCTGGGGGGGGGCGGCGAGGGACCGCGGATCTGCAACGGCGTCACCCACCGATGAGCTCGGCGAAGGCGCAAAAACGACATACTGACTGGGCAGCAGCGGTCGATTTGACTCGCAGCGGCATGAGTGGTCAACTCGATGCGTACACCAACTCATACGTCTTTTTTCCGCGATTTTTTCGGGGCGTCGCATGAGTGGCCTCGCACTGCACCTTTCCCGCGTCGTTTTCGATGAATCCATATGAAACTTGCACGAACACCCGAAAGCACAGCACATTCAACGACACCAAGATCGCCGACCGCTCCGGTGGCGGCGATCCCCCCGTGGCTCAGCAAATGTGTCACTCAGTGCCGCGGCCCCAGGTTTTCAGCCCGTCTAAGTTTTTTTTTGTGTGGTTGAGCGCGACCCGCTGTTTTTCTTAGATGGAGAGGATCAACCGGTGGGGGAAACTATAGGATAGTAGCACACAACAACAAGCATGGAGCACCCCTTCTGTTATTTCTAAATCACAACTATAACCCCAAAAAACATCACCCACTAGCTTCGGTCATGATTGGAAAAAAGAAACCCCATGTTTTTTTCCATGCAATTCTGATATATTTTTGACTACTAGACTTTATTAAAAACACAGGGATACAACTGACACTCAAGTACGTTACTAAAAAACACCAGTACAGGCCAGACACAATGACCCTTCTTCTTGGACGCTGAAAAAAATAATGAAAAAAGACAACACACGTAGACTGCCCCCATAGCATGCCATGGAGCTAAGCTCTAATCTTCCTCGTCCGAAATGTCAATACAGTCACGTTCACCCCACGCACCTTTCTTGTCTTGGCGAGCAATCTTGGGCCGCTTTGTTTTGCGCCACCCCGCCTCGACAGGATCTCCCCTGGTGCCGGCTGCAGAGCATTCCTGCTCATCATCATCTGAGAAAATCTCAGGCGTCTCCTCACGGTAAACATCAGAATTCGGACGCACGAGCCGCTGGACGGCAGGAGGCGAAGGCGACGGGCGCGATGGAGACTCCCAAGCAGTCTTCAACGGAGTACAGACCGGCGTCGACGTAGATCGCTGCAGCTCGCCGTCAGATGACGGTAGATGTGGGGAAGAAAGGCCAGCATCCGACGACGCGTACGGCGACGATGCAAGATGGGTGGAGTTTGCTGATGGAGGTGTAGTCGAGCGGCGCGGCGAAGGAAGCCAGGCATCTGCCATTGGAGTATACGCCGGCGACCCCCGGCGCGGTGAGCCTGGCGCGCCAGGCGTGTAATCCGGGCTGTAAGGACTCGGTACAGGAAGGCGAGCAGGAGAGCCATGGCCACCCGATGAAGGCAGGCCCGGTGTGTAATCCGGGCTCTCCGATCCAACTGCATCGCCAGTCGCAGGCGATGGAGACAACGAACGGCGTGATCGAGAACGGCGAACGTAGTCCGGCGTAGCAGACAGCTGGTCCTGGCATGCAGACGCGGGAGCACCCGGCGTATAATCAGGGCTCCCCGACCCCAGCATCTCGCCTGCAGCAGGCGTTGGAGACACCGGACAGCTGCACGGGGAACGTCGAGCTGGCGAGTGCGCCATGAACGCCGGAGCGCTGTGCACATAGTCATCGCGGACGGGGGAGTGCTGCCCATTGACACCGGCTAATCCAGGCGCCATCGGAGAACAAACCACCCCAGCAGAAGAGGCTGGTGCGCACGGTGGAGGTGACGGGGGAAACAAGGGCAGGCATGGGACTGGTGGTCGCGGTGGATCTGTGTGCGCGCCAATGGATGGTGGCCGGCGAGGGAAGCGTGCCCTGACGGACTTCCCTGCCTTGAAGCCGGCGAGGTAGGCTGTCAGGTAGTTTCTCATGGCGCTCTCTCTCTCAGTGCCCTTTCCTTGACGGGATGGGAAAATGATGTGTTTCATATGTGGGGGACGACGGCAATATTTATATACATAGCACTGGCGGAATAACCATCGGAGAGGCCAAGTTTTTTGCGGATCTAAGTGGGAGCACACACTCGTGTCGAGCCAAGCGAGCCAAGCAGAGTGGACGCCCCACCAACGGGTACACACGTGGACTCCTATACACTATGACTTGTAGACGCAGTCGTAGCGTAGTACAGACGTGGCCAAGTACAAACGTGGACATCTACTCCAATCACTGATGGGAGCACACAGCAACCCAGCTTTATTCGTCCGCAGCATGGCAAGCAGCAAGGCCAGAAGGACTGATGGGAAACGAGGCATCTTCCCCACACACTAGTCTCCCTCGAATCCTTTGTCTGTTTTTTATATATCAGCCAGACACCTTAACTGGCCATCGACGTGTCGATTTATAATTTGTGGTAGAAAAAGCCACGTCGCCAATCGTTGCCAGCTACACCCAGCCCCACACGTTGCACACATATTTATGTCTCCACGCATGCCACTTTGTACGTGCCTTAAAAAATGGCAGTCGTTTTTTTTCCCTATGCAAGGTGGTAAGAACAAATTAAATCAGTATGTGTTTTTTCTTTTCTTACATAGGTGTTTTTTTTTCTTCCATCTCTACGGGTGGATCGTTACCCACCCCCCTACATCCAGAATGATTTTTTTTTGTGCGAGGCACCGATCCAACAACGATAGAATGTCACGCACCCTCCAATACTCGGCACATTTTGTTGCACCTTCGCCGACATCATCCGCGGGTGACGCCGTTGCAGAGACGCAACCCCTCCCCCCCCCCCCCCTGCGGGGACGGATGGCGATGTTTTTTTGGCGTTTTGGTTTTAGGGGGGTGGGGGGGAGGGATTGGGCGCTTCAGAGGGTTTAGGGGGGTGTTAGGGTTTTAGGATTTTAGGGGGGAGGTAGGGGGTATAGGGTTTAGGTTTTTAGAGATCTGGCGACACATTTTTTTGCCCCCCCCCACGGTTCATGATTGTGGCACGAAGTCTACGTCATAAATGTGCGCGACGCGGCGTGGAGTGGATGATGCCTCCACGCCGATTTTGGCGCGGGGGTAGGGTTTTTATAGTTAGGGTTGCGGGGTTAGGAACGGGCGGCGAGGTGACGCGATGCCCACATCGTAAACACGGAACCCTAACCCTAAACATAGCCCTAATTTTACCCAATGGTAAGGAAATCGGTAATCGTTAACGGCTCGGTCGGCTTGGGAGTAGCGATTAATCGAAATTCGGGCGATTAACTGATTTGATCGGTTGGCTATTAATCGGTGTAATCTACACAAATTAGCATGTAAAAATAGTTTATATAAGAAAAATAATAGTATATGAGCCTCTATATGTCTGGTCCTACTCCTCTAGAGCCTAAAATCTCAGGAAAACATGCATGCTTCTCCTCAGTGACCTAATCTTCAAGGTCATGAGCGAATATGTGTTTGTTTTTCATTTTTAGTTCATGAGCTATCGGGGGGAACCCTCATGTTGGCCGTCTACGCGTGGTGGGGCAGCAGCGCTCATCGGTGCGAGTGACACGCAGATCAAGCAGGATCTTAGCCCGAACGGCGGGCGGTGGCAGGACTAGAGAGAATTCATGTTTCGTACATTTTTTGTACGGTCGGACCGGCTTACCGGGGGGGAGGGGGAGGGGGGGAAAGGCCGGGCTTTTTTTCCCTCGTGTCTGCCGCTTTTTTCAGGCTAAAATCGGGCCAAGGCCGGGCTTTTTTTCCCTCGTGTCTGCCGCTTTTTTCGGGCTAAAATCACAAGACGGAATCAGATCCGACTTAACACCCCGCAGGGGTACTTGCAAGAGCGGTCCGAAACACGAGTCGGACCGAAATTTCATGGTCGGTCCGAAACACGAGCCGGGCGCGCCAGTTGAAGGGGGGCGAGGATGTAGAGGATGGTATGCAATGAGGCGATAGGGGGATTTAGGGGTTGCGGCGGATCATGGCCATTCATCGCCGGAATTGTGTGCTTGTAAGACAACAATCCACGTCCCCCTCACCCCCGATCAAAACCCGCCACCACATTCTTTTAGTTCACCCAAATACATTTGTCTTTAAAGTCACCACCCCCCTCAGCCCGATCAAAAAACCCGCTAACATTTCTTTGTTTGGAGCTCACCCAAATACATGTGTCCCTAACACGGACAACATAAACCGACGGCGACCACAAGTCCGGTCGGAACCAGTAATAGCCACCTCTATTTGTTTTTCTTCACCTGAATATCCACAACGGTAGTATAGGACCGCCAAAACATGCAGACATAAATCGAGGATAATGATGCAAATAACAAATCATAATAAGGAAACAAACGGCACTAGTTCAACAATTCGACATAAGTTCGAACAAAACACATCATAACAGCTTGCCCAACTTAAAGCATTACATCAGTCTACGTAGCAGAAATTCCAAACACTTAGCAGCATAAGTCAGGTGGTTCACCACAAAACGTGAAACGATCGGCAACAATGTATCACACATTGAGGGCCACCGTTTCAAACAGCGGGGACTGATGGCAGGCTGTATCATCTCATCACTTACGGACCAGACTAGCAGGCACGGGCAATTGGGTGGCAGCGTAGAGGCTCGAGATATCCGAAACTTTCATCTTGTTGTCATCCAGGTCAATCACACAGTAAACTAAGTTCCTGGTGCACTGCGCTATGTCAAAATTGTCGACGGGGAGTTCACCAGTCTTGCAGTCAACAAGCTTAGACGCCAAGACCGAGAACATCCCTGTTGAGTTCCTGCTTTTGGCCAAAAAAGGCAAAATTAGGACAGAACACCGGTACCATCAAACATTTTTTTCGAAGTAGTCTTGAAGTAGAGACAAAGCACGATTTTTTACCTGGGGCAGCCGCGCCAACAACAGTGTGAATAACCTCAGTCCAGGGAGCATCTCTGATGGCAGGGATGGCATGCACAATAAGCTTGCGGAACAATGCCTCGTACGTGGGCCTGTGTTTGTTCTTCACCTCTTGGACAGTCATGCCGCGAGCCAAGGGATCAATCAGTGTGAAGTTTCGGCTGTTAAAACCCCAAGCATAACAAGCCCAACCATCGCCGACAGGAACAACAGTAACGAACTGGAGCGATAAATTAGGTGTTAGCTTAAAAAACAATAGCATGGGCACTGCAATAAATCGATGCACACACACCTCCATGCAAGCACGGACGTTGAACTCGATGGTTGAATTGGCCAACATGTCCACCAGAGCAACGTCAGACTGAATCCTGGACAAAACACGACGCTGCACAGAGGAATAAGTAAGACAAATTTTTCCAAACTTCAGGGAACACGCAGACAGTTTCGCTACAGGTGATGTTTTAGCATATTATACCACGATAGAAGTTGGCATGAAACAGCGAGGAGCTTCGATGACGCCACAAGCGAACTTCACCGCCTCAATCCTGTTCATCATACGAGAGGCAGCATCGCCAAAAGATACGTCGATATCAGCTTCCCCAGTAAGAAACATTTTGAGAGCTACGCCGGTGATATGCACAACAGGGTGCCCTTGCAGCTCCACCCAGCACCTGAAGATTTTTATTTTTTTTGCACACGCCGAATACAGAGTGTTAAACAAGTGTAAAACAGTGTCGTTACTGCATACGAGCATGGTAATACAAGCAACCTGTCAAGGAGACGGTTGTTGGCCACACCATCGACAAGCAAGGAAGCAAGCTTGTTGGCTTTGCGCGCGAGGTCGGCGCCATGGCTGGAAGCTTGCGCCTGCTCATCACCAGCCTTCCTCTTACCAAATGACTTAGAACGAGGGTGCGGTGTTAAACATAGAGGAGTCAGCATGCCAAGAGCAACCAGCTCGTCTACAGCGATACCCCGAGCATTAAGAGCAGCCAAGACAGCAATTTTGAATTCTTCCACACTGCAATTTTGTTTTACTAACTTCTGTTAGTGTAAATCTATCAGGTGGGTAGGCAGGAAGAGAGCAAAGCATTTTCTGTCCAAGGCACATATCTACAGCGGTTTCCGTACCTTGTTATCGGAAATTTGATGGCAGCAAATGCATCTGGAGCAAGGCGGAGAGCAGCCAAATAGTCTTGAGTGGTCGGCTCGCGTTGATGAGGACTGTTCTTTATATAAACTGATAGATCAGCAACATCACGGCGAGTCTCGAGCAAGGCATCTGTGGCAGATCGAGAGCATCTTACCGCCTCTTTAATCTCAGCCCTGATGGACTCCAGACCAAGCAGTAAACTCTGCCGAAAAAAAGAAGAAAAAAGGGGCGTCAGATTGATGCGCAGCATATTTTAGAAAGAGCAAGTATGGGAGTATCTGACATTTGGAGCACCAGCAGCATCATTGTGCCGCGGATCAATCGGACAGGCAACAGCAACAGGTGCACCATCCTAGAGAAACAAGAATGGTGGTCAGATTTTCAGAGAAACAGGGTTGAAACAACGAGCTACACTTAGCATCCGTGCGATCGGAGAAACCTGCAGACAAGCGCTTCTAGTGCCGCTCGCATCTTTACCAGTCGATAGACACAACGAGACATCAATAGAGTCAGGCATGACGATGAGCAGAGGAAGATTATGAGAGCTAATGAGGAGCGTTGGCTCCCCTTCAGACACCAATTTTTCTTGTCTCTCTCCCCGCGGCGAGGAGGTATGGAGTGCAAGAAAGGGGGGGGGGGTAGGGAGGGAGTTGCGAGGAGACTCGAGGGATAACCGGCCTCTCTGTTCTCCCCTTTTTGTAGATCGGAAGAGGAATCCGTGCACTTTTAAATCCAGCGAAAGATTCTCAAACCGAGGACATGTACAAAGCAGCCCAATATAAATCCAAAAAGGCATCATGCGCTGTTCTTTTTAGGTACTGGCACTAAGATAACCACAAACAAACTCAAAGTACAGCAAGATACACCAGTCAGATAAGACAATAAGCAAATCACCTGGAACACGTCGTCGAGGGCATGGCCGCTATCTCCCGTAGGAAACCACTGTAAAATAGTAAGGAACATTCTTCATGTCAACGGAGTCAGAAATCCAAACGAAGATACGGAACAGGCAGCCACCGGTGGTAGAGAAAATACCTGGCTAGTTCCTTCCCCGTAGCTGCGGTCAACAACGGCGGGTGCAACGGCGTGGAGGAAGCCCATACGGAAGCCCATGCGGTCGACATCAGCTCCACCAGCGGAAGGACCCTGAGATTTGTTTTGCAAACGAATTAAATGCATCAAAGAATGGCATATCTCTTACAAACACTGCACGCATCAAAGAACATTTGCCAGGCACAACTAGTATTCAAGGACAAACGTTGGGTTATTGATAAGGGAAGATTGGCATATTCGACGCGGCAAATCAAGATCCCACGCCGCAAACCGGCAGCCCGCCAATGAAGGAGGAGAAGAATGTCCCCCCCGCCCCCCCCCCCCCCCCCCCCCCATCGGCTACTTTTATTTATCTAATGGACAATTCGATTACAACTTTCAAATGTATGATACCTCCCACAACAGCTATGAATGGTAAACGCGAGCAAGTTCATGGGGAGGAAGAAATCACGCCAAGCAAGATTCGCACGACGTTATGTCACACTTTAACCGGAGAGTGCTTTTCAAGTCTCCTTGTAGTGGTTTTCGTCAACAGTGTTGTAGAGGTCGCCCACGCTAGCAAGATCAGACAGAAAAGGCCTGAAAAAAAGAAAAAAAATTAGTTTGTGCATAAAACAGACAGTATCTCAGCATGGGAGTGCGAAAAGGGGGGGTAAGAAGAAGTGTAACCTGATCAATTCGGAAGTAGTCATCAAAATGGAACTAATCTCGTCAATATGAGAACCAACAGGACCAGCACTTTGAAAACATGCAAGGGAGATGATTGACATATTAGTACTTGGGAAATTAAGCAATAAAAACGAAGAACCAACCTATTCTTCACTTTTGAGTTAAAATAATACCTCTTGGACAGACTTGAGATGGCGTCAAGTACAGCACGAGATATAGGCGTGCCTATGGTAGCTGGCTGACATTTTTTTTTTTGCACCCGGATTAGTAAAAAAACGTCAAACGAAAACATTTTTTCTCCACAAATAATCGAGGATGACGAGACATGGCAGTAGGAAAACTCACAAGCGAACCAACATCTGAGAATGGATACACATGCGGAGAGCTAGCATGCCCGTCTTTGGTGCTAAACGCAATGGAGATAGGGACAGGTTGCGGCGTCAGGACAAGAGAACGATCCGGCACCTTTAACAGTGTATCGTCGCCATTATCTGATGCAGTTTCCACACAACGAGCAGGCGCATGAACCTGACAAACAGATGGGAAGCAAAATTATTTTTCTTCTCTTTTTTGCTTGTTTTGGTATATTTTTTTCTTTTGTTGGCTAAACAACGCACCAGATCAATGTGAACCTTGATAACCGAGAGGAAGTGCATCGTTAGCTCATTAAAATCGACCATCTTCCTGTAATTTCAATTTTTTTTTTAGTTTTTTTTTTTGTGTAAGGTGGGTACAACACTTCGTACACAGAAATGAGAATCACAACGCAAGGAATGTTTACCTGCAAGAGTACGCGTGTAATTCAGTAGGCACGGTCCTTAGAGCAACGCGTCCAACGAAAGTACCATAACCACCCACCCTGTTTTTTTGGTGTAACATGTCAATGATTTCAGAAATATAATGGAAACGACCATAATAAACACAATATAACAAATAAAAACCTAACCCGATGGCAGAAAACTGAGCAAGCAGGGCAGAATCACCGGCGAACCTACATCAAATAAAATTAACTGTCAGAGCAAATTACCTTCCGAAGAAATCAATAACGTGAAAGAAAATCCAAACCATATTGTGCCACGCATAGATGAAGTGCCGTCACACAGAGAGAAAGAAGCTTTGTCGTTGGTTATTTGCTGATCAAAGAAACGGCCGACCAGACGTACCTAAATAAATAGAGCTCTTATAGATTTAGTTTTCAGAGCAGTAAGAATCAAGTTCGCAGAGAAGTTCTTATTTCAGCAACAGAGAAATCTTACATTGGACATTAAGGTATTATTGATAACCAACCCACCGTCGAGGCCACGAGAAAGGCCATCCTTGATCATTTTTATAGTCACAGGCATGAGTGTCAAAGCGGAGTTCGGAAGGATGGATGGAGCAACAACCTTGGAAGAAGCACCCTGTAATTGATTTCAAACAATAAAAATAGTCCTGTATCAGCGCAGCAACAATGAAGAAGAAACTGCCTTTTTCAACGTCCTTTTTCTTGCGCGGGGGGTGCAGAAAGGAACCTGAACTTGCATAGAACGAACGACGGATAGCTCGCCGGCACGAGTAAGGTCGACATGATTCTGATCTACTACTGAAGAAGAAGAGGAAGAACTGGGCGGAACTTGCTCCATTTTTTTTTGTTCGACGGAGAAGAAGTGGAGAGGGGGGAGAGCCGTCTGCGAGGAAGGTAGAGGCGGCGTGAAAAGAAGCATAAATTGCCACATCCACATTTTTTCCTTATGGGCTCCATCGACACGTTAGCTTTCCCTCCACGTTTTTTTGCTAGCAGAAGTAGGCTAGCCCGGTGTACGCATAGGTAGGCACGTAAGCTACGGTAGGAAAGACAAGTATCATACGTGGACACTAACCTACATACATCAGTAGCATGAGGGAAGAGGGGACAGCAGCAGTATAGAGCTATGCGTGAGTCACAACCCTAGTCGGGTATGGGTGGACGACGAACAGCGCGAGCTTATATCAAGAAGAGAAACTCAACGACGAGAGAGGAGCAAGGAAGGAGACGATCGAGCAGAAGCAAAACTGAGAACAAAGGTCGTCGATCAGGACAGTACAGGCGGACGAGCAAAACGGTAAGCAGAAAATATGGCTCCCCTTATTCACCATCTCTCAAATCCTGTAAGAGCAGTTCCCCCGTTTTTAGTCATCGTGTGATATTTTTTAATTATGGAGCAGGAAAGGAGGATCAGAGGGGATGAGGAGCTGGAGCGTAATGGGAGTGGCTTCGTTTCTGGCAGCGGCATGTGTGCTGGTGACTACAAGATCAGGAAGGAGAACCTCTGATCTGGCTACAGCAGGGTTCATGGTGTCAGCAATGTGCCTCCAGATGTGGTACACGATGAGAGCATGGGAAGCGAGCTGTGGAGAGGAACTTAGGGTAAGGAGCAGAAGGATAGCATGGGCGCTCCACACAACAACTACAATAGTTTTCTGCGCAGAGCTATACTGCAGGGGAGACGGAGATAACTGGATACCAGTGTCATGCGGCGGAGCAGTGTTGATTTTGGCGGGTGTGCTGATGTACACCAAAAAAACGTGGATTAGCCGATGCAGAGTTCAGACAGATTACATGGACGACGAGCTCCCTGTATAACTGAATTGCAAGCAATAGCATGCAATAACTGAATCGCGTGAGCAGAACAAGTAGTGTAGAAGAAGAAAACAGTTGACGCATCCTTTTTTTAGAAAATGTATCAGGTAGATACAACTTCTTCTCGTTTCCAATCTCCAATCTTCACCATCTTTCTAAAATATCTCTAATCTTCAATGTGCTGAACGAACTCCTTGGGCGGCTTGCCACGGTTGTCTGATATGTGCATCAGCTGATACAGAAGGCTAGCCCTGTTGACGGCATGATCTTTGGCATCAAGACTGTTGGACTTGGTCCCTACGTCGCGTGAACTCGCCGAGTACTTTCCGGCTGTACGCGCACGTATACGCAAGCTCAACTGCTTCTGAGCTATTCCGGCGAGATGGCAATCCGGCGAGACGAGCAAGCACACACCAAGTCGCCGATACACGTACGTACTAATAAGCTAGCCTCGAAGCTGGCTCACGAAACACACGCACGCGAAATCGATTTGATTGCTAGAGGCTCATATCGAGCCTCGTAGTTGTCTTGCTTTATTTCTTCTGACTTGATACAAGATTACAAGGCCTTGGGTGCACTTATATACACGCATAGGCTTGAGCACTAGTCCTAGTCGGTTTACAAAACAAGACCTGTACGGACACTACACCGTACACGAATCGAATACGTTTATGCACTATGTCTTGCCGACGGAACATGCACAGATCGTGCTTAATGCTAACAATCACCCCCCTAAGCACGACGTGCACTTCATCTCGACCAGGGTCCCAAATACGCCACTTACTTTGCGTAGGTGTTACCCTTGGTATTTCTTTCACCGTTTCGGCCATCATCATCGTCGACATTGCGTTCGTCGTTCCTTGTATCTTCCATGTCACCGACTTTACTTTCGCTGGCTTCTCCATGGCTTGACGCTGACCGTCCTCCTTATCCGCGTCTTCTGTCTTCACCTCTTCCTTGGTGCATAAATATTCCGGTTCGACAAAATCCTCTCTTGTGAAGGAATAGCCTACTCGATTCACAGCTGGCCGGTACTCTTGGCCGAAGCTGAACATGTACCTAGTAGCTAGATCACGTAGCTTACCTAAGAAAGCTAGCTTCCTCTCGTGACTAGCGTGACTAGCAACGCTGATTTCTGATCGCTCCTTAAAACTACCATCTTCTAGCTCGTACGTTTCCGGCCGGTCCTTTTGGCGTAGACACCTACGTACAGAGCCAATTCCTTCTGAGCTTTTTCCTAGCCCGTTTACAGCTGAAGTTGCTCTTCCTTCTGGGACGTGAGCCCCTGATGCTTCCTCTGGATCCAGCTCCTCACGAGGAGCTCCTCCTGACGAGCCACTTTCTTCTGGTTCGCCTACTTCTGGCCTTGGTTCCTCACGTGAAGCACTTTCTTTTGGCCATATTTTTTCACGTGAAGGATCTTCTTGTGAGCCACCAACTGCTGGGCTGCAGCTGCTCACTTGGCCACAAGGCCAAGAACTTCCTGTCGATTTTCCTGGCGGTGCTGCTAGGCTGTTTACAGTCCGCCATCCTTTTGGCCATGTCAGCCTGTTTACTGGGCTGTGTGAAACCTGCCCGTCTGCTGCAGGGTTGCAAGGATTCGCGACCGCTGCAACGGAGCTTGCTGGTGTGGGTGCAATCACTACCTTCAGTTGATCAGCCTCATTTGCATGCTCACAATTACTATAAGTAACGTGAAAATTCAGATGTACCGTTTCGTTGGAGCTCCAATTCCATGATTTGTCTTCCTCGAAAACTACGTCGCGTGTGACAACCACCTTATTGGTGTAGGGATTGCACACACGATATGTCTTCGAGCCGTCATAGCCGGTCACGATCATTGGAGTACTCCGGTTCACCAATTTGCTATTATGGCCGGACACCGTCTTGACATGCGCCACACACCCAAAAGTGCGAAGATGATCAACCGAGGGCTTCCATCCGTACCATGCTTCGTACGGCGTTATACCAGCTACACTCCTAGTTGGCGCCCTGTTCAGCAAGTAGACAGCCGTATTGACTGCCTCACCCCAAAATTTTCCTGGCAAGCCTTTACTCTTCATCATGTTCCGTGCCATGGCCACCACGGTTTGATGCAGCTCACCCTCCTGATCTATGCATAAGACCTTTATCTTCACCTGCGCCTTGAACTCTCCAGCTTCTTTGATCTTCATGAATTCTTGTAGGGCTTGATCCTTACTTTTCAGCAACACAATCCACATGTATTGACTGTAATCATCCACCACAAGCATGAAGTACTTATTGCCGAACGGGGTTGCAGGTGATATTTCAACGCATAGATCACCATGAACAAGTTCCGAAGCTTCTTCACATGGGAACGGGGCACTCCGCTGCTGGTCCATGTGGTCCACCATCTCCGGAGCCTGTGCTGGAGGAGCTAACTCCTCCGTGTCCTTCTGCTCGCATACTTCGAGCATCAACATCATTGGTCCATCATCTTCTTCCTGGGCCAGGAGAGCCCTATCCTTTGATGCTTTCTGGCAATCAGCCTTGAAGTGACCGAGCTTCCCGCAGTTATGACACCTTACTTTCTTTATGTCAAACTTCCTCCGCGGCGGAGCTTCGTCATCTTCCTCCTGCTCGGCGATGTACTTTTTCGCCGGGCGCTGCTTCTCCTTCCCGTTGCTGCGGCTCGTGGACCCTCCTTGCTTTTCTTTCGAAAGAGTCATCCATTGCTGCTTCGTGAGCATCAAGTGCTCACTCTGGTCCGGGTCATCGAAGCTAAGCCGGATTCTCTCGTCGTGGGCCTTGAACCTTCCGACGAGATCCTCAACCGTCAGTGTATTCAGGTCGAGACATTGTTCGATCGATGTAACGATCTGCATATGGCGCGCCGGTGCGGCACGCAAGAACCTTCTGACGTTCTTGACCTCATCCAATTTCTCGCCATAACCCCTGATTGCGTTGATGAGGGTGACGAAACGGGCGGCAAACTGATCAACCGTCTCGCTTTCCTCCATCTTCAGATCTTCATAACTTTTCGTCAAAGTTTGAAGATGCGCTTCCCTCACGCGGGCATGACCTTGGTGTAAGGTCTTGATCGTCTCCCACGCATCCTTCGCCGACTTCTTTCCGACGAGGTGCTGCATCACGTCCTTCGGCACGACGGAATAGATCGCCGTTAGTGCTTTGCGATCCTTCGTGTACTTCGCGCCTCCCTTGACGTAGTCATCACCGCCGGGATCGACGGCCTCCCAGATCTCTGCAGCTTCCATAGCCACCTCCATGTTGAGGGCCCAAAGCCCGTAGTCCTTGCGATCGAGGCGCGGATACAAAGCCGGCCCCACCGTCTCCACCACCGGTGCCGATGTCTCGCCAACCTTGACCATCGCCATGATCTCCTTGTACTTTCAGCAGATCACGAACGATGAACTCGGGCTCTGATACCAATTGTTGGACTTGGTCCCTACGTCGCGTGAACTCGCCGAGTACTTTCCGGCTGTACGCGCACGTATACGCAAGCTCAACTGCTTCTGAGCTATTCCGGCGAGATGGCAATCCGGCGAGACGAGCAAGAACACACAAGTCGCCGATACACGTATGTACTAATAAGCTAGCCTCGAAGCTGGCTCACGAAACACACGCACGCGAAATCGATTTGATTGCTAGAGGCTCATATCGAGCCTCGTAGTTGTCTTGCTTTATTTCTTCTGACTTGATACAAGATTACAAGGCCTTGGGTGCACTTATATACACGCATAGGCTTGAGCACTAGTCCTAGTCGGTTTACAAAACAAGACCCGTACGGACACTACACCGTACACGAATCGAATACGTTTATGCACTATGTCTTGCCGACGGAACATGCACAGATCGTGCTTAATGCTAACAAAGACATAAAGCTTGATGATCCACGCCATTCCAAGTATAAGAGAACACCATGGCCTGGACAGCAGATTCATACCTGCTGAACAAAATCATGGAGTACGGCATTATTTCAAAGACAATTACTATAGCGTCTATAGCAACTTTTCTTTTGAGAAAACTCTAGGCTGCTGGCCAAGGTTTTTGATGTAGACGTACCATTTGCCCGAAACGTTAGAAGAGCAACGCCCCCTGCACCCTGCGTCAACAAAAACGTGCCCCCAGCCGCTGGGAAGGAGCTGCCAATCTGAAAACAGCTTCTCCGAACACTGGACAAGTGCACCATGTAACACGCCAGCCATTTTTGTATGCGCAAACCATGGATCCAGAGGAGATGAAACGGAGGGAACACCGTAAACTGTTATCTGCCGACGCTTCATGTCCCAAGCAAACGCAGCAATGTTATCCGACACGACAGCGGTACATATGAACTGACAAAAAAAAATGAATTTAGGAAATCGGGGGTAGGAGGAATTAACAATTGTTGATTTTCTGTTTCACAAAACAAGACCTTCTTTTGCTGGCATGAATAGTTGTATGCATTAGTATGACCAAGACAACTCACCATCTGACACCGGGAGGAATCGTAAGGTATATGCGCCCCCAAAAATTGCTCCCGAAAGAGGTCGCACGTTATATAATTTTCGTCACTGAGAACAGTTTCCTACAGAAAGAATGTAACAAAGTTAGGAAGTTTTTTCATCCACCCGTCTAAGGACTTCATGTTTTTTTTTCGACAAGGCGAACTTACCGCAAACGAAGTACCAAGGAAGTGTCTCCAAACAAGCTGAGCACTCAGTCCGTATAACTTGCAGTCAACCTGACGAAAAACCCTGAATAGCAGATCGCAACAAGATGCAGATAGTTCACCGTCGGGGGCGAACTGCTTGCTGATCGCATGCCCAGATAACTCTATGAGACGAGGAAAGTAATGCCGAATCCAGTAGCTGCAGACAGAGGAACAAACGACAAAGCACGTCAATTATACCTTTGCAATTTTTTTTAAGGAGGGAAACAATAAAAAATAATGAAAATAATGAAAAGAGTGAAGAATTACCAATCGTCGCGACCACCAACAGCAGTAGCCCAATTGTAGAACCCCGTAGCTGCAACATGAACAGACCTAAAACATGCAAGCCCAAGAGCCCACGGAGTGTCAGCGAATTTTACACGTATCCTTCTCTTCGGCCGAGGAGTGAGATAAACGTCAGTTTCAGAAGCTTGCTGATTGAGGTCAATCGACTCCAACGCGCGCCTAGCTACGACGAATGAAGAAGACGATAAACGAGGTGAATGGCCAATACGTCTTTTCCCGCCCAAGACTTGGGTGGCACACGTGTCCGCAGGTGAAACGCTCCCAGAATGAGCAAATGAATCGGGCACTGCAATAATAAGTTTTGAAACGTGAATAACATCACTAGAGAGACCCCCCCTTGCACGTGAAAGTTGAATTAATTTGGGAATTTTTTTTCGTACCTAAATACTCGGGGGTGCACGAGCTGGGTACTTCATGCGCCGACTTATCATCAGCAGTAGACGTGGGCCGTGGTGTTTTTTCAACCATCATGGATTCAATCAAAATGTTGGTCTCGGCCTCTATTTGGAGGCGGGCGCTTGTCAGGATCCTCAGACAACGAGCCCTGTGTTTCTTAACGGCCAGCATTGCATTTACCTATTTTTTTTTGTACAAACATGGGAAACACAACAATAATTATTGTTTTGCGCGAGCAGCTGGAACAGATATTCAAAATAAAAAGGAATAAGAGAAGGTACCAGTGAAACGGACGCCCGACTGTGAGAATGACATGTAATAAAGGAAGTGCCAGGAACAGATGCCAAGCCCGAGTACGATGGATCCAGATCAGTAACAGATGGCTCGGACGGGCTGGTATTGACGGTGGTAGAAGGGGG
Organism: Lolium rigidum; assembly: GCF_022539505.1. NCBI lineage: Eukaryota > Viridiplantae > Streptophyta > Magnoliopsida > Poales > Poaceae > Lolium > Lolium rigidum. Next base: position 65,334,618 of record NC_061513.1, on the reverse strand, counting down.
TGTCGCAGATGGGCTTGGGTTAACAGCTGCTTCTTCAGGCCCACGTACAGACTCCGGTAAACAAGGATGGGCCGAAACGGCAGTACCCCCATCAGAAGAATGTTGGGCCGGAATAATTACCACATCGGCGCAGATGGGGCCAGGGTTTTTGCCAGCTGAGTTTTCACAAGGGTGTTCTTGCACAGCGACGCTTTTCAGCAGCAGTTCATCTGGCTCAGCTTGGTACGCACGACGCTCAAGTTTGTAAACAACCATGTCGCCTGTACGTGCCTGGAAAATTTAGTACACTGTTTAGATCAGATCAAGGTAATGCAAGATGGAAAAGAGTACATCCAAGCATAATGCAACGAATGTATTTTCGTAAGAAAACAAACCTTGCCTGCACCAAAAACTCTACATGGGACTGACCCACGCAGACCAGCTGTGTCTGCCATTATCAGTTTAGAAATGACTGCCCCATCGTAAACAGACAACCTAGGCTGGATCTGGGGAGGAGGTGAGTCAGCTCCATAGTCCATGCTATCAAGGTAGAAAATCTGCAATTCACGAACAAAAGGACGTGTGAACATTTTTTCAGAAACCAAATACGGTTTAATGAAACCAAGTACTAAGGTAGCGGATGGCATACCTGCATGAATAGAGCAACACCAACAGGGACATAAACTTGTTGTTTGAGACGAACGCTGCGTCTAGCGGCGGCGTAGGCTGTGACTACATCCTCGAGAAAAAATGATGCCCAGTTAAAAGACTGCAGATCCCTACCGCTAGCTAAGGCAGGCCAGAAACTTGTTGTCTCTTTGGATTCGGGAGAATCGTCGTCCACGAGGATTGGTATGAGCGTTACAAGGAAAGCAATGATGAAGATAGTAGGATCAGTAGGCTGATCGGAGTCAGCACAGACAATGGAATCAAGGAGACGCCAAGCCGCAGCGCTCGGAGGTTCAGAATCAGATGAAAGTGAGATAATTTCAGCTACTTTATCAAAAGCAGCTTTGGACTTGTTCAAAGAGCTATCCCACACCTCAGTGCCGGAAGCAGGCAGCCCAAAAACAAAACCGACGAATTCAGGGAGAATAGGTAGACGAAGTTCTGTTTTGATTTTCAGACAACGGTGCATTGTATCAAACTTAGACAAAAGCCAAAGAGTGAAAGTACGATCGGAAGATTCAGCCGGTATTCCTTCCGAAAAACAGCCAAAGCCGATCGATCGCACCAAACGCTTATGTGGTTCAAAAAATCGTCTGGCAAGCTGGTTGAATCTACTGACGGAAGAATCTACTGACGGAAGAAGAGACTGGGAACTCCAAACCTGCACTGGATGGGCGAGGTACGCGGACATCACCACGTTGACTGCGCCTACCCTTTGTCACTTGCCAAGCAGACATCACTGGTCGAGGAGGGAAGCAAAGAAAAAAACAAGGAAGGGAAGAACCAATTTTTGAGCAAGAAGGGGGTGCTGACGGGCGTGCGAGCGCATACAGGAGTAGAAAGAAGACATGTCTATATAGGCCGAGACACAGCAGGTCTGGTGAGGAGGGAGGAAGGGAGATCTCAGGCGTTTTTGAATTTTGAAAATCGAAGCCAGCTGTACGTGTGACGAAACAGACACAGTCGACAGCGAGCTATAGCTAGACAAAGTTGGGGCAGGAGGTTTTCAATAACATCGCACGAAGCTACTAGGAGGATACAATGAGTACATGTAAGGACATAGCCTTTTTTTGGCACAGGGAAGGAAGACGATACAGGAGTACAATGCCCAGACATCCAAGAAGAGTCCTCGTCACTCTCTGTGTGCGCCATAGGAAGACTTGCGGCCACACGTGCTCCTGTTGTGTCCAGTGCACCCGCAGCTTGTGCATTTGCGACTGGACGATCCAACCTGATTCGGAACAGTGTTCATTGGACACTTATTGGCAAAGTGTTCCACTGAGTTGCACGTCCTGCACTTCGGCGCTTCAGGGGGAACAAAACGGCGCGACCTCCGCGCGAGAGCAAGCGGAACAGGATCCGCCGATTTGCGCTTCTTGTTGCGGGCACCCGGACTCTCAATTGGAGATTTAAAGCGGCTAGCTTTCATGCGCCCACGCGAGCCGACTCTTGGAGGAGCGAACACAGCGGCAGCATCTTGAGCTTCTTCACCGGCAGGGCACTCGCCATCTTCAAAAGCAGCATCCATGACTGCGTCTGCTCCGATAGGGTTAGACGATGGTGGCTGACGGGTCACATCACCAACATAAGGGGCAGATACGGGGGCGACGACAGTCATGGCTGAAACAGCAAGCTTCGCACGGTTGACATAATCGATGGCTAGCTCAAAAGCCGGACGAGAAGACGTGGCAATCGAAACAAGCTCCATGGCAGAGGCATATATGAAGCAATGCATCGTCGCCTTGTCGGTGGCATCACCGTTGGCCTGCACATATGATTGTGAATCGACAGGGAGTCCATCGCGAGCAGCCCTGGTCCACCTCTTCATGATAAGTCCAGCTGGCAGCTTAGTAGCAGCCAGGCTTACCAGGACCTACATCCAGTTAGGAAAAATTAGTTTTTATTCCGACAACTGCAACAATTCAAAAAATGTATACAACAGAAAGAGGTAACCGGGGGATAGGAAACTAACACATAATATATGGCGACAAGGCATGCCGCTATGCTCAAACTGCTTACAGTCGCATCGGTACATATCACCACCGGGGAGTCGTGTAACAGAAAAGACAGTAGCACCAAGGTCGGTGTAACCAGGACGATTAACAAGAACAGCTGAGAACATGCCCTCATCTTCATTATCACGGCGGCACGTGAAAGATCCAGAACGGTATAGCTCCTTGTCGAACCGGGCATACAATGCACGCGTGTAGACTTTGGCCGCGTGCATTTCCAGAGGCACACCTATGGTTAGATTCCTAATAGTCTAAAAAGAAGAAAAAAATATTTAAAAAAGGAAAAGTAAAAAGTAAAAAACATGGGAGAGTGTCAGACCAAACCTGTTTGGTGGCGTGAGATTCCCTAGCCTCATCAGCAATGCGATCAGCAATTAGCTTGTTGTACTGCGAGACAAAGTGATGCATCGGCGAACCGCAAGCAATATAAGTCTTCAGAAGATGATTAGCACTCTCACTGCGCTGAGTACTGGTCATGCCAGCGCAAAAAGTTTCTGTAAAATATGGCTTGGCCCACATTTCACGGTTATCGTAAACACGGTGCAAGAAAGGGTTATCTTCCAAACCATAAGTTTTGAGGAGTTCAAACCATCGAGCTTCAAACTCAGCAACTCCCACAATCTCATCAAGCAGTTGATGCAGATGAGACTTAAAAGTGTTATCCTTTGTATACACTGGACCAAGAGACTCTTTGGCTTTTTTAAGCACATGCCATTTGCACCACCTGTGCCTGGTGTCTGGAAACTCTTTTTCAAGAGTAACTCTCATCTGGTGGCACTGGTCTGCAAACAAAAAGTGAATCATGAAAAATACACATTTTTGTAGAGAAATAAGCATGAAAAGTGTGGAAAATGCCATTTTTATTAACATGCAAACAGGAGTACGAACCAGTTAGGACGGTGACCGGGCGTTTGCCTCCCATAGCTTCCGAAAAAACCCTAAAACACCACTGAAAAGCCTCTATTGTTTCTTCAGTCAACAGCACGGCGCCAAACATAGTACTTTGGAAGTGATTATTGACACCAACAAACAACCCGAAAGGAAGGTTGTAAAGATTTGTACGATATGTCGTGTCAAAAGTAACAACATCTCCAAATGCAGCATAGTCAGCACGGCTAGAACCATGGGCCCAAAACAAGGTTCTGATCCTGCCACCGGAGTCCAAATCCATCTTCAATACTAAACCAGGGTCAGTGCGCTTCATATGATCAAACATCTCTAGTGTCTTGGCCATGTCTTCCTCAATGGACTCCTGGGCTAGCCTACCACACAACGCCCTAACGGATTGACGGCTAAATGGGACATGCGCAGCATCACCGTGCATGGATCCAACGATGGAACACACACGGGAAATCTGCACATTATTCAGCCTCAAGTGGCGGATAAGTTCACGGGTCATTTGGTCTATACGACTATGGGAATTCCACTGTCTCCTCTCTCCGCAGCTCGAAGAGAGCGGGTGGTTGTGCTCGTTCACAAAACGTCTTACGTACCAGGCATCGTCATCCGATCGGAGCAGTGTCAGACGTGAAACACAACCTGTCCGAGCCGTGCGTGTCCCCTCCGTCTTGTCCTTGCCCTAGAAAACAAAGAGAAGCAGATCACACAAAAAGAAATGTCACGCTTAACCAAAATATAAAAGAAGCGAAAAAATATTCAGTGGAGGTTAGGGTTACCTGGCAAGCACAGACGAGGTCTTGACGAGAACGACGGCCAGATTTATTTCCACGACTTCGCCCGTAGCGAATACCGAAGCCTTGCTCCCAGGAAAACATGTTGTAGAACTCGTAGGCTTCCTCCGGCGACTCGAAAACAAAGCCCTCAGTGGGCTGAAAGATGCAGCGTTCGCCGCGGCTGGATGCTTCACGCAAAGCGCGCTCGACTGCACCGTAGTTCCATGTGGTGGGCAACCGGGGACCGACGACACGCCTGTACATGCATCATGTTTGGGAAAAAGTGAATTAGAACTTGGGAGAAACGACCTGGATCTTTTTTTGTTTCGGATGGACAGAAAAATGAATTTTTCGAACTACAGGGATAAAAACCTATCAGGAATGCTTCTGGGGCAACCAATTGTGCCAGACGCCATGCCGGCAGGAAGAAGAACAGCGTCACACACAAGCTATAGTTTTTTTCCCACTGCGTTCTGTGATACAACCGAGCTCCAGACGCCTCCACCGTATATATAGACGTGGATCATTTTTCGCGGGAAAAAGGAAGAACAGCGGCAGTAGGAAACGGCGGGAAGCTTTCCCGCGTAAACCTTTGGGCGGGAAACTGGAATGGATCGTAGGGGGGCCAGTAGGAGTAGTGACTCAACAAAAACGGGACGTATCGGTAGACGATGAGTCACCACGCTGCAAACGACGTAGAGTACAACGCTGTTCTCCTACAGGATTGGGAAGGGGGGGGGGGGCGTGGGGAGATAGTGTGGGGGTGCGCATGTGTTTTTCCAAACTTCACAGGTGGCTTTTTTCTAGGGCTAGATGTAGCTAGCCGCGCTGTCGGCATTACGCGCACAAGCAGAAAAAAAGGAAGCGCGTCACGCCCATGCGTTTTTTTTAACAGCGCGTGTTTTAGACAAATAACAGCCGCCTACCATTTTTTTTCAGCAGAATACGGTTATTTGCTTTTGAACACAAACGTAGATTTTTTCGTTTCTCCTCATCACAACCACGGGAAAAGCGAATGCAAAACAATAATCAATACAAACTAGTGGGACGGGACGGGAGGCGGTTTAGCAAGCACTGTATGAGGGCCGAGCGACGAATGGCATGCGTGATACTGCTATCTCTACTATCTAAAAAGGAGGAACTGGTTCTGTTTCCTCCGGTCGTAGCTTTCGTCAAGCATATTTTGTTAGACCGTTTTACCCTCCCACAAATTTCCATACTATTACAGTTGCCCTTAACTGTTCGCTTCCTTCCCTCCCCTTCTACACTACTTAAAAAAGAATACGTTTTGGTCGTCCATCCGTCGTCCCCCGCCCGCACAGGCGGCCGCGTTGACTCCCCAAAATCAGCGATTTGTTGATTCCCCTCATAAATTCCTTTTCCATATATCTTAGGCTGAGTAATTTTGCCCTCCCCAAATCTCGCTCGAGTCGTGATTACAGATTACTGATTTTCTCTACTATCTAAAAAGGAGGAACTGGTTCTGTTTCCTCCGGTCGTAGCTTTCGTCAAGCATATTTTGTTAGACCGTTTTACCCTCCCACAAATTTCCATACTATTACAGTTGCCCTTAACTGTTCGCTTCCTTCCCTCCCCTTCTACACTACTTAAAAAAGAATACGTTTTGGTCGTCCATCCGTCGTCCCCGCCCGCACAGGCGGCCGCGTTGACTCCCCAAAATCAGCGATTTGTTGATTCCCCTCATAAATTCCTTTTCCATATATCTTAGGCTGAGTAATTTTGCCCTCCCCAAATCTCGCTCGAGTCGTGATTACAGATTACTGATTTGTAATTGCCAAAATCGCATGATCTCTTGCCTCCCCAGCTCAATGAACTGGTTCATCGCTCGAGCCCTCCTCGGTCAAAAAGCATTCGACTTTTTGATCGCCGGATCCGGTGTTGATGATGCTTGATCCACTAGCTTTGAGGCTGGACGAGCTTGATCCGGTGTTTGCGAGGCTGGACGCGTCTGATCCTTCTCCCGCGATGACGGAGGCGGCGCCAGTCGCCCGCTCGTTCGGCGTCGACACAACGCTCTCCCCAGGGGCCGCACTGACCCGCTCATTCGCCATCGTCGCAAAACGCGGGAAGGGATACACGACGAAGACGCACAAGTTTTCCTCATAGAAACCCCCCCAAGAAAATAGTCAAGCTCGCCGTCGCTTGGAGCCGCCCGCGGGGATGGGTCCGTCGTGGGCTCTTCTTCTTCCACGTCTTCTTCCCGGAGACGGAGTAGTCCCGGAGCGACTACGCCGTCCTCAACACCGGCTCAGACCGGCGGCCTTCTTCATCGTTTCGGGCGTCACCCGTCGTCCCCTTGTCCATCTGAGGGCATCTATGCGTTCCTGGTAACCTCGTGCACCTCCTGGACCTCTTCTTCTCCCTCTTGCTCTGGTCTGGGCCGTTTTCTCGTCAGTGATAGCCATAGAATGCACCACAGTTTCCACTTGCTTGTGTCGATGTGGTAGTGTTGTCATAGTTGCAAAAATAATTTTGTTGCAGGATTGTTTTCTGTGCAGTTTATGTTGATCGGTATTTGTACCATGGAGATATATATTCCCAAACTTCTCTCTGTTTATTCCAAAAGTACTCCGTTAATCAATATTGATGCTTATCAGACCATGGAGTATTTGTTTCGGAGTAGTTCACATGTTTCATGTAGGGATAAAGTGTTGTTGTGCTAAAGCTCGTCTGCTTTTCCTCTGTTTGTTTAGGAGTAGACCATGGAGTAATTTCTTATTTTCTGAATATTTCGATTTGAGCTTTTACGGCATCTGCATCTTTTGACAAATATATATGACTTGTATTGTATAGCTATAAGCAGCTTATTGCAACACACCTTAGCAGACTGTTTTTTTTTAGGTATCTGTAGATATGTTAAAACTCCAATGGTAGTTTGCCTATTTTAAACCAACCAGTATGCATAATTTCACTGGGTACCTGGGTTCCGAGAATAGGTGAACCAAGTTAAAGTAATGATCTCTTCTTCTCGGTGCTGCATTTATAAGTTGTAAGGCAGCTCTTGGTAGGGGTAGAGACTCGTAGGGATAAGAAGTTAGAAGAACAGATGGAAGAAGGTATTGCTAGGTATAGATATGAACTGCATTACTAATTCAGATGTTTTCCATCCGACTTTCCCCTTTGAGAATGTTAAAGCAATTTCTGGCCAGTAACAAGTAGCCACAGGATTTATTGTTGTGTTAATTATTAAAAATAATTTATTAGGGTATTGTTATGATATTCAAAAAAATTATTATTGATCTTTCGTATTTGAAGTTTGCCTTTTCCTTGTTCACCGTTCTCTAATCCAAGTCCATTTACTCGAATTCTGCAGATCAATTACAGTCCAATACTGAATGTTGCAGCTGGTGACATAGCTGTTGAATACGAACAATTAATCGTCTTGATATGTTGAAGGAGCCATGGAGTCCCGCGGTGACTTGTTCAACTTTAAAATGTCAGCAGGCCATTTCTTGATTCTTCCCATCCTTTTCCGGTTTCCTCACCAAAGCTCGTAAGTGTCGCATGCCATGAGTGGTGTTAATCACATGTTTAAACAACCCTTCCATCCGGAACGGCACTGACTGGTTTGATAATACATGAGTATTTGTAAGCTTTAAGGCTCCATACATATCTGAGTATTTTGGTTGAGTTGGTTTTAGATAGCTGGGTATTTGGCCACCTGTTCTTTCCTTAGTCAAGTTGTGTTCCAGGACATTGCAAATTGTCTTTCACTAAGAAATGCACTTAAGCGTATTTACATTTATTCAGGATAACAAGTCAGGAGCTTTTTTTTTAGAAGAGGCCACAAGCCTGTACAAAGTTTTGTCTATGACTGAGAAAAGAATATCAGATTTCACCTTTGTACCTGTAGTTATGAAATGCTTACCATGGCTAACTCAGGGGGCATGTGTTGAACTTTCTCTGGATAAGACTAGACTTTGAAACCACCAACTATCCCAAATCATTTATACAACCAGGCGAGAGAGGGATACAGGAAGATGAGGACTCCACCCTACACAGTGGCACAGCGCCATTGCGATTGATTTTATTTTGGGATGCAGTTTATAGATGAGTTAAGATCAGTGATCACATCATCATACCCATTAATTTAGGAATTTGACTTACATGTGAGGTTCCAAAATATGTATAAAAAAGGAAACAATTAGTCTCATAGCCATGCATTGTTAGACTGTATATCCTGTATTTGTAATCTGTAACCTGTACGTACCTCTTGGTACCCATATATATATTGAGGCAGGCCACGCCCCAGAGCGTTGAGCCAATCCCACCCAAACCAACCTGTGTCTCTATGTTTAACATGGTATCAGACTAGGTCAACAGATCCTACCCTAGCCGCCGCCCTCTCTCATCTGCCGCCGCCGCCGCTCACCCTCTCCGGCCGCCGCCATGATCGAGTCCGGGTCTTTGGCTTCCACCTCGCCTGCGCTCCCTGCCACCGTCCCTGCATCGACGGCACCTCTCATCCCGCCGTCGGCTGGCGGCTCGCTCGCCAACACCGCCACCGGCCGGATGGCTCCATCGGCGCTCTCGGATCGCCCCTGCACCTCGGTACTGCGGCGTTCTCCGGCGGATTCTTCCCGCCGCCGCCGGCTCCATCGGCGCCGTCGCCATCCTTCCCGCCTCCGCCACCATCGTTCACGCCCTCGGCCCCCACGGTGCCCTACACGGCGTTTCCGACCAACCTATCCGGTCCGCCGATCCCGCAAGCTGCCGGGGTTTGTCGCGGCGCCTCAGGATGCTCAGGTTCCGCCTCACGCCACAGCGGTGCCTGATGCCCCGGCCCCTGCCGATGGTGCTGCTGTCCCGACTGCTCAACAGCTGGCGAATCTCATCACCGTCCGCCTCACACAGGACAACTACCTGTATTGGCGGGCTCAGATCCTGCCGCTCCTCCGCAGCCGCTATCTCGATGGCTACGTCGATGGAAGCTTCGCCTGCCCGCCGCGCACGGTCGCGGCGTTTCTTGCGGATGGGACGCGGGTGGCTGTGCCGAATCCTCTCCACCGTACCTGGGTTGCCCAGGATCAGGCCATAGTCTCCGCGTTGCAATCATCCTTGACGGAGAGTGTTGCCGGCCTGGTTCTCTTCGCCTCGTCCTCCTTTGACATATGGAGCACACTCGAGCACACGTTCTCGCAGCAATCTACTGCTCGCGGCACGGCTATTCGGCGCCAACTCGGTGATTGCAAGAAGCTCGACTCCTCGGCGCATGACTACTTCAACAAGGTGAAGACCCTCTCGGACACTCTGACGTCCATTGGGCAGCCGCTTCGCGATGAGGAGTTCACGGAGTACGTTCTTCATGGCCTCGACAGCGACTACGATAACCTCGTCGAGCACGTCAACGGCCGGGACACTCCGATCAAGCAGCGGGACCTCTACTCCCGCCTGATTTACACCGAGCGTCGCATCGAGGAACGTCGTACCACGCCGATCACGGATCATGCCGCTGCCCATGCAGCGCACCGTGGCGCCCCCAGTGCCAGCCGCACGCCGGCTCCTGCGCCTCGCCCGCCATCTGGTCCGCCCACTGGAGGAGGCGGACAGTGGCAACCGCGTGCTCCTGCTCCGCCCAACACCGGCGCTCGCCCTCGCCCCACCTGCCAGCTGTGCGGTATTCAGGGCCACATGGCGTCCAAGTGTCACCGCCGCTTCAAACGTGATTTCCTCGGCATCGCTAACGACGGTCGTGGTAACGAGAAGCAGGCCGCCATCGCCGACAGCTACTCGGGCGCCTACTCGGGCTATACGCCATCTTACTCAGTTGATCCCACCTGGTACTTCGACACCGGTGCGACGGATCACATGACTAGTGAGATGGCTAAGCTCAACTCGCAGGAGCCCTACGTGGGCATGAAAAGGTCCGCACCGCCGATGGTTCAGGTATGCCCATCACTCATGTTGGCCAGGCATCTCTCCTTTCTAGCACCTCCCGTAGACTCCATCTTCGTAATGTTCTTTGTGTTCCACATGTTACTCGCAATCTATTATCCGTTCGTAAGTTTACTTATGATAATGATGTTTTTTGTGAGTTTCATCCCTTTCATCTTCTCATTAAGGATCGAGTCACACGGGAGGTTCTGCTTAGAGGTCGGGTCCATCGGGGCCTCTATGCGCTGGAGGCGCCGGCGTACGGGTCACCCGACCCGGAGGTCTTCGGTGGTGTGCGCGTGTCCTCGGCTCATTGGCATGCGCGGCTTGGTCATCCTGCATCTCCCATAGTCAGCCATGTCATCAATCGTCATGAGCTTCCTACATCATCTAGTAATAAACCATTAGCGATCTGTGATGCTTGTCGGCGGGGAAAGAGTCATCAACAACCTTTTGTTTCTTCTACTCGTATTGTTAAGAACCCACTTGAACTTATTTATTCGGATGTATGGGGCCCTGCCCAAACCTCCGTCGGTGGTCATAAGTATTATGTCGGTTTCATTGATGCTTACGAGTCGCTTTACTTGGCTGTATTTACTTAAGAGCAAAGCTGATGTGTTTAATGTTTTCTTGCAATTTCAATTGCATGTCGAACGCCTTCTCAAGCATAAGATCATTCATGTTCAGTCGGATTGGGGGGGGGGCGAATATCGCAATCTCAACACCTTCTTTAACAAACTTGGGATTTCACATCGTGTTTCTTGTCCTCATACACATCAGCAGAACGGTGCGGTTGAACGCAAGCACCGTCACATAGTTGAAACTGGCCTTACTCTTCGGCCCATGCATCTGTACCTTTTCGGTTTTGGAGTGGTGCTTTCTCCACTGCTTGCTTCTTGATCAACAGATCTCCCACTAGAGTCCTACACATGAAAACACCTCTTGAACTATTGTTTAAGGAAATCCCTGACTATACGTTCTTCAAAGTTTTTGGTTGTGCTTGTTGGCCTCACCTTCGGCCCTACAATAATCATAAGCTTGAATTTCGTTCCAAAAAGTGTGTTTTTCTTGGGTATAGTGCGCTTCACAAAGGCTACAAGTGCCTACACGTTCCTAGTAATCGTGTTTATATCTCTCGAGACGTTGTCTTTGACGAGAATCTGTTTCCCTTCTCAAATATGCCATCCTCTCATTCTCGTGCCACCCACAAACTCCACTCTTGTTAGTCCTGGCCAATTTGATGATGCTGCATATTCTCTGCATTATTGCCTAACCACGGTGCAGGTACTGTTCGCGGCGCTCGCGTGGAGATTCTGGATGCTCCCGTCGACGCTCACGTCGATCGGTGCATGGCACATGCACCTGCACCACGCCCCGAGGCGCCTCCGTCGTCGCCTCTGGCGCCCAGGTCGCCACGGCCTCCCTCGCCTCCTACGGGTGGGCCGGCGCTCGTGTCGCCCGGCCCGGCTCCCCGTCCCCCTCGCCCCCGCCGGCCGGGCCTGAGCCGCCCGTGCGTCGCCGTGTGCGTCGCCCGCGCGTCGCCTACGTCCTCAGCCCAAGCTGGGCTGTCTTCACACGGGCCGCCACCGGCGTCGCCGCGTGCTCCGCACCACCACCTGACGCTGGTCTCCCGGCCTCAGCTGCATCGTCGTTGCCGTCCTCCAGCGACGCTCCTCCACCGCCTCCAGTCAACGCCTCGCTGCGTCCCCACACTCGCAGTCGCAGTGGAATTCATCGACCCAAGACACGCACTGACGGCACGCGTAGCATGGATTGCTGCCTGCTTGGCTCAAGCGCAGCTCGATCCAACTGCTGAGCCCCGTCACTACCAAGCTGCAATGAGCATCCCGCACCGGCGTGCTGCCATGGATCTTGAATTTCGGGCTCTCCGTCGAATGGCACTTGGCAGCTGGTTCCTCCTCGTTCTGGTGTCAATGTCATTGACTCCAAGTAGATTTTTAAAGTCAAGAAGCATGCTGATGGCTCTATTGAGCGATACAAGGCTCGGCTGGTTGCAAAAGGCTTCAAGCAACGGTATGGGCTTGACTATGAGGATACGTTCAGTCCAGTAGTTAAACCCACCACTATTCGGCTGCTTCTCTCACTCGCTGTCACTCGAGGTTGGGATCTCCGCCAGATGGATGTTCAGAATGCTTTCCTTCATGGCGTTTTGGAGGAAGAGGTATACATGCGACAGCCTCCTGGTTATGTTGATTCTGCTCGCCCTCAGCACCTCTGTCGCTTGGTCAAGGCACTCTATGGCCTCAAGCAAGCGCCTCGTGCATGGCATGCACGGCTTGGTGCTGCTCTACGCTCTCACGGTTTTGTGCCCTCTATAGCTGACACTTCAATGTTCCTTCTTCAGCGTCCGGAGGTTACCATGTATCTTCTGGTTTATGTTGATGATATTATTCTGGTTAGCTCCTCTGCTGCAGCTACGGATCGTCTCATTGTGGCTCTTGGTTCTGATTTTGCTATCAAGGATCTTGGCAAGCTACACTATTTTCTTGGGCTCGAGGTCACTTATCCTGGTGATGGCCTTGCGCTTTCACAGCAGAAGTACTCGCAGGACTTGTTACGGCGTGCTCGGCATGCTTGAGTGCAAGGCTGCTACTACGCCTATGTCTTCCATCGACACTGTCGTGCGCTACGATGGTACTGCTGTCATGCTGATGATGCTACGAGTATAGGAGTGTTGTTGGTGGTCTCCGAGTACCTCACCATCACTCGGCCTGATGTCTCCTATGCGATTAACCGTGTCCGCCGGTATCTTCATTCACCACGGGACACTCATTGGACTGCTGTCAAGCGCATCCTGCGCTATGTTCGGTCTACTATCACCTTTGGACTTCATCTCGAGCCGGCGCCTTCGCTGTGCTCTCAGCTTTCAGTGATGCGGATTGGGCTGGTAACCCTGACGACCGGCGATCAACGGGGGGCCATGCAATATTCTTTGGTCCTAACTTGATCGCCTGGAGTGCACGTAAGCAAGCTACAGTGTCTCGGAGTAGTACTGAAGCTGAATACAAGGCCGTTGCTAATGCCACCGCGGAGCTCATTTGGGTTCAGTCTCTCCTACGTGAGCTGAGGATTGTCCAGAGACAGCCACCGGTCCTTTGGTGTGACAACATCGGTGCTACATACTTATCCTCAAACCCAGTATTTCATGCCCGAACGAAACACATTGAAGTTGACTATCACTTTGTGAGAGAACGAGTTGCCAAGAAGCTTCTGCAGATCAGGTTTATCTCATCTAAAGATCAGCTTGCTGATATCTTCACCAAACCATTGTCGCTTCCGCTGTTCACAGGATGTAGACGCAATCTTAACTTACTGAGCACTTCAGGCCACAGTTAAGATTGAGGGAGGGTGTTAGACTGTATATCCTGTATTTGTAATCTGTAACCTGTACGTACCTCTTGGTACCCATATATATATTGAGGCAGGCCACGCCCCAGAGCGTTGAGCCAATCCCACCCAAACCAACCTGTGTCTCTACGTTTAACATGCATAGAAACCTGAGAAAGAAGTAGCTTAAACTATGCACTATGCAATATGCATAGCACATGCAACAACTCTGTTCAGTGGCCTTGCCCCATACGGTCTTGGCAGATCACAATTAGATAGAATCCACTACGAATCTCTATGAATTTGGAACCGAAAAGTAAATAAGTTTTCTTGTTAACATTAATGAATTGATTCTGAACGTACTGCTTACATTGCAGACTGTATATATATTTTTTGGAGGATCAGATGGGTCTTCTTTTACATGGTGACTACTGAATATTGATGTGAAAAGGATTACACTTCGATCTCATTCATGAACCAAAATATCCTGAACTTTCCTTGCATTGAGTGGAACTAAAATATCCTGAACTTTCCTTGCAGTACATACACTAGAATTTTTTTTTGCACTCCTAGATTTTCACCTCGTCCTTCATAAACCATCAAAATCATTGAAATAGAGGATGTCAATAACAATGTGTTGAATATCTCAATTATTTATATGCCGTTGAAATGAGGATGCTTTTGCACAAGGGCATCTGCATGCTGTACACTTGTGATATTGTCAGAGAGCTTATGCTTAGTGTGTTTCTGAAAGATGTCCAACTATAGCTGAAACATGACTTCTAACCACTGATTTTTTGAAACAAGACTTCTAACCACTGATTATTACTTTTTGAATCCAGGTATTGCAAATCAAATCAACATGCTTATGGATGTAAATAAGAAGATACATATCAGTTATTGCAAATCAAATCAAACAGGCTTATAGACGTACTCCCTCCTGTCCTTTTTAATTGACTCAAATTTAGTACAAAGTTTTACTAAATCCGAGTCAATTAAAAGAGACCGGAGGGAGTAAATGAGAAGATACATATCATGGATTCGTTTAACTCGGGTGCTGAAGGTAATACAATTATTTAGGATCCGAAAAAAGACACCCGTGTGAGCTTTGCTCTACACACATTGTGGCTTGCGTCTTCTACTACCTGGCCACTACGATGACTTAATCAATGGAAGGATATACATGAATAGGATGTTTGAAGTTATGAGAGTACAGATATGCACATTTCAGTGAGTGGAGATTTGACCTGCACTTTGCAATTATCACCATGTTGAGTTGTTGACTATTGTTAAGTTTCTGCTCGCATGTTTAGCATGAAGTTCTTTCCTTTCCGTCTCGGTTTTCTCCCAAACTTGGAATGTGTTTGGTATCCCAAAATGTTGAAACCTCTTTTCCTTATGCAAGTTATGGGTGACATTCATGTTGTAAATGTCAGGAAGATGATATTTGCCATGATTCATGTTTTCTTTGATATGATTACCGGAGCTTATCTCATCGGAACACTTATTATAAAAGGTTCGAGAACTGAGCGATTTAGGACAAAACAAAAAAAGTTATCTGTCCCAATTTTGTGTGGGTGCTGTGATCGACAAGCTCGACAGTCATCAGTTTAACAAGGTAACGAATATTATCTCCTCTTTCTGGGCGGATCGAGAAGCATAACATAGGTAAGTAATATTATCTCCTCTTTTTGGTCAGATTTAGAAGCATATCATGTAAGTGTTTGTGTTTGGCCTGTTTCATGGATTGATCTGAGTTGAAGGAGCGAGGCTGGCACATGGTGGTTTATTCCAGCCTGGGAGCAGAGGAAATCAGTATCTTAGATAATCTTTATGGTTAAGGCTGCTTCAGCATTATTGTTTTACATCTACTACACAACACCATCGCCTCCGAACGTCTCTTTCCTAATTTTGTTTTCCCGTGGCAACGCACGGGCAAATGTCCTAGTTGTAAATACATTCTTAAAATGGCGTTTCTTCATGGATCATCTTCTCCATTTTTTTTTCCAGATTTTTTTCTCCCATGCGCGTGCTTGTAGGTACGTGCTTTTTCCACCTAATCCGTTTTTTTTTCATCACATGTGTGCTGTAAAGACTTACTGTTTTTGTTGTGGAGGTCTGCTCGCTTCTATTACAGTGTTTTATTTTCACTTTCACAGGTGTGTGCTAAATCATAGTCAGTTGCATGGCCTTTTCGCTGTGCTTTTCCGTCTTGGGAAAGTTTGTTCCTTTTCATTATTGTACAATCTTTTTTATACCACGAGAGCGAGCTGAATTTTTTTTGGTACAGACAAGTACAGACAATCTTTTTTATAGTACTGACAACTTCCAACCAAAGTACATAAGATAATGGCAACCTTACGGGGGTACACTAAACAACTCACAAAGAGAAACATCGTGGTAGGATAGCTAAGTGAAACAGGGGGGAGGGGGGGAACACATCACGGTACGTAGTGCAGAGGGATTTCTTGCATACTAAAGATCATGCTAAGATACAGACTACAGTCCAAACGCATTGGGTTTCTTCTTCTTCAGCGTTCCTGGGCGAAGAACTTGAAGGCGGCAGCTTCACCACGAGCATAACGAAACTCTCGATCGACAGTGCTAACCCTGTAGAAAGACAGCACAGCGCCGAATGCAGAATACACCTGAGACTCAAGCATCACAGCGTCGTCCACGCTGCGAGTTGAGACATACATCACTCCGGCGGGGCTCTCCGATATGTCGTAGCGGTTGTGACCAAGTAGAGTCATCAGAGCGGCTGTGGCCATGAACAACTTGCCACAAACCTTGGGGACTGTGCCGAAGTGTAGGCGCAGCAGATTATCAGCAGGGATAGAGTCCACCACGCGGAAGAAGGAACGCAGCGCGATGGCCGAATCGACGATTATATCGTCGTCTTTTGGAGGATGTAGGTTCTTGAACAGCGGCACGTTGATGGAGGACTCCGTCTTGGCCTTCTTCGCACGAGCTTGGTAACGGAGGTTATTGCAAAGTCAGATTTAGGAGAAGGCGAGAAATAGGAAAGGAGAGCTTGGCCAGATATCGGAAGGAAATCAACCTTGTGAGCACTGCATTGTCTTCGTCAGCGTCGTCACGGGCGCGCACTGCTGAAGGAGCCATACGAACTGGGAACTGGAGTAACAAGATTAGAAGGAGGGGGGTAGAGGTGTGCTGGAGGGGGTGTGCTGGATATGCGCTGATTATATAGAGGAAGCACACACCGTGACTCCCGGCTGCAGCACTACAACTACGTGGGAGAGTTTGGGACTTCTCTTTCTCTCCAGCCACCGTGTAAAATTAGATTATCACGGGCCGAGCAGCCCACGCACAGCCCAGTATGAATCAACGAAGACGGCCCAACATGCAGTTGTCAGAGCGAGTACAGGATCGTAGGATGCCAGCAGCTGCAGCTAGAGTTCGTTCGGTAGGGGTCGTACTGGTGCGTGGCAAGCTAGGGCTGGTAGGGAGAATCTCCAGCTCTACAACGTTCACTGCCAGCCGTCCACGAAGGGAGATCCAACGGCAGCCCAAGCATGCGCACATGCCACCATGCATGCGCAGCTACCCACATATACACAAATTCGCCTCTCTACAATGGTATGTCTCAGTACAACAATCAATAAGCATACATGGGGACACATCATTATTAATTATGGGATACACATACTCAAATGTGCGATATGATAAATGTTACAACATGACTTCTCATGATGTATTGGAACATAGCATTGTACGGATATAGCTGAGAACCCTTTAAGTGAGAGTCATTATTCCGGTATATGTTACCATAAATTGGCATTCTTTTTGAAATTCCACCCTAATCACCATATACTTGCAGTTGTGATTCAAAGCAAGATAACCTCTGCTTTTCTGAAAGGGTACATAAAGATCTGTCTATTACTCCATCCATGAGAGATACAAATCATTTTATCAGTAGGCATTTTCTTCAACATGCAACTTTGACAATTTATTTCACACAATTATATTGGTCAACATTTATAGAATTACAGTAGTATGGAAAAAAATATGACGAATGTAATAATATAAATTTTATTTCCTATTTTAACTGCACACATTTTAGGATGACATGCATTTTGATGAGAAGATCAAATGAACATTGAACTGTTCAGTGTTAAAAACACCGAACAAACTTATTCTTTTGAGGGAAAAGAAATAACTTCCCTTGCGTATCTATGGAAAAGTACTAAGATCACCTTGAGCCGACTCGCTCGCGGCAGCTGGCTTCTTCCATGGTCCGTCTATGCACTCTTGGTCGTCTTGTGTCCCTCGCTTCATCTCTATATCCCCAATCGTCCTCTCCGTCTGTAGTTTTTATAACGCACCAATGTACCAGGAGTCACCCTATTTTTTATCTCGTCATGCAATGGGCAATACAAAAGAAGTGATGATATTTTTATCTCGGTCTGCATTCTTTTGTACATGGTGTTGCCATATTTCCCAAATAAATTACTCGTCTTGTAAGGCAAAGCAAGTTTGCCAATATTAAATGGAGCAGATTTCAGACATATAATCAGCCAATCATATTTAATCTGAGTAAAAATTCTACAACAAAATCTAAGAACGGGGAAGTCCATAACAATATTGTAGGCACTGATGACCCACAAGTGTAGGGGGTGTATAGTAGTACTTTCGATAAATAAGAGTGTCGAACCCAACGAGGAGCAGAAGGTGTTAACAAGAAGTTTCGATGAAGGATTCACTGTAAATGCTCACAGACAAGTTTTCAGGAGGTTTTGATATAGCGGATAAATAAAATACAAGTAAGTAAAATGCGAGAATAATAATTGCAGAAAGTGGCCCAATCCTTTTTAGCACAAAGGACAAGCCGGTTTGTTTACTTATGATGACCAAACGTTATTGAGGACACATGGGAATTTAGTCTAGTGCTTTCTCTTCATATAGTTGATTAATCTTCATTATTTTGATAAGTGTTGTGTGGGTGAACCTATGCTAATGCACCGCAACTTCCTAGGACTAATACATACTTATGATTAAACCCCTTGCAAGCATCCGCAAATACAAGAATGTAATTAAGATAAATCTAACCACAACCTTAAACTCTGAGATCCTGCTATCCCTTATGCATCGATATACCAACGGGGGTTCAGGTTACTGTCACTCCGGCAACCCCACAATTAGCAAACGAATACAAGATGCATTCCCCTAGGCCCATAAAGGTGAAGTGTCATGTAGTCGACGTTCACATGACACCACTAGAAGAATAACACCACAACTTAAATATCAAACCATTAAATATTACTCAACATATATAGTTCACTACTAACATTTAGACTTCACCCATGTCCTCAAGAACTAAACGAACTACTCACAAGACATCATATGGAACATGATCAGAGGTTATATGATGATGGATAACAATCTGAACATAAACCTTGATTCAACGGTTTCACTCAATAGCATCAATAACAAGGAGTAATCAACACCGGGAGAGTTTCCCCTATGAAATACTCAAGATTCAACCCTAGATGTTACAACGGAGACGGGGTGCAGCGGTGGAGATGACGGTGTCGGTGGTGGAGATGATGATGATGATGATGATCCCAATGAAGTCCAGCTCGATGACGGTGACGATGGCGACGATTTCCCCCCTCCGGGAGGGAATTTCCCCGGCAGATTTCTGCCTGCCGGAGATCTCTTTTCTCTCCGGTGTTTTCTGCCTCGAGGAGGCGGCGATGACTATCCTCGATGTTCCCCCGCACCTTAAGGTTTCTGGGAGATGAAGTACGCGAAAGGGCGATGGCTGAGGGGGTCGTGGGCCCCCTCCCCACGTGGCGGCGCGCCGGCCTTGATGGCCGCGCCGGCCCATGGGGATGGCCCATGGCGGCCCTTCTCGGCCTCCCCTTTTGGCTGGCTCCGTCATCTGGAAAAATAGGAGCTTCGGTATATTTTCCGTCAATTGTTGATCTTCAGAAATATTGTATCCTGACGGTGCTTTTTCCAGCAGAATTCTGACTCCGGTGAGTAATTCTCCAATAATCATGAAACATGCAAACTAGGTCAAATAACATAAGTATCATCTCTAAATATGAAATATATCAATGAATAACAATAAATTATGATATAAAATAGTGATGCAAAATGGACGTATCAACTCCCCCAAGCTTAGACCTCGCTTGTCCCCAAGCGAAACTGAACTCAGTAAACAAGACCACATGTTTATGGAGTGAAGAGTCGATAAATAAAATACAGACATGAAACATCACATTTATTAATTCACACAAGACATTCTAGTAAACAACTTCCTCATATAACTCAACTTGGAACAAGTACAGGGAAATCACAAATAAAGGTGCATAGGAAATCATAATTGGTGATGGCAAACTTCGTTCTTGGTCAAAGAACAATTAACATATTGTACTTATCTTTCGAGCAGAGCCTTTATATTAGAGCTTATATGGCAGAACTTACATGCTCAATCATAACAATATCCTCATAATCATTGATAACCTTCAAAGTCATATTCATTCAGACAAAATTTGTACTAAACAAGGAAGAATAAAAGACATGATTAAATAGATCACAATATAAATGGTTGGATCACAACAACTCAATTGCTTGCTTGAGATAGAGCGAAATAGGTTTACTGACTCAACATAAAAGTAAAAGATAGGCCCTTCGCAGAGGGAAACAGTGATTAAATCATGTGCTAGAGCTTTTCAAGTTTTGAAATCATATAGAGAGCATAAAAATAAAGTTTTGAGAGGTGTTTGTTGTTGTCAACGAATGGTAGTGGGCACTCTAACCCCCTTGTGAAACAGACTTTCAAAGAGCGGCTCCCATGAAGGACATTATCTCTACCAGCAAGGTAGATCATCCCTCTTCTTTTTTGTTTACACATGTATTTTAGTTTTATTTATAGATGACACTCCTCCCAACCTTTTGCTTTCACAAGCCATGGCTAACCGAATCCTCGGGTGCCTTCCAACATTTCACATACCATGGAGGAGTGTCTATTGCAAAATTAAGTTGCTTACTGATAAATCAGGGCAAAACATGTGAAGAGAATTATTAATGAAAGTTAATTAATTGGGGCTGGGCACCCCGTTGCTAGCTCTTTTTGCAAAATTATTGGATAAGCGGATGTATATGCCACTAGTCCATTGGTGAAAGTACGTCTGTCCAACAAGATTGAAAGATAAAACACCACATACTTCCTCATGAGCTATAAAACATTGACACAAATAAGAGATAATAACTCTTGAATTGTTTAAAGGTAGAACATGAAATATTTACTTGGAGTGGCGCAAAAATACCACATAATAGGTAGTTATGGTGGACACAAATGGCATGGGTTTGGTTTAAGGTTTTGGATGCACGAGAAGCATTCCCTCTCAGTACAGGTCTTTGGCTAGCAAGGTTGGTTAGCAAGCATAAGAGTTGAGGGAAACAAACAAATATACATGTGATAGAAACAATCATGCATCTTCCTTGCAAGCACAAACAATTTTATCTTCAGAATACTAAGCTCATTAGCTAACAAGAAAGAAAGATAATGAAATAATATATCCACATGTACTTCCCTCTTTTCTACTTAAGCCTCAAAGTATTGTTGCTGTTGACCAATGATAAGTTTGCCAAAACCAAATAGATTTACTTGATGCTCCCAAAGTGATATCAATACTAACAACAAGATCAATCATATAACAGAAATTGCAAACTAAAATAAGGTGTGCAAAACGTAAATGATAAACTTCTCATTAATATTCCGTAAAGATAACTCACACCAAGGGATACATACATAACCAACTAAAAGAGAGATACTTCCACACTGCAAACCATCTTATATGATAACTTCCCTACTCATGATATGACACTACTTGACAGTAAAAAGGTAAAAGATAGTGATGATGTGATACCGCGGCACTCCCCCCAAGCTTGGAACAAGCCAAGGGGGTGCCAATACCAATGATGAATTACTCCTTCGGTGATGGTGGTGAATTCTTCCCGTCATCAGACTTCCAAGGAAGAGGCTCTCCATCAACAAACGGCGTCTTGGTCTCAGGAATCCTGAAACTGGCAGCATAGCTTATGTGTTTAAACCTGTTTTCATACTCACAGTTTTGATTTTGAACATCATAAAATTGCGCTTGGAGTTTGTTGGTAGTGTTGTGAAGCGAGAGGATATCGTCCCACGGCTTTGTAGTCTCCTTTTTGTGTTCATCAATAAGTTCGGACACAATTTTGTGGAAGATGTCCACTTCACGTTCAGCCATCTTCTTGTAGGTGAAGACCTCTTGTTCTAGTTTCTCCATCATGTGCTCCAAACTTCCTTCTCCTTTAGGACCCTGGACATCTTCTATCTGCAACTCTCCATCTACGAGCAGCGATTCCTTGGGATGCATCTTCAGCTCGTTCATGTACGGGACGTTCTCAAAGAAGCTGTCCTTCGGAGTTCCCGACGAAGACATGGTGGCTCTAGATCTGAAAACAATATCTGGCAGAAAACATCTCGAAACAAAACACGACGAGAAGACGATATACGGACCTCGGGGAATCCGGGGGATTATATAACAAAAAATTTCATGACAAAAGGAAAGTACCAGGTCGAACCCGAGTGGGAGAGGGACTCCGAGGAGCCGTCCCCATATGGCGGCGCGGCCAGGGTGGGGCCCTGATGGCGTGCAGTTGACGTGGGAGTTAGAAATCTTTGTGGTGTAACTTTTCTTCAGTTCCCCCGCAACGGCGCCAGAAATTTAGCTTGTTGACGCGTAAAGTACACGCCCGTTGGGAACCCCAAGTGGAAGGTGTGATGCGTACAGCAGCAAGTTTCCCTCAGTAAGAAACCAAGGTTTATCGAACCAGTAGGAGTCAAGGGCCACATGAAGGTTGTTGGTGACGGAGTGTAGTGCGGCGCAACACCAGGGATTCCGGCGCCAACGTGGAACATGCACAACACAATCAAAATACTTTGCCCCAACTTAATAGTGAGGTTGTCAATCTCACCGGCTTGCTGTAAACAAAGGATTAAACGTATGGTGTGGAAAATGATGTTTGTTTGCGAAGAGCAGCAGAGAACAATGATTGCAGTAGATTGTATTTCAGATGTAAAAGAATGGACCGGGGTCCACAGTTCACTAGTGGTGTCTCTCCAATAAGAAATAGCATGTTGGGTGAACAAATTACAGTTGGGCAATTGACAAATAGATAGGGCATAACAATGCACATACATATCATGATGAGTAATATGAGATTTACTTAGGGCATTACGACAAAGTACATAGACCGCTTTTCAGCATGCATCTATGCCTAAAAAGTCCACCTTCGGGTTAGCATCCACACCCCTTCCAGTATTAAGTTGCAAACAACAGACAATTGCATTAAGTATGGTGCGTAATGTAATCAACAAAAATATCCTTAGACAAAGCATTGATGTTTTATCCCTAGTGGCAACAGCACATCCACAACCTTAGAACTTTCGGTCACTGTCCCAGATTCAATGGAGGCATGAACCCACTATCGAGCATAAATACTCCCTCTTGGAGTTACAAGTATCAAATTGGCCAGAGTCTCTACTAGCAATGGAGAGCATGCAAGATCATAAACAACACATATATGATAGATTGATAATCAACTTGACATAGTATTCCATATTCATCGGATCCCAACAAACACAACATGTAGCATTACAAATAGATGATCTTGATCATGATAGGTAGCTCACAAGATCTAACATGATAACACAATGAGGAGAAGACAACCATCTAGCTACTGCTATGGACCCATAGTCCAAGGATGAACTACTCAAACATCAGTCCGGAGGCGATCATGGTGATGTAGAGTCCTCCGGGTGATGATTCCCCTCTCCGGCGAGGGTGCCGGAGGCGATCTCCTGAATCCCCGAGATGGGATTGGCGGCGGCGGCGTCTCTGGAACTTTTTCCGTATCGTGGCTCTCGGTAATAGGGTTTTCGCGACGGAGAGTTTAAGTAGGCGGAAGGGCAGAGTCGGAGGGCTGACGAGGGGCCCACACCATAGGCCGGCGCGGGCCCCATGCTGGCCGCGCCGCCCTATGGTTTGGCCGCCTCGTGGCCCCACTTCGTATGCTCTTCGGTCTTCTGGAAGCTCCGTGGAAAAATAAGACCCTGGGCGTTGGTTTCGTCCAATTCCGAGAATATTTCCTTTGTAGGATTTCTGAAACTAAAAACAGCACAAAACAGGAACTGGCGCTTCGGCATCTTGTCAATAGGTTAGTGCCGGAAAATGCGTATACATGATGTAAAGTGTGTATAAAACATGTGAGTATTGTCATAAAACTAGCATGGAACATAAGAAATTATAGATACGTTTGAGACGTATCAGGCCCGCGCCACCACGTGGGGACGCGCCCTCGTGCGACTCCTCCACTCCGATTCGATCTCGTAATTTTTCATATTTTCTAAAAATAGCAAAAATATTGTTTGGAAAGTTAAACGTGGACTTTTTTACTACCAAAACTGTTACCTATTCGAAGTCGAACTCTGGAATGGCAGAGAAATACCACGTAGTAGGTAGGTATGGTGGACAAAAATGGCATAGGTTTTGGCTCAAGGTTTTGGATGCACGAGAAGAATTCCCTCTCAATGCAAGGCTTTGGCTAGCAAGGTTGTTTGAAGCAAACTCAAGTATGAACCGATACAGCAAAACTTACATAAGAACATATTGCAAGCATTATAAGACTCTACACTGTCTTCCTTGTTGTTCAAACACCTCACCAGAAAATATCTAGACTTTAGAGAGACCAATCATGCAAACCAAATTTCAACAAGCTCTACAGTAATTCTTCATTAATAGGTGCAAAGTACATGATGCGAGAGCTTAAACATGATCTATTGAGCAAAACAATTGCCAAGTATCATATTATTCAAGACCATATACCAATTACCACATGAAGTATTTTTTGTTTCTAACCAAATAACAATGAACGAAGCAGTTTCAACCTTCGCCATGAACATTAAAAGTAAAGCTAAGAACACCAGTGTTCATATGCAGCAGCGGAGTGTGTCTCTCTCCCAAACAAAGAATGCTAGGTTCCGATTTTATTCAAACACAAACAAAAATAAAAACTTACAGACGCTCCAGATAAAGCACATAAGATGTGACGGAATAAAAATATAGTTTCACTAGAGGTGACCTGATAAGTTGTCGATGAAGAAGGGGATGCATTGGGCATCCCCAAGCTTAGATGCTTGAGTCTTCTTGAAATATGCAGGGATGAACCACGGGGTCATCCCCAAGCTTAGAGTTTTCACTCTTCTTGATCATATTGTATCATCCTCCTCTCTCGATCCTTGAAAACTTCCTCCACACCAAACTCAAAACAACTCATTAGAGGGTTAGTGCATAATCAAAAATTCACATATTCAGGGGTGACATAATAATTCTTAACACTTCTGGACATTGCACAAAGCTACTGAAAGTTAATGGAACAAAGAAATCCATCCAACATAGCAAAACAGGCAATGCGAAATAAAAGGCAGAATCTGTCAAAACAGAACAATCCGTAAAGACGAATTTTTTAGAGGCACTTAACTTGCTCAGATGAAAATGATAAAATTGAATGAAAGTTGCATACATATCGGAGGATCACTCACGTAAATTCGCAGATTTTTCTGGGTTACCTACAGAAGGGGCTACTCAAATTGTGACAGCAAGAAATCTGTTTCTGCGCAGTAATCCAAATCTAGTATCAACCTTACTATCAAAGACTTTACTTGGCACAACAATGCAATAAAATAAAGATAAGAAGAGGTTGCTACAGTAGTAACAACTTCCAAGACTCAAATATAAAACAAAAGTACAGAAGTAAAATAATGGGTTGTCTCCCATAAGCGCTTTTCTTTAACGCCTTTCAGCTAGGCGCATAAAGTGTAAATCAAGTATTATCAAGAGATGAAGCATCAACATCATAATTTTCACAACTTGTCACAATAGGTATCTTAGGTGTTCCATTATCTAAATTTCCCATAGTGGTACTAAGGGCTTTATCAATTTTAGGCTTATAATAGTTCTTGGGCTTAGGCACCTTAGCGACATACATGAACTTTTGCTCCTTACTATACCCACATAAGATTTCTCCTTAAACTTAAGAGAAGAAAAAATTGAACCCAAAATTCCCATAGCTTCTTCAAGTTCACTAATCCTATGGGTTTGATTATCATGAGTAACGCAAGTTTCTAAGACGGCAATTCTCTCATTAATTCCACTTAGAGATTTATCAAGTTTATCAGTGTTATCAAGTAATATTCCCAATTTAGTCTCAATACTTGGAAGATTTTTCTCTATGGCCTCCAACTTTTTCATGACATCTTCAAGAGAAATTTCAATTTTAGCTTCATTAACAGGTGGTATTCCAACTAGACTCTCAATAATGCAACTAGCTTCTAAAGCGAGAGTGCCTAGGAAATTACCTCCCGCAAGAGTATCAAGAACATACCTATTCCAGCTAGAGATACCAACATAAAAGTTCCTAAGTAGGATAATAGTAGAGTGTTTCTTAGTGCACCTATGATGAGCATCACTAATTCTATACCAATCATCTTTAAAACATTCTCCCCCTTGTTGCTTAAACGAACGAACTTCAACTTCAGGATTACTCATTTTAGCAATAGTAACTAAAGCAAACTAAATAAAGTAAATGCAAGTAACTAATTTTTTTTGGTTTTTTAATATAGAGAACGCAAACAAGACAGCAAATAAAGTAAAGCAAATAACTAACTTTTTTGTATTTTGATATAAGAAAGCAAATAAAGCAGTAAATAAAGTAAAATAAAGCAAGACAAAAACAAAGTAAAGATATTGGATGTGGGAGACTCCCCTTGCAGCGTGTCTTGATCTCCCCGGCAACAGCGCCATAAATTTATTTGCTGGTGTGCAGTTGACGTGGGAGTTAGAAATCTTTGTGGTGTCACTTTTCTTCAGTTCCCCGGCAACGGCGCTAAAAATTTAGCTTGTTGACGCGTAAAGCACACGCCTGTTGGGAACCCTAAGTGGAAGGTGTGATGCGTACAGCAGCAAGTTTCCCTCAGTAAGAAACCAAGGTTTATCGAACCAGTAGGATTCAAGGGCCACATGAAGATTGTTGGTGACGGAGTGTAGTGCAGCGCAACACCAGGGATTCTGGCGCCAACGTGGAACCTGCACAACACAATCAAAATACTTTGCCCCAACTTAACAGTGAGGTTGTCAATCTCACCGCTTGCTGTAAACAAAGGATTAAACGTATGGTGTGGAAAATGATGTTTGTTTGCGAAGAGCAGCAGAGAACAATGATTGCGATAGATTGTATTTCAGATGTAAAAGAATGGACCGGGGCCCACGAGTTCACTAGTGGTGTCTCTCCAATAAGAAATAGCATGTTGGGTGAACAAATTACAGTTGGGCAATTGACAAATAGAGAGGGCATAACAATGCACATACATATCATGATGAGTAATATGAGATTTACTTAGGGCATTACGACAAAGTACATAGACCGCTATCCAGCATGCATCTATGCCTAAAAAGTCCACCTTCGGGTTAGCATCCGCACCCCTTCCGAGTATTAAGTTGCAAACAACGAGACAATTGCATTAAGTATGGTGCGTAATGTAATCAACACAAATATCCTTAGACAAAGCATTGATGTTTTATCCCTAGTGGCAACAGCACATCCACAACCTTAGAACTTTACATCACTCGTCCCAGCATTCAATGGAGGCATGAACCCACTATCGAGCATAAATACTCCCTCTTGGACTTACAAGTATCAACTTGGCCAGAGCCTCTACTAGCAACGGAGAGCATGCAAGATCATAAACAACACATATATGATAGATTGATAATCAACTTGACATAGTATTCTATATTCATCGGATCCCAACAAACACAACATGTAGTATTACAAATAGATGATCTTGATCATGATAGGCAGCTCACAAGATCTAACATGATAGCACATGAGGAGAAGACAACCATCTAGCAACTGCTATGGACCCATAGTCCAAGGATGAACTACTCACACATCAGTCCGGAGGCGATCATTGTGATGAAGAGTCCTCCGGGAGATGATTCCCCTCTCCGGCAGGGTGCCGGAGGCGATCTCCTGAATCCCCCGAGATGGGATTGGCGGCGGCGGCGTCTCTGGAACTTTTTCCGTATCATGGCTCTCGGTAATAGGGTTTTCGCGACGGAGAGTTTAAGTAGGCGGAAGGGCAGATTCGGAGGGCTGACGAGGGGCCCACACCATAGGCCAGCGCGGGCCGCATGCTGGCCGCGCCGCCCTATGGTTTGGCCGCCTCGTGGCCCCACTTCGTATGCTCTTCGGTCTTCTGGAAGCTCCGTGGAAAAATAAGACCCTGGGCGTTGGTTTCGTCTAATTCCGAGAATATTTCCTTTATAGGATTTCTGAAACAAAAAACAGCACAAAACAGGAACTGGCGCTTCGGCATCTTGTCAATAGGTTAGTGCCGGAAAATGCGTATAAATGATGTAAAGTGTGTATAAAACATGTGAGTATTGTCATAAAACTAGCATGGAACATAAGAAATTATAGATACGTTTGAGACGTATCAGGCCCACGCCACCACGTGGGGATGCGCCCTCGTGCGACTCCTCCACTCCGATTTGATCTCG
>NC_061513.1:65244765-65306309 GCF_022539505.1 Lolium rigidum | reverse complement strand
TGTTCTACAAATTGGTGGCACCTCAATCTCTCTCTTCAACCTTGCTAAACCAATCTAATTGAGTTGGAGATACTCCATTCCAAATGGTTGGTTCCTTTTGTTTTCCTTACCAAATTAGGTTGCACATAAAATCATGGAGCCTCTTTATTTCCTTCTAGCTCCATGCATATCTCTCTTTCTTCTTTTCTTTTCTTTTCTCATCATCACATGTATAGTGATGTGATTCTCTATTCTTCTCTCTTCATTTCAAACAACACCTTTCTCTCATATTCATAAAATAGTTTTTATTTTGAAAAGAAAATAAAAACATATTTATAAAGAGAAGAGAGAAAGAAAATAAAGAAAAACCTAAACTAACCCAGCCCAGCTAATCTGGCCCAACCCTCTCCCTCTCTCTTCACCCACCGAAGCCCACCAGTAGCCCAAGACCTGCTTACCTGAATCGGTAAGCGAGGACCCCCTCCTCTCTCCTTTACACGTCGACGAAGAGCACCATATCGAGCATGGCCGACGCCCTGGACGCCACGTCCACTTCCTTCTCCATCCTCCGGCCTCCCTTTTCCCCTTATAATCAGCAGCAGCAGCCCTCCTCCAAACCCTAGCTAGCTTCTCCTCTCCAAGCCGCCGCCACACCCTCTTCACTTCCCTGGAAAAAACCCTACCGAGCAAACCCGCCGCCGTCTACCTCCTGCCGCCGTCGCCATGGCCTCCGGCGATCCCACGTGAGCTGGGGAATTGGATCCTCTCGACCTCCCCTACATCCTGGTCGTCGACACGGAGTCAGAAACGCCAAGCTCTTCTTCATCTTCTTCCCGACGTCACCGTCTACCCCGGCCAACCCTTCTCCCTCGTCGCCGGCGACCTCCTCCGCCCCTCCTTCTCGTCACCGAGAACCCCAGGGTGAGCAGCCAACCTTCCTCCTCTCCCTTGCATGCTCCACGTCTCTGCATCGTCGATCATGAGAGGGATCTGAGCAAAAACCGAATCGAAATCGAAACAAAACGTCCAGTTTTTCATCTCACAGCACCCCGTCTTTCGACGCATCTCACCGCCAGCACAGGCCACTCCAGCTTGCGTTCTTCATACCGTTGGAAATCTGAGACGAAGGGCTACAATTTTCGTTTTGGAGTCACCTAGTTTCGATGCCTGTACACGACGCCATCATCAAGCAAACTTCGGTCCAGAAAACGAGTTTCTGTTTTTACTGTTCCTCGTCTGTGACCCGGTCTCGTTTTCCAACACTCGCCGCCGCCGACTCCGGCCACGAGAGCACGCAATTCTTGTTTCAGTAGATGCACAACATCTCAGGCTTCATTTCAGCTTTTGAATCACCCAAAACGGAGCAAACACGGCGACGCCATCTTCAATCAAAGTCGAGCCCAGAAACGGATTTCATTTTTCGGTTACAGTTTTGCTGTGACATTGTCACGACTTCCGATGATCACCGGTGACGACACAGTGCACCAAATCGCGTCAAATCTGCCTATTTTGAATCTCGGTACATCCACCTTACTCAACTCGTCGATAGTTTCTCTTTTGGCCGCCCAGAATCTTGTTTCTCGCTGCTTTAAAATACGTGCTCGAAATCGTCTGCAGGTGTCAGCTTTCAGTTTTCCCTGTCAAAAGTTCAGTTAACCGCGGCATGACACTACACCTTTACTGAACCCTGTGTTCATACAAAACCGACTTAGCAGCCCACTGGCTACCTTCCTTGATCTCTACCGCGAAGCCCTGGGTTCGAATCCCCTGGGATTCACTTAACCAACCTTTTTGTTTTTCTTTTTCTTTGTTGGTTTCTGAAAATTGAAATCTGAATACTTTTCAAATTATTTAAAACTGCACTTTTACAAATCCAAATTGGACAAACCATATGTCCATTTCGATCAGAAAAACATGCTCTTTCCAACCATGTAATTTGTTTCAACTTTTGAACAACTAAAATTGTGTCAATTTCAAATCTGGACTAAATTTGATTAATGTTGCATAATTCATAACTTCAATTCTACTTTTCCAAATTCAACAAATGATATATCCATTTCCATCAGAAAAATAGGAGGAATTCAAATCTTGCATTCTCATGCATCATTGGCATCATCTCTGAATTGTCTAAATTAAATATGCAACATGAACAAAAACTATATGTGAGGGTGCTTATCATTTCATGTGTCATTAGAGCACCCCACTTAATTTTGCCTTGCACCAACCATCTTGCCATGTCATCATGCATCATATTGCGCATTGCACTTGTATTGATTTGTGCTATATCTTCCTGTATGTGCTTTTGGTTCTTCTCGAGTAGACGCCGATGCAGAGCAGTACGAGCAGGAGTACGAGTTCCCCCTGGAGGATCGTGTCGGTGCTCCTACCTCTGATCTGACAGGCGAGCCCACCCCTTCACCTATTTTACTTTTACATGCTCTTTTGATCTATTGCTATCCTTATGTTGCGATTCTGTTGTGTCACGTGTCCTATCCACCTGTTACATATATGTCCGAGATACACCTCCTCGCCCTACCTATTGTTTGTTGTTTGCCAGCTTTGCGAGTCGTAGGCGAGTTTAGGATTTTTGTTGATATCTCGAAATGTTCGGGATATCTTGTTGGGTTGTTGACACATGTACTACCTTTTCAAAATGATGATGATAACTTTTGCTACAACTTAAAATTGCTAAGGGATATAATATGCAGAGGCATCCGTGAGCCCCTTTGCGAAAGCATCGGAACTTTGACTTGCTAATGTCCCCTAGGACCCGAGTTCTTGTTATCTGTTTCTAAGACCGAGCGCGCTAACCACTCGTGGGAGGATTTATCGGGAACCCCATCACCCATTACCATTTCTCAAGTCTGTTGAAAAGGGGGCCACAACCTTGGTTTTATTTGCCTATGCCATGTATGCCATGCTTTACCTACTGTTGCCTTCGGGTGTTTATTACTGTTGCCTTCGGGTGTTTATTTCTGTACTGTACCTTGCGGGACGTTTAGCGAAGCGTGTGGTTCGCACGCCTAGCCGCCGGCGCAAACCTCTGAGTCCGTCTCGGAGTACGGCCGAACTTCGATACGGGTAGCTTAGGCGGGTGGCCCCCCTAGACATTCTTGTTGATTTGGGAACGGTCTTGTTGTGAGACTCCGCCGTAATTAAGCGGGTTCGAGCATGCGTGTATGGTAACATTGGTGCACCCCTGCAGGGTTAAATCTTATCGATAAGCCGTGTCCGCGGTTATGGACGACTTGGAGCTGTTTAACTCGATCATAGAACAACTTACACCTAAAGTTGTCGCTAATAACTTGCTAATTATTTGCGTAGTAAGTTAGCCCTATTATAATGGAATGGATATAAAATTGTCAACTGTGTGAGTGCCTTGTTAGTACCTCTTGGCTAAGGGGGATCGCTTTTGGCTGGGTTGTTGATTGCAGAGTATAGAACTGCTAGACTATGCGCTCTCTCACCTTCTCTATTAGACGGAAGTTGTAGCGTGTCTCTATTGGATAGTGCTTTACTGCCGCTAAACTCCACATAAAGCCGGGCAAAGTTTACACCGCCCACCAGCAAGCATAGCTGGTCTTGTCTCGCAAGTACGTGCCAACGGTACTTACCCTCGTTTTTCTTCCTCTTTTTCCGGAACCCGCTTTTCGACAAACAGGTACGACGGATGATGAGCGATACGCGGTGGCTACTTTGTCGAGTTCACGGACGACGACTTCGTTGCGTAGCAGGATCGTTCCTAAGGCAGCAGCCTGTGGCATGTTGGTTATGGGAACACCGCTTGATTATCTTCAGGACTCTTAGTCCCATTTGGTTCTTGTCTGTACCCAGACTATTTGGCTATCTTATGTATGATGTACTGATGGGATATGTTTCCCTATTGAGTGTCATTTGGATCTTGCTCATTAGAGCGTTGCTATATATATGAACCTTATTTCCATCTTTTGTGTCATACATAGTCATGTTGTGATATTCAAGCTGTATTCTACCCTCGTATCATGTGCACAATGTATGTATGTGTGAAGTGCACAGGAAGGTGAAGCACTCAGGCCTGGAAAGCCTACCGTGAGCCTTTGAGGTGGGTGTTGTGTGCATGGGCGTGTCGAGCTGTTGCTTGGCCTACCCATATGCTTGGGAATGCGAGGCGACCTCACGGTCCTTTGTAGTGACCTCATGCACATAAACCCCTCTTACCTGCGCGCTCTGGGTTTTCCTACTCCTGGGGCTTACATGCTAGAACCCGTAGTCCATGGGGGAACTACTCACGGAGCATGATGGAGGCGGTGGTGTCGATGGAGATGGCTTCCGGGGGCACTTCCCCGTCCCGGCAGGGTGCCGGAACAGAGACTTCTGTCCCCCGAATTGGAGTTTCGCGATGGCGGCGGCGCCCCTGGAGTCTTTCTGGAGTTTCGTCAATTGGTATCGCGTTTTTAGGTCGAAAGGGGTTAAATAGGCGAAGAGGCGGCGCAGGAGGGCGCCTGGGGGCTCCTCACAATAGGCTGGCGCGGCCAGGCCTAGGGCCGCGCCGCCTTATTGTGTGGTGGCCCTCTGGCCCGCCTCCGACTCCCCTTCGGTTTTCTGGAGCCTTCTGGGAAAAATAAGATCTTTGGCGTTGATTTCGTCCAATTCCGAGAATATTGCCCGAACAGCCTTTCTGGAACCAAAAACAACAGAAAACAGGAACTGGCACTGTGGCATCTTGTTAATAGGTTAGTTCCGGAAAATGCATGAAATCATCATAAAGTGCAAGCAAAACATGTAAGTATTGTCATAAAACAAGCATGGAACATCAGAAATTATGGATACGTTGGAGACGTATCACAGTCCCCGGGTTTACCGGAACAGTCCCCGGGTTTCCTTCGTCAATATCCATTGGCACAACGTGTGACTCCGGTACAATAATTGACTCTGATTCCGGACTCGGTTTGATCGACGGAGTCCTTAGGTGAGCCAAAGCTACTCCGGGAGGAATTTCCTGTCGGGAGGAACCTAGCTTAGAGAGAGTATCCGCGGCTTCGTTTTCCTCGCGCGGCACATGGTGAAACTCACAACCTTCAAAGAAGCCGACAATCTTTTGCACATGAAACCGTTATGAGGCCATGTTGGCATCTTTTGCGTCCCAATCTCCAGAACATTGCTGCACCACAAGATCTGAATCACCATAACAAATGATCCGGTGTGCACCGATTTCTTTTGCGACCTTGAGCCCATGGATCAGAGCCTCGTACTCAGCAACATTGTTTGATGCTCTGAAGTGCACTTGTAAAACATACCGGAGATGATCTCCCTTAGGTGAAGTAAGCACCACCCCGGCGCCCAGACCCTCCTTGAGTTTGGATCCATCAAAGTGCATCTTCCAATATTCTACCTTGTGTTCTGGCGGTTTGTATTGCATTTCCGCCCAATCAACCAAGAAATCAGCTAAAGCTTGTGATTTTATGGCGTCCCTTCTTTCGTATTCCGGTACGTATGGTGATACCTGAATTGCCCTCTTGGCAATCCTCCCGCTAGCATCCTTGTTGCCCATGATATCGGAAATTGGTGCCTCGCTCACTACCTTCATGGGATGCTCTTCAAAGTAGTGCTTAAGCTTTGTGGCGGCCATGAACACGCCATAGGTCATTTTCTGGAAGTGAGGATAGTTTTGTTTCGAGAGGGAGAGCACCTCGCTCAGGTAGTATACCGGTCTCTGCACGGTTTTTCCTTCCTCTTCTCTTTCAACCACAACTACCACACTCACAACCCGGTTTGTTGCTGCTATGTACAACAGCATGGGCTCTCTTTCTAGAGGCGAAGCCAATATTGGCGCAGTGTCTAGCATTGGTTTTAGCTCTTTGAACGATGCGTCTGCCTGAGGGGTCCAGACAAAGGTATCGGATTTTTTCATCAAAGCATAGAGCGGTAGGGCCTTTTCCCCCAACCTGCTTATGAACCGGCTCAGCGATGCCAAGCTTCCGGTAAACTTTTGCACATCTTTGAGCTCTTGCGGTATTGCCATTCTTTCTAGGGATTTCTATTTTCGTGCCCCCGCTTCGTTAGTTGTACTCAGTTTTCCCCAGCCCCTTAGTTTTTCCTCAGTTTTCCCCAAGCCTATGTCTGAAACCCGCAGAAGGAGCTCAGACGGAAGGAATCCGTCTATTTGGACGTTCTGTCCTGACGTGTTGCGCCGCGAAGTCTGTGGGGCCGCGTCGTGTGGGGCCGCATCGTGTGGGGCCGCATCGCGTGGGGCTGGTAGAAAGGGACCGCGTGGGACAGGACGAGAAGCGTTTGGTTGCACGTGAGTAGGATCTGGGTTTTGTCTCTCTCGGCCCAAATTGGCATTTTTAAGAGCACCTTTTCCCCTCTTTCTCTCTCTATATTTTTCACCAAATTAGTATCAAATGTAGAGAAGCTTCTATTTCTGTCTTTCTTCAATATGGCAGCAAATCTAGTAGCAAATCTCGGGGGTTATTTATGCCTTTTGGCCCTCGTTTTTTTCCCAATATGGCAGCAAATCTAGAAGCTAGTATATGATAAATTCACAACAGCATAATCAGAAAACTAAGTATAATACATAAACTGCATACAGCAGCCAAAAGCAGCCAATAACGTTGTTAATGTTCACGACAAACTAAGCTGAAAAATATACAAGACGCACGCAATGTATGGACAACAAGAAGATTAGGATACCCCAGGATGAATGAATTTGTTCTTCAATCCTCCATATATATGTCTTCGTCGCTCCATTCGTGCATTACCCCAAGGAAATATTGGTTGAACTCGTTCCGTCTGCAGTGTGCGGCCAATACATCCTCCAGACGGTATGGCCTGTGTTCATTTTTCATACCGTAGTTTCCTATTCTATCCACACGTAGTGGCCACTCATCCCATGCCTTTGTATCATGAGAGTACTCTCTGATATAACCCAAATCCATGTAGTAGATGTAGCCAGGTCGAAGTGTCGGGTGCACTCTAGTGTCGACGGAGATACACCGGATATAATTCACGTAGAGGGCATTACTGCCAATGTTACTGACCGGATGGAGAGAGCGGCTCTGAGTGTCCACACGGTACACCAATGGTTTGCCCGCCAAAGCCTCCCTGACAAACAACACAAGCAGCAGATCACCATCCGACTTCACAAGGTAGAACTTCTGACGTCCAAGTTCTGGAAATGAAATTAGTGTCTCCATCTTGACAGTGCTCGCGCGCTGTTACAACTGTACATTGGTGCACACTATTCTTCCGGACTCAAAATTGTCCGCAGCTATTGCATACAGTTTACCATTGAATGGGGTAATGCAACGCAGACAATGGTTCTCGATCGAAAATCTTTCTTCTCCCCAATCTTCATCTATATCCTTAGTTGGAGTGCTCTCATCGACCCAACCAATTTCCGGCGGGAATTGTGCGGCAACGAAGACCATAGTCGGGGATTTGATTACACCGATCGAATTCGAAAAACAGATGGCATCCGCGCCTCAAACATAGTGTTCGATGCCTTTGTGAGTGGGTTCGAAGCCGTATCTTGTGCGGCGGGTTCTTCTGGGCAAGCACGATGACGCCACGACAAAAGCCGACGAAGTAGTATCTAAAATATATAGATGAAGATAACATTCAGCACTAAGATGTTTAAGATTGAAAATAAAAAGGTAGATATGGAGGAATTTGAACCTTGTATGAACTTCCGATAGATCTATAGTGACGGAGCGTGATGTGCTGAGTTGGAGGAAGGTGAACTCAGCGATGCGTGGAAGGGCGTGGTCTAGCATGATCCATTCGTCCAGGTGCACGTCGGGCTCAGGCAAACCTGAGCGCCAATTTCTACAGACTTGCCTCATAGCAGAGTAGGTGTCGGCGTACTCCTCGTTCTCCAGTAAGCATTCGCCGATCTTGTGAAGTGGTCCATCAGCCGAGAGAGAGGCCCAGTTCACGGAGGCGCCGTGCTTGGATGCGCCGCCCTCGGCGGCGACGCGCTCGGCGGCGACGGGCGCGGAGGCGATGGGCTCGGAGGCGACGACCGCCGGTGCATTCTTCTTCTCCATCGCCGGCAGGGTAGCGTGCGTAGGGTGGTTGCGGTTTTTCCGATTTGGAGAAGTTGATGAGACGTGAGAGGGGTGGTTTCGTGCGTGAGCGAGAATGAGACGACTGTGTGCAGAGGGAGGGAAGGAGGGGCTTACGCGTCCTAAATGCGACCCGCGTCCTACGCGTCCACTATTTGCACGTCTGCACCGCGACACGCGTCAACAATGGCACGTCTTCCACGTCCGCACCGCAACACGCGTCCTCGGGTCTAACCCTGGAAATTTAGATATACTCGGGTATACCCTCAAGTCATATACTAGCATTTTTTGTGTGCTCGGCTTTTCCCTTGGGTGCTAATACTGGCTAGTGCAATATACTCAGTTTTACCCTCAAGTGGCTGGTCAACAGAGAGTCAACAAATGGGATTAACCAGCTTAAATGAGTTATTTAATGTGCAAAAATTCCGAAAAAGAGTGGCACTTACTCATGGAGTCTTTACCACAAGTTGCCACTTCTCAAATCATAGATAAATCATAGATAAATCAAGTTTTACCACAAATTGCCACTTCTCAAATCACCTAGTAGCTATGAAGGTGCATGGTTTTCCACAATAAGCCCTACCCAAAACAGACTTTTCCCAAAACATACTTTGTCTGAATGAGGCCATAATTTTCACACTCATGTATATTTGTATTGCAAATAGTTTGAGGTAGGCCAAGATGGGTTTCATTGTACAAAACATGCATTTTTCATTTTTTAAATCTCATATTTGAATCCCTTAGTCTGTTTACTACTCACTTGCCCTTGGTTTCTTGATACAACTCGGCTTTGCCCTCTCCCTTCACAAACTCTCACAGACACCCAACATTGCCCTGATTGGTCTAGCCCATGTCACGCGGATCGTGCCCGCCGAACGTTGATCGTATGATCTAACGGGCAGGATAACCCCTATCTCTCTCTCTGGTCGGGGCCACCACCCTCTCTCTCTCTGTCGTCGGTTAGCTTCACGCAAAGTTTGGTTTTCTGCATTATTTTTCACGAGCTAAATTATAAACTCTTTTTAGGCATTACGTTTCACGCAAAAAAACGATAAACCATCACCGATTTGTTGTAGCCATTACTTTTCACGCAAAAAAATGATACACCATCACCGATTTGTTGTAGCCATTACTTTTCACGCAAAAAACGGCAAACCATCACCGATTTTGTTGTAGCCATTACTTTTCACGCAAAATGATACACCATCACCCATTTCTTGTAGCCATTACTTTTCACGCAAAAAAACGATAAACCATCACCGATTTTGTTGTAGACATTACTTTTCACGCAAAAAATGATACACCATCACCCATTTCTTGTAGCCATTACTTTTCACGCAAAAAACGATAAACCATCACTGATTTTGTTGTAGCCATTACTTTTCACGCAAAAAATGATACACCATCACCCATTTCTTGTAGCCATTACTTTTCACGCAAAAAATGATAAACCATCAATGATTTGTTTTAGCCATTACGGTAAATGATAAACTATCACGAATTACCATTTCTTTTAGGCATTACTTTTCACGGTAAAATGATAAACTATATCACGAAGTTCCATTTCCGTCAAGATAGTCCGCATTACTTTTTTGTTGAGATATATACCCCCACAACGGTCGTCTCCTCCTTAATTTATTGTGTAAACCCCCACAACGGTCATCTCCTCCTTAATTTATTGTGTAAACCCCCACCAACGTTCACCTCCTCCTTATTTTATTGTGTAAACCCCTACAACGATCATCTCTCCCTTATAAACTCCCTTATAAACACCCACACGGTCATCCCTTGTGTCAATAGGTTCTGCCTCTATCTTCTTCGTTCACATACACTTGATCCATTGCCATGGCTTCCACGTCTCGGACGCGGACCGGAAGGGGAAGGGGAAGGGGAAGTGGATCATCATCATTGCCACCACCACCGTCAACACTGCCATTGATCATAGAGGAGTTCTTCATCGTCGTCTATGAAGACCCTTTGGTCAAGAAGGTACGTACGCGTTCCCACATATATGATGCATGTGATTAATTATGGGCATGTTCTAAAAAACCTTTAATTTCAAACGATCGGCGCTCGATCTCTTTGCGAGCTCTCCCAAAAAAGTTTGCGGACTATCTTGACGGCCAGGAGCCGGCTAAGGTGTATCCGCGAGCAGGCCGACCGTGGTCCTCGTCTCCTGGACCGTGGAGGTCCTATTTGACGGACAAGGCCGGATGTACCTCGACAAGGGCTGGGAGAATTTCGCCATCGCGCACGGTGTGGATTTCGGCTGCTTCGTACACTTCAAATATGAAGGTGATGATGTGCTCACAGTGAAGGTGTTCGACGGAACAATGTGCAGGAAGTACTACTACTCGGACGACGAAGATACTGACGATGAAAGCGACGACGACGTGAAGCCATGCATCCATCCCCTTTAGATAAGGGGATTATGACCAAGAATATATATGTAGCTTCATATGCATCGATTTAGAGATCTAACTATTTTCTATATATTATGCAGGTAAAAGATAATATCGCATTTCCACTATTATTCGAGCACCACATCCTCCAAACGATGCCGATGCCGATATCGGCATGGTTAGAACGGCTATGCTCGCCGCCACTGCTAGGTTAACGTCGGGATGCACAATGTTTAGCATAAGAGTCACTTTAGATTAAGCTACGAAAATAGTCACCTGCCACAGCGGTCATTGGCTGCGGAGGCCCCACAGAGCAGCAATATAATTTTCTATAAATAAATAGACGACCCACTGGTCATTGGCTGCGGCAGCCCCATAGAGCGGCCCCATTTGTCATTGGCAGCACCGCGTATACAATCAGGAAATAAAATGGCCCACGCGTCAGCGGTAGATGGATGGCTACCCGTCAGCACGAGACGGTCAGAGAGGAACTGCCCTCTATGCAGCCCCACCTCTGTGCAGCCCCAACCCGTCAGATTAACGGTAACGGTAAGGCCTCTGACCTGACGGCAACCCGCGTCTCCGAGGGGTTTCAAACTAGAGGGAGGGGAAAGCTGAGGAAAAACTAACGAGCTGGGGAAAAGTGAGTACAACTAACGAAGCAGGGGCACGAAAATAGAAATCCCTTCTTTCTATGGCCCGGATCTTTACCGGATTAACCTCAATGCCCCGGCTAGACACGAGAAAGCCAAGCAATTTGCCGGCTGGCACTCCGAAGGTGCATTTTGCCGGATTGAGTTTCATCCGGAACCTTCTTAGGTTATCAAACGTTTGCCTCAAATCATCGATCAAGGTTTCCTTGACCTTTGTTTTTATCACAATGTCATCCACATAAACTTGCACATTCTTACCGATTTGATCAAACAAACACTTTTGCATGCAGCGCTGGTACGTTGCACCAGCGTTGCGCAAACCGAGAGGCATAGTAACATAGCAAGAAACCCCGTGCGCGGTGATAAACGCAGTTTTTATTTGATCTTCCTTTTTCAAGGGAATTTGGTGGAAACCGGAATAGGCATCCAGGAAAGATAACAGTTCACATCCAGCAGTGGAATCAATCACTTGATCGATCCGGGGTAAAGGGGAAGGATCTTTCGGACAAGCCTTATTCAGGTTGGTGTAGTCGATGCACATGCGCCACACCTTTGGAGCTTTTGCTTCAAGGTTCTCTTCTTTTTTCTTCTCGACCAGCACCGGATTGGCTAGCCACTCAGTATGCAGTACTTCCACAATGAAACCGACAACTAACAACTTTGTCACCTCTTCTCCGATAATCTTTCTCATGTCTTCAGCAAACCGGCGTAACGGATGCCTTACCGGCTTCGCATCCTTCCGGACGTTCAGAGAGTGCTCAGTCAACTCCCTCGGAACACCTACCAAGTCATCAGTAGACCAGGCAAAGATATTCCGATTCTCACGGAGGAAGTTGACGAGCGCGCTTTCCTATGCCTCACTGAGACCGACACCGATATGAACGGTGCGCTCAGGGTAAGCCGGGTCCAGCACGATGTCTTTTGTTTCCTTGGTTGGTTTGAATGCCGGTGTGCCAAGGTTGCCACTCATTGCAGCTAAGCTCAACTGTGAGGACTGAGCCAGCGCAACCGCAGTTTGCATTCTCCTTTTTTCTTCTGCAATCACCAGCGATTCGGCCAGATTTGATCCGACGGAAGCGGTTTCCAGCGAGATCTTGTAGTTTCCCACCACGGTCAAGGGTCCTGATGGTGCCGGCATCTTCATCTTGAGATATGCCGTATGAGTTGAGGCCATAAACGATGCCAACGCTGGTCTCCCCAGCAGCGCATGGTAAGGACTGTCTAAGTCCACCACTTCGAACAGAACATTTTCCACTCGGCAATTGTCGCGTCCACCAAACGACACATCCACCCGGACTTTTCCCATGGGCGAGCAGGACAAACCCGGAACGATTCCATGGAACGTAGTGTGAGTTGGTTGTAGCATGTTTTCAGTGATTCCCAGCGTACGCATGGTGTTCCGGTACATAATGTTTATGCTGCTTCCATTGTCAATCAACACCTTGCTGAACCGCACTCGAGCCGTTGGCCCATGCATGATAGGGTCCATAACAGGAGCATAACCACCCGGATTGGGCATGATTTTCGGATGATCCTTGAACGACCAGGTGATTTCCTGATCTGACCACAGCATGTACCTTGGCACTACCGGCATCACTGCGTTCACTTCCATGGAACAGCGATACAGGCTCTGCTTGTCAGTTGGCTCAGTGACGAACACAACACATCACAAATCCGGATCCTGGTAAACGTTCCGGCCCAGAGGTGCCGGTGGTGGCGGTTGGCCATTGCCATCATCCACCTGATGAACTTGCTGGTGCTGCTGCCGGTTTGGCTGAGGCTGTACCGGTAGAGCATTTGCTCCGGTAAGCGGTGGTGGTGGTGGTAAGGGGTGCTGATGCAGCATATCTTGCGATGGCGGTAGTATCGTGGTATAGCCTTGTGCTTGCGCATCTTTTACCGCACCTTTCAACATCAGGTACTTAGTCAAAGAACAATCCTTCATCAAATGGTTAGACGGATTAGCCGGATTCGGTGTGTGCCACCGGCAAGGTTGGTCCATGGCCGCTTCCATGGTGTATTTTGTATGTTCATGCCAGTTCTTTTTCTGGCCCCAGGGTTTCTTTTCAACCCATTGCTTCTTAGGACCCGCCCATGGCTGCGATCCAGTTTTCTGCCTTTGGCTGCCGCTGGCGCCAGAATTATCTTGTACTGCAGCAACTTGCTGCGGACCATACCTCCGATCCGGGAATTCTTCCCTTCTTTTGTTGTGCCGGTTGTCCCGGTACTGATCTTGGCGTGGTTGGCTTGTTTGTGCTGGCTCTGCCTGCACTGCCGGTTGCATTGGGTCTCCCAATGCGTAGTTATCCGCCACACGTATCATTTTCGATAAAGTTTCTGGCATGTTCCTCTGTAGCTTTTGCCACAGAGGTGAGCCTCTTCGGCAACCGTTGCAAAACCAAGCTATGGCTTGTGCCTCGATTACTCCCTCACAAGAGTTCCTTATGGAGTTCCACCGGGTCAGATAATCCCGGTCTGTTTCGTTCGAACGCTGCGTGCACAGAGCAAGCTGTTGCAGCCAGTTTGGCCTCCAGTAGGTACTGCTGAAGTTGCTCACGAAAGCTTCCTCAAAGTCCAACCAGCCATTTATGCTTCCTGCCGGCAAGTTGTTTAGCCAGATGCGCGCCGGTCCTACCAGAAAAGATGGTACAATTCTCACGGCCCAACGCCGATTTCCTCCACCAGCGATGGTTCCTCCGCCACCGGCAACGTAAACTGCGGTCACGTAATCCGCAAGCCAGTCTTCCGGCTTTGTGGTGCCATCGTACGTTTTCGTGTCACGGGGCAACGTGAAGTTGCGAACCGGCGGTTCCTCTTTCATGATCCGCGGGCCAAAACACTTGGGACCCGGAGGACCTTCTGCCTCAACCATTTCAGACAAATACATCCTATCCAGCCTGTGCCTCGCATCCCGGTCTGGTAGGCACCTTTCTCCCAACCTTTCCCCTAAAGGGTTCCGGTAGGCTCCGACTCTTTCAGTTGCTGAATCAGCTTCATCGTATCTTTCCGGTACCGCGGCCCTTGCCTGCCAGTACCTTGGCGGAGGCATTTCCTCCTCTACATAAGCAGCTCTTGGTGCGCGATAATTTTGCCCGGTTTCACCTCTACCGGCATACTCATCTCTGGCATAGCCGTATCTGGCGTAGCCACGATCTGCCCCTTGGCTTT
Source organism: Lolium rigidum (assembly GCF_022539505.1). NCBI lineage: Eukaryota > Viridiplantae > Streptophyta > Magnoliopsida > Poales > Poaceae > Lolium > Lolium rigidum. Next base: position 65,292,062 of record NC_061513.1, on the reverse strand, counting down.
TTCTACCGGACTCATGTCGTCCGGCTTGTTGTTTTCCGGCAAGAACCGGATCGTACACAGTTATCTGCTGCGCATTCACCTCTTTTTCTTTTCTCTTGTCCGGATGGGGGGACGATGCCTGCCCATGGGACTTGCTTCTGGCATTCTTTGTTGAACGCACAGATTTTGAAGCCACAGCCTTGTTCAATTTGGCCAGCTGCTCAGCATTTTGCTGCTCGATGGTATCAAGCAACTCCCTGACACGCTCTTGCTGTTTTGCCAAAGCGTCTCCGGAAAGGGATTCACACGGTTCTACTGCAGCCTTAGCAGCTTTTATGGTTTTATCCGGACTGCTGTACTTAGGATTCTCTACCATGCTCAACGATGCAGAAGTGCTTTTTCCGGCAAGAATCTCCTTGCGCAGATCCTGATCTAAGTTGCGAGCTCTAAGCCGGTTTTCCGGTATCCTTGCAGCCTGAGCGCTAACAGAAGCAAAGCCATGGGCAGCGTTATACTCACGTAGGGTTAGGTTCAGCTCGCGCTGCGCCCGGACGATGTCGGCGCCGTTCGCGAGAAGCTTCTGGCGTTGTGCCTCCAGCTCCGCCTGAGCCGCTGCCGGGTCGATGTTCTGCGCGATGGGCGTAGCGAGGACGCTCATGGCTGCTTGGAGCGGGGTCTCCGGTGGTGGTGCGTGATGTCTACGGGTGCTTCTATTCTTGTAGACAGTGTTGGGCCTCCAAGAGCAGAGGTTTGTAGAACATCAACAAGTTTCCCTTAAGTGGATCACCCAAGGTTTATCGATCTCAGGGAGGAAGAGGTCAAAGATATCCCTCTCATGCAACCCCGCAACCACAAAGCAAGAAGTCTCTTGTGTCCCCAACACACCTAATAGGTGCACTAGTTCGGCGAAGAGATAGTGAAATACAGGTGGTATGAATATATATGAGCAGTAGCAACGGCACCGAAAAAGTGCTTTGCTGTCCGGGACTAGCGTGTGGTTGATGGTGGTAATATTGCAAGCGATGAGAAACGCAGTAAACACGATAAACAAGCAGCGATAGCGATATTTAGGAACAAGGCCTAGGGATCATACTTTCACTAGTGGACACTCTCAACATTGATCACATAACAGAATAAATAGATAGATGCTAGACTCTACACCCTCTTGTTGGATGATGAACACCACTAACTGTGTAGGATTACACGAACCCTCAATGCCGGAGTTAACAAGCTCCACAATATTCGATGTTCATATTTAAATAACCTTAGAGTGCATGACAGATCAACATAACCAAACCAAGTACTAACATAGAATGCACACTGCCACCTTCACGCTACGAAAGGAGGCATAGATCACATAAATACTATCATAGCAATAGTTAACTTCATAATCTACAAGAGATCACAATCATAGCCTACGCCAAGTACTAACACGATGCACACACTGTCACCATTACACCATGCAGGAGGAATAAACTACTTTAATAACATCACTAGAGTAGCACATAGATAAATAGTGATACAAAACACATTGCAATCATAAAGAGATATAAATAAGCACTTCACTATGCCTTTCATAACAGTGAATAAGTATTCTGTGAAATATAGCCTAAGAGACCCACACGGTGCACACACTGTCACCTTTACACACGTGGGACAAGGAGTCTCCGGAGATCACATAAGCAAAATCCACTTGACTAGCATAATGACATCTAGATTACAAGCATCATCATATGAATCTCAATCATGTAAGGCAGCTCATAAGATTATTGTATTGAAGTACATAGGGAGAGAGATTAACCACATAGCTACCGGTACAGCCCCGAGCCTCGATGGAGAACTACTCCCTCCTCATGGGAGACAGCAGCGGTGATGAAGATGGCGGTGGAGATGGCAGCGGTGTCGATGGAGAAGCCTTCCGGGGGCACTTTCCCGTCCCGGCGGCGTGCCGGAACAGAGACTCCTGTCCCCCAGATCTTCGCTGCGCGATGGCGGCGGCTCTGGAAGGTTTCTCGTACCGTGGCTTTTCTGTATCGAGGTTTTAGGTCGAGGGGGCTTAAATAGGCGAAGAGACGGCGTCAGAGGGTCGAAGAGGCGGTGAGATGATAGGACGGCGCGGCCAGGGCCTAGGCCGCGCCGGCCTACCTCCTGGGCCCCCTGTGGGTCCACTCTGGCGACTCTCGGGTGTTCTGGATGCTTCCGGGGATTCTAAGATGCTGGGCGTTGATTTCGTCCGATTCCGAGAATATTTCCTTACTAGGATTTACGAAACCAAAAACAGCGAGAAAACAACAAGCGGCCCTTCGGCATCTCGTCAATAGGTTAGTTCCGGAAAACGCATAAATATGACATAAAGTATGCATAAAACATGTAGATATCATCAATAATGTGGCATGGAACATAAGAAATTATCGATACGTCGGAGACGTATCAGCATCCCCAAGCTTAGTTTTTGCTCGTCCCGAGCAGGTAAACGATAACAAAGATAATTTCTGGAGTGACATGCCATCATAAACTTGATCATACTATTGTAAGCATATGTAATGAATGCAGCGATCAAAACAATGGTAAATGACATGAGTAAACAAATGAATCATAAAGCAAAGACTTTTCATGAATAGTACTTCAAGACAAGCATCAATAAGTCTTGCATAAGAGTTAACTCATAAAGCAATAATTCAAAGTAGAGGCATTGAAGCAACACAAAGGAAGATGAAGTTTCAGCGGTTGCTTTCAACTTATAACATGTATATCTCATGGATATTGTCAATGCAAAGTAATATAACAAGTGCAATATGCAAGTATGTAGGAATCAATGCACAGTTCACACAAGTGTTTGCTTCTTGAGGTGGAGAGAAATAGGTGAACTGACTCAACAATAAAAGTAAAAGAATGGTCCTTCAAAGAGGAAAGCATCGATTGCTATATTTGTGCTAGAGCTTTGATTTTGAAAACAAGAAACAATTTTGTCAACGGTAGTAATAAAGCATATGTGTTATGTAAATTATATCTTACAAGTTGCAAGCCTCATGCATAGTATACTAATAGTGCCCGCACCTTGTCCTAATTAGCTTGGATTACCGGGATTATCGCAATGCACATGTTTTAACCAAGTGTCACAAAGGGGTACCTCTATGCCGCTCTGTACAAAGGTCTAAGGAGAAAGCTCGCATTGGATTTCTCGCTATTGATTATTCTCAACTTAGACATCCATACCGGGACAACATAGACAACAGATAATGGACTCCTCTTTAATGCATAAGCATGTAGCAACAATTAATGTTCTCATATGAGATTGAGGATATTTGTCCAAAACTGAAACTTCCACCATGATTCATGGCTTTAGTTAGCGGCCCAATGTTCTTCTCTAACAAAATGCATGCTCCAACCATTAAATAGGTGGTAAATCTCCCTTACTTCAGACAAGACGTACATGCATAGCAACTCACATGATACTCAAAAAAGAGTAGTTGATGGCGTCCCCAGGAACATGGTTATCGCACAACAAGCAACTTAATAAGAGATAAAGTGCATAAGTACATATTCAATACCACAATAGTTTTTAGGCTATTTGTCCCATGAGCTATATATTGTAAAGGTAGAGGAATAGAAATTTTAAAGGTAGCACTCAAGCAATTTACTTTGGAATGGCGGAGAAATACCATGTAGTAGGTAGGTATGGTGGACACAAATGGCATAGTGTTTGGCTCAAGGATTTTGGATGCATGAGAAGTATTCCCTCTCGATACAAGGTTTTAGGCTAGCAAGGCTATTTGAAACAAACACAAGGATAAACCGGTGCAGCAAAACTCACATAAAAGACATATTGTAAACATTATAAGACTATACACCGTCTTCCTTGTTGTTCAACCCAATACTAGAAATTATCTAGACCTTAGAGAGACCAATTATGCAAACCAAATTTTAGCATGCTCTATGTATTTCTTCATTAATAGGTGCAAAGTATATGATGCAAGAGCTTAAACATGAGCACAACAATTGCCAAGTATCACATTATCCAAGACATTATAGCAATTACTACATGTATCATTTTCCAATTCCAACCATATAACAATTTAACGAAGAAGTTTCAACCTTCGCCATGAAAATTAAAGGCTAAGAACACATGTGTTCCTATGAACCAGCGGAGCATGTCTCTCTCCCACACAAGCATTTATTCAAACAAAAACAAAAACAAACAGACGCTCCAAGTAAAGTACATAAGATGTGACCGAATAAAAATATAGTTTCAAGAGAAGGAACTCGATAATTTGTCGATGAAGAAGGGGATGCCTTGGGCATCCCCAAGCTTAGATGCTTGAGTCTTCTTGAAATATGCAGGGATGAACCACCGGGCATCCCCAAGCTTAGACTTTTCACTCTTCTTGATCGTAGTATATCATCCTCCTCTCTTGACCCTTGAAAACTTCCTTCACACCAAACTCGAAACAAACTCATTAGAGGGTTAGTGCATAATCAAAAACTCACATGTTCAGAGGTGACACAATCATTCTTAACACTTCTGGACATTGCTCAAAGCTACCGGAAGTCAATGGAACAAAGAAATCCATCCCACATAGCAAAAGAAGCAATGCGAAATAAAAGGCAGAATCTGTTAAAACAGAACAGTCCGTAAAGACGAATTTTATTGAGGCACCAGACTTGCTCAAATGAAAATTCTCAAATTTAATGAAAGTTGCGTACATATCTGTGGATCACTCACGTAAATTGGCATAATTTTCTGAGTTACCTACAGAGAATTTTGCCCAGATTCGTGACAGCAAAGAAATCTGTTTCTGCGCAATAATCCAAATCTAGTATGAACCTTACTATCAAAGACTTTACTTGGCACAACAATGAAATAAAACTAAGATAAGGAGAGGTTGCTACAGTAATTACAACTTCCAAGACACAAATATAAAACAAAGGTACTGTAGCAAAATAAACACATGGGTTATCTCCCAAGAAGTTCTTTCTTTATAGCCATTAAGATGGGCTCAGCAGTTTTAATGATGCACTCGCAAGAAATAGTATTTGAAGCAAAAGAGAGCATCAAAAGGCAAATTCAAAACACATTTAAGTCTAACATGCTTCCTATGAAAAGGAACCTTGTAAATAAACAAGTTCAAGAAGCATAATGCAACAAGCATAGAAATATAAAACAAGTGCAGCTTCAAGATTTTCAGCATATAGAGAGGTGTTTTAGTAACATGAAAATTTCTACAACCATATTTTCCTCTCTCATAATAACTTTCAGTAGTATCATGAGCAAACTCAACAATATAACTATCACATAAAGCATTCTTATCATGAGTCTCATGCTTAAAATTATTACTCTCCACATAAGCATAGTCAATTTTATTAGTTGTAGTGGGAGCAAATTCAACAAAGTGGCTATCATCAAATATAGGAGGCATATTGTAATCATAATCAAATTTATCCTCCATAACAGGTGGCAACAAAAGACTAATATCATTATAATCATCATATATGGGAGGCATATCATAATCAACATAAACTTTCTCCTCCATGCCCGGGGGACTAAAAATATCAAGCTCATCAAAACCAGCTTCCCCAAGCTTAGAATTTTCCATAGCATTAGCAACAATAGTGTTCAAAGCATTCATATTAATAACATTCCCATTAGCATGCATATAAAGTTCCATGGGTTTTTAATTCTCTCTTCAAACACATCATGTCCTAATTCAAGATAAAGTTCATAAAGATCTCTCATATTTTTGTTGTTTTCCATTATGCCTAACTAGTGTAAACAAGAAACAAAAAGTTGCAATTGCAGGATCTAAAGGAAATAGCTTCGAGCACACACACAATGGCGCCAGAAAAGTACTATTACCTGGAACCGAAGTATGAGTGCCTTTTACCTTTCCTCCCCGGCAACGGCGCCAGAAAAGTGTGCGGAAGCTCCCGCAGCCTCCTGATCGCGCTCGGTTGGCGGCTTGGCCGTGCGCGTGGACTTCGTCCCGCCAGCGCCTTCCGCCGCAGCTCCCTTGCCGGCATCGCCCGCGCCAACGACCAGCACCCGACGCTGCCGACGGCGCGGTCACTGCGAAGCGCAGATCTTGGCGGATCCGGAGCCACCAGCACCGGCGAGGGGCACTGGCGCTAAGGGACGGTGCCGTAGTAGACGAGGATGCTCCCGAACTTGATGACGCGGCCATTCTTGGGGAACTTACCTCCATTGGAGAAGCAGCCTGTGTTGTCGTTGATGAAGCGCATGTCACGGATGCGGTTGACGAGCGCGGTGAAGACACGCTCGCCGCCGACGGTGAGGAGGCCCGCCCGAATATGAACTCCAGCAAGCGCTGCTGCTGGCCCCACGGTGGGCGCCAACTATCGTCGTGGTGAACAGACAGATGCCATGGGATGGCTTATCTTGGGGCCGAATGGACTCTAGAGGATTCGGGGGAGGATTTTTGGTATGGATGGAGAGGTTTCCGGATGGATCCCTCAAGAACTTGGCCTTGGCCGAAGGTAGAAGATGATGAACCTAAGAACAAGCACAACACTAGATCTCTCTATTTCCTCATCTCAAGTGCTTACAAGTTTCTGTGTACAAGCTTCGTAACCTAGAATCATCTCGTCCCCGCGAAGGGTTGTGCCCCCTCTCCTTATATAGGGGAGAGGGTGGCTTACAGGGGAAGGAACCCTAGAAACCCTAATGGGATCTTTGACTAGACAAACTACTTTACAAAGCTACTTTAGCTACCGGTGATGCCGGTATGCCTTTAATCAGAAGCCGTGACATCCTCCGGCACCTTTTACATCATCCTTTGCCTTTGGCATCATGGCTTCGATTAAAGTTGAAGTGCTTCGCTCATCTTTGTCTTCTAGCTCTGAAGAGCATCTTTGACTGGTCTTTGCCGACGTGCTACAGTGTAGCCTGTTCCGGTATTCCGGTACGCTCTTAGCCAGTTCCGGTATCCCCTTCCTGGGATACCGGTATGATTCTCTGAATCAACCCTTGCTATCCGGAAAAACCTTTAAACCGGTACTTTGATGGCCTAAACCATCTGGTTTGGCATGCCTTTGGCATACCGGGGGGCGTCCCCCCCAACAAGTTACACCATAGAGATTTCTAACTCCCACGACAACTGCACGCCAGCAGCACCGCGGATGGCGGCGAACACCAGCGTCTTCCAGAAGAGGAAGTTCGAGCGGGTGAGCTTGGTTGTCGGCGGAGTGCCGAGCATGGCGCCAATGGAAGTCATGGAGGAGGACGCCATCGGAGCGGGGGAGCGGCGGCCTCGGGATCAGCAAAGGCGACGGCTAGGTCGTAGATTGTAAGGTGGCGACCGTAGCGAGGCTAGGGCGGCGGCGGGATCGTAGGTTTTGGGTCGTGGCGGCGGCCGTAGATGGGACTAGGCAGCGGCAGGCGGCGGTGGTGCAAGACACGGCAGCGGCAGATCGTGGTTTTTGGGTCGTGGCGGTGCATGGCACGGCGGCGGCGGATCGTGGGCGTGGTCGTAGGGGCGGCGGCGGATTTTGTTTGTCTAGGGATCGTGTTTGGCGGCTAGGGTTGGAAGAGGTAGCTCTGATACCATGTTAGTTTGGCTGAAACGGTGCCTCTCCCTGGCTCGTGTTCCGTGTTTATATAGGATAGAAAGAGCCTCTACCGTGGCAATACATAGAGCGTATATACGGGTGGAGTACTACTCCATACCGTACAACGTGATACATAGGGTATGTCTAACAATACCTTTGCCATGGAAGGGGATAAACATAAATAGCGAGTACACGCTAGCTTGAGACGTTGAGCGCCACAACATGATAAATCTGAAGACACGAGAACATCATGCATGTCAAGGGACTACACATATGAATATGTTGCTTGCTTCTCTACTTACATTGCCATCAGCTAGCCAGACACTAGTGGAAAACAGGGCTTTTGTGGTGGGTGGTAAGGGCCTTTTGTCGTGGGCGGCCATCCGAGACAAGGAAGGCGCGATAAAAGGTAGGCCTTTTGTTACGGGTCGCTTACCACCCGCGACATATAGTCCACCACGTGGCAGACGTGGGGCGCGCAGTGGACAGGCCCTTTCGTCGCGGGCGGTATTACCACCCGCGACAAAAGGCCCTCTACGTGGCACACGCACAACGCTGCTGCTTTAGGGTTTGAGGGGTGCAGCACCCCCCCCCCCGCCACCGACCCCCTTTTATTTCATTTTTTCATTCGAAAATAAAAGTTGCATATATTTGTACGCTACTAGAAGTGGTACACATTCATTCATTATATATAGATCGATCAAACAAATATTGGAAGCAAAAGTCGATTCGCCTTACATATTCGTAGATTCCTCTTACATATATATATACATGGAGCTCACGACTACCGGTACTAAATACCGTCTATTTGGAGGGAGATGGAGAGCATCTATTTGGACTAAACAAGTCGTTGTTGTCTATTATTTCTCTAACCAAAAGTCCCGCCAGTTCCTCCACAATTCCTAGTAGGTGTTCCTTTGGTTGGAGTGTGTCCCGCATGAACTCGACCTATATACGAAAATGAGATGAGTATGACTATATCAATCTTGATAACGAAATATTGACGATAATAAATAAAGTTTTGAATGTTATTGCTTACGTTGAATTTATTATTGTTCTGCTTCTCAGTGGTTAACATGCGAATGGACTCACAAATGTAGTATCCATATAGATTCGTCCCATGTGGCTGCTGGGCGCACGGTACATGAGTAAATGTTAGCCTCTCTGCCCAGGTACCCTTAGTATGTTTCCTGAAAGCTCTCCAAGACATGCCAGGCAAAAGAATGATTGAATGAGTGGATAATTAATTGAAATCTCACGAAAGATATAGCGCGGCGATGAAGGAAATTACACTTGGAGCAACTTCTGCAAGTCGAGGAATCCGTCTAGGTCTCTACTCATTGGGTCCCTTACTTCAACTATTCCGTTATCAACTTGAATGTCTAGTAGAATCCAGTGGAAGCTGCACATGTTTATGTATATACGTCAGGAATTACAATTAACATCGGTTAAGAAAAAATTAATGTGTATAAGAGATCATTAAGACTCTTACTCGTAGTTGTAAGGAAACAATATAGAATCACAGAAATGTTGCTCCCCCAAAAACCTTAGTAGGTTTCCCCACGTTTCTTCGCGTTTATGCTTTACCGTTTCATGATGTACTTTATCTGGGTCAATAAACCCAATATTCATAATATTATTACTTTTGCATTCACCGATCTTCAGTCTGCATAAGAGAACACATAAGATATAATGAGTATATGCAATGAAAACGAACATGAACTGAATGAAAATGAACTTATATGTAGTTAACAAGTTACAAGAAATAGCAACTCATGAGAGATTTGTCGAGGGCTTCTAAATTGAATAACTGCCAGAGTTCATTCATCTCAATATGGATCTTCTCCTTTCGGTAGTAATATTCAAATGGTATATTTGACACGATGTACCTTATGTTCTCCTTGCATGCATCAAGGTACCACTGATGCAAATTCCGCATATGTGTTGGGAGTTTATGCAGCCGCTCTCTGCTGACCAAGTCGGCCCCGTAGACAAATTTAGGAGCTATATCAGCAGTGGCTAGTGCAGCATCTGCGACACCCAGCAATTCCTCCACGGTAACTCCACAGGTAGCCGCTAGCTTTGCAGCTTCTTCCATATCGATACCACCACCATGTTCCAGGTACACCTTGGGAACATCAAACACTTTGAGTGATGGGATCGATTGTTTGGGCTGTTCTCCGAGCAGGGGAACTTCCTTTCTTTTTTTGCCTTTTGTCGTTTGCTTGGCCTTGAGGGGTGCACTTGTTGAACTTGACTTCTTCCCGGCTACAGCTCTAGCTGATGATTTGCTCGTGCTAGCAATATCCTTCTCCTTAGCCTTGTCATCCTTCTTCTCCTTAGCCTTGTCATCCTTCTTCTCGTTAGCCTTGTCATCAATTACCCTCGCAAGGTAGCGTGTGATGTCCCACAAGTATAGGGGATCGTGTGTAGCCTTTTCGATAAGTAAGATTGTCGAACCCAACGAGGAGCTAAAGGTAGGATAAACATTCTCTCAAGTTCTATCAACCACTGATACAACTCTACGCACACTAAGCGTTTGCAATATCTAGGAAATAAAACTAGAGCGATAACGGGTATGGGAGGTGACTTTGCAGAACAATAAAATACACGGAATAAATGTTAATGCTGTAGCAATAAAACAAACTAAACTAACAGTACCATGAGGGTGGAAAGGCGGTGGTAATAGTGGTGGCTTTTTCCAAGATCAATTAGTGAAGATCTTGGGTTCAATGTCTTCGATGCAGCTTTCTATGTAGGAGAGGCTAAATATACATGCTCTCCCTCCGGGATTACAAGTACTATATGATTGACTTGCTAGCAAACATCCGTAAATACTAGCAAGCATTAAGGTTTCCCCAACCATAGCCTTAAGTAAATGGTCCTCTTACTCCCATACATGCAACTATCCGGTTCGCGTCCTTAGGTTTCTGTCACTCACGTGGAACTTCCCCTTCTAGTATACAAGTACTACCAACCCTATGGTGCTTGATCCATGCGCGCACAAATATAATGGGCACCAAGGACGGTAAGATATCAACATACAACTCCAATGAACCAAAGAGAAACAACCAATTAATCAAAGAACAAATAAACTATGGCAACATGCACTAGTAGGAAAAGCCTCATCAGTGGCGCACCTGTTGACTGCCAAAACCCACCGGCGGGCAGCGGCCTTGTCAACACCGTAGAGCCGGGAAGAGCCTAGAGCTGCGGCTGGCTGAGACCCCTCCGAGCGACGGCCCGCAATGCTCTTCTGGTCACACGCGGCGATGCGAAGTGCAAGGGCGTGCCACCTGACCTATACCTGGTCGGGGAAGGTGATGGGGATGCCTCGCTTAGTTTCTGCAGGGCATACATGTAAACATTAAATACGAGCCTCGATCGGCTCTCGGGTTATCTCGTGAATCGGCTCAAAGAGCCGATCCACCCATGATTCGTACGGGGTGCACGAATACTTGGTGGTCCTGCTTGATCAAGATGAAGCTAATGAGATCTACGACGATTTAGGGTTTTCACCGCATAATCGGATCATCCTACTCCGGGTTGGGCCTCGCGGCCACGCACGGTGCTCGTAAGTCCGATCCTAAACAAGGCCTAAAAACCAACATGAAGTTGATCCTCGGAACATCCCGTTTAGGACTTGCGAACGCCACCCTACGTGCCACTCTGGATCCTCCCCCTTTGTAAGGCCTAACTATTGCGGATATTAAACTAATCCTTGTAGAAACAAGGAGCAATCGTAACGGATCAGATCTACTAAATAATGATCAAGCGGGGTGCCGCCCCACACCTGAGATAGGCGTGAGGGCGGCTAGATATGCAAGGGTTGCACTACGTAAGCATGCTTAAACGAAGAACAATGCTAACCCTAACACATCTAATGATAACTACGTTGCTCGCCATCAAAAGCGCTTCGATACGAGCAACGCATGAACAACGTGGAGCTTAGTGCTGCCTAGATCGCAAGATGCGATCTAGGCAGACATGTCGCTTACCCGATAGAAACCCTCGAGACGAAGGAGTTGGCGATGCGCCGAGATTGGTTTGTTTTGGGGTTGAACGTGAGTTGTTGTTTATTCCATAAACCCTAGATACATATTTATAGTCCAGCGGACTTTCTAATGTGGGCGTGCACTAAACCGTGCACGATATAAACTCTAACTTTTAATCTAGATACAACCTACCATAATTAAATATACACGGGCAACTCAGCCCAAGTTCTCCGTGCAAGGCCGCTTCGTAGATCTTCCATGTATAATCTTCCAAGCCCATCTTGATCGCGGCCCACCTCCTGATTTAGCCAAAATCCGGTGATAACACATGCCCCCCTGGTTTTGGAAATAACATTTCCAAAATCATTATGCTTTCCTTTGTTGGGTCATGTCGTGGCAGAGCAGAGCCGTTGCAGTATCCGTTATCATTATGCCCTGTCTTCTCAGTTTCTCTGCAAAATTCGATAGCCCTGGCGTCATCTCCTCGGGAACTATACTGACATTAAATTCCCACCAGGCTTCTCGTTATTTAACTGTGCCGATTGATTAGCTCTCTTCATCTCCTTCCTCTGTTCCAGCCATCGGCACCCCAAAAAACCCTTCTGCGCACCATGTCTTCTTCCTCCTCTGCCTCGTCGGGACTTTCCTTCGAGTCCTCTTCTCCCGAACCGATGCCAGCACCGAGCCCACAAGAGGTCCATGCGGCCAACATCCGCCGCGCCATTGAGGCCGGGGAGGAGTCAGACCATGACTTCTCCATCTCGGTCCGAGGACGACCAGTCCTCGACGGACGGGAGAGCGACCTCCGTTTCCTCGCCGACGGGGAATCGGAGGAGGAGAGCGACGACGATCGCTTCTCCTGGGACGACTTCACCTCCTCCGAGGGGGTGGTGGAGGAGGAAGAGGAGGAGGAGGGGGACGACGACGACTCCCTCGAGGGCTACCCACCAGCGAAGCGCCTCCGCATGTGGTGGGACGACGACAGCAGCGACGACGAAGACGGGGATGAAGCCCCCGTGGAGGGCTACGGGAGTAGCGACGAGGAGCCCATCGGCAGCAGTGCCGACGAGAGCTCTGAGGATGACGATGAGGGCAGTGACGGCCCGTAGATAGGACCTCCAGTATAGGGTCAATAGTAGTAGATGGGGCAATGCATCCCCTAGTACTTCCTTTTGAGAGCAATCAGCTCTTTATGTAAGAAATCCCGCCTATCAATGAAGAACTGTTCCCCAACTTGACTTTGCCGATTTCTTCTGAGTTTTAATTGAGCCGATTCACCTCTCCTACTGACCTTGCCGATTCGTCCCCCTTGCCAATGTGTAATGAGCCGATAACAACACATCGGTCCTCCGCCATTCATCCTTCTATTCTTCAACTCCTTAGCGAGCGCTCCTCGTTTTGTGAAGAAGATTGCAACGAAGATCAACCGATGGTACTTCAATCGGTCCTTCAATAGAGCATCTACCAGGCCTGTTGCCCCCGGAGTCTCAGCCAAGGCACGGTAGAGACGAGGATACGCAAATTAGCTGTATGGACCTGGGCTTGATCATATCTGAAGGGGCTTCTTGTGTAGAGCCAGCCGATCTGAGCTGCCCCCCGAGCTTCTTTAGTTCTTGCTGGTTAGATCGGCTCCTTTCCTTCGGTGAATCTAATGCAATCCACCCTTGACCTGATCCGCCCGCCCATGCTGCTCCTGATATTATTCTTGAAGAGAGGATCTGAGCTTTCAAACTGCTCCATTGAGGAGTTCCTTCATAACAAATCTCCCTTTGTGCTCCATTGACCCTCTGATCGTAACAGTTATCCCCCTTGAGTCGATGGCCATGCATCGGCTGTTATATCCTTAAGTCGATGCCTTCTGCATCGGCTGAGCTCGAAAATTTTCGAATTTTCATCATTTTTTTTTATTTTTTACGGGGCCGACCTGTGCATATCGGCCCCCATACTCCAATGCCCATCACCAGAAGATGAGATGCTTCCGTTGCATATCCTCGTATTTTATCTACCTGGGTGCCCCCCGAGCCGATTCTGTCAAGAGCATTGATGGTATCGGCTCTGTTGGGTAACATGTTCAACCCAAGCAGAATGGTGGGTGAGGATAATTTTGGCCGATTGCTGGAATCGGCCTCCACGTTGCTTGCTCGTTGAAGGTTTTGTAAGTTCCCTTCATAAATTTTTTTGGGGCCGATCACAAGGATCAGCCTCTCCTGGTTTGCTCATTGGTTTGATCTTGCTACTTGGTCAGGCCGGATAAAACCAACCCAACCTCTGACTTGATGCGCTTGCTGTCGTCCACCTTGAGTGCTCCGTAGAGTCGTGGAGCGCTAAGCTCTGTCGGCAAGACGAGTACCATGTTTGTGCCAGCCGATGTCTCGTCATCGGCCTTCCTCTGTTTGGGGCGCCACTCCATTTTCCGTGGACGACCCTCTTCATCCAGGGTTCGCTGAACTTTTGCAGCGGATCAGGTCGTGCCTTCCTTAGCGTATGCGGGTATAACCTTTCGGCTTCCTCCAGGCCGCGCAATCGCCGAACCCTGCGCTTTTGGGAACGGCTGAGTCCGTCGGGGCACCACCTTGGCCGGTGGTACTGTCTTCTTCCACTTCTCCCTCGTCTTCCGAATCCTCAAGATCTGCCCAACGAGGTGACTCAGCGCGTTTGCTTTGTGGCGGGAGAGGCCCTAGGCGCTCGAACACGGACACGTTGGCTGTCTCCTTCTTTTCCCGATTGCATTCGGGCAATTGCCGATTGTGGGCAATCGGCTCATTCCTGAATCCCAGCGATGTACCGAAGAAAGGGCAGTCCCAGTGTCTGGCGTTGTCATCTTGCTCCCTTGATGCCTCCGTGGCACAGCGCTCGTGCTCCTCCTCATCGCGATTCTGCCGACGATATCTTCTGGCTTCTCTAGCCAGACGATCTCCTTTATCATCGTAATTGGACCGTCGGCGTTGGTCATACTGACTCACATATTTGTTGAGGAGGTGATCAGAGAGGGGTCGCCGATATCTTATATTCTTCACCTCTCCCTCCGTGACATAGCGCTTGCCATCATGACGGAGCCGATCGCGTGGAGCGGCCTCCTCTCGTATCCTTGCTATGAGAGCAGCCTGCCCTCATCTCCATCTTTGCCGTAGTGGTTTCCGGGTCCTACCATGTTGATGCTGAACGAGGGACCCGGCTGGCAACCTTCGGGGTAGGTAATTTCTACCATGTTAACGGCGGGGAAGGGTTGGGTGTCGACCTTCATGGCGTACCGATTGAAAATTAGCCGCCCTTCTCTATCGCCGCTTGGATGTGCTGACGCCACACCCGGCAGTCGTTGGTGGCATGGGAAAGCGAGTTGTGGAATTTGCAAGTACGGCTTTCCGTTTAGCTCCTTCGCCGTGGGGAACTTGAGACCTTCAGGAATCGTCAACTGTTTCTCCTTGAGCAGGAAGTCGAAGATTTGTTCAGTCTTGGTCACGTCAAAATCAAATCCCCGGGCGGCCCCGGTGGCTTTACCCATTTGCGGGCCACGGGGTTCCTCCCCGTGTCCACTCGGCCACTGCTATTTCTTGGTCTCCCGCAGTGCACTTCATCTTCCTCCGTATCGACCATAACTATCGCACGCTTGAACTTGTCTTGGTACAGAGTTGGGGTGGCGCTGTTCATATGCTGATAATTTCGAACCATATGCGCCGGCGAGGGATAATCTGCTTGGGAGGCCATGTCCTTGAGCTGTGTTGCAAGGCCTGCCACTTGCTAACTCGACCGCTTCCTTTTCGCTTATACGAACCGAATAACATCGGTTCCTAAGATTCCCGAAGCGCCGGATGTACTCTGTCACCGTTTCCCGCGCTTCGGCGTAGTTGTGCTAGATCGGCAATGCCAGATTCGGAAGCTTCGAATGGTATTGCATATGGAACTCGTTCTTCCAATTGCTTCCAAGACTGGATGGAGTTTGCTGGCAAAGAGGTGTACCATCCAAAAGCCGATCCCGTGAGGGACCGTGAAAAGAGCCTCACGCGTAGCTGATCCGACACCGAAGCCGGTCCTAGTTGAGCCAAATATCGGCCGATGTGCTCGATGGAGCCGGAGCCATCCGATCCACCGAATTTGGAGAAGTCAGGGAGCCGATATTTAGGTGGCAGCGGGATCATCTCGTAATCGTCGGGGTACGGCTTGGAATAGCCGATCGCCCTTCTTTTCGGCATCATGCCGAACTGGTCTCTCAGTATGGTACTGATCTGATCCGCTGTGTTGGCCGTAGGAGTTGTACTCTGAAGATTCGCCGGAGTGGCGTACTTGGCCAGCCATGTTTGCTTTTCCAGTTCTGAGCCAACTGCAGGAGCTGGGCTCGGGAGTTTCGTCGGTGTGGCGTATTTAGCTAGCCACGTCTGCTTCTCAAGCTCTGTCGCCGACGTTCCTCCTGTCTTCGCCGGAGTCCCCGATGTTGTGGCCTGATTTGTGAGTGCCCAGTCACCACCATCCGGCACATACATGCACGCGTATCCTTGAGGGATCTCCTTAGGCGCCTCCATTAAGAACTGGTAGTCACTAGGGTCGCCACCAATCCTGTAGACGAGGAATGCCGGTGTAGTCGGCACTTCAGCGATGTGCTGCCAACGCATATGGCAGCGGTGGACGGGACCGGAATGGCAACTCTCCTTGATGAGTCCCGAGAGCTGGTCCCGACGGCGAGTACCGGTGGCTCATGATCTCCGGATCACGCGCAGAGCGACACGCTCCAACACATTGACCAAGTTCTCGGAGTGGCGGTGTAGCGAGTGAGCCACCGTGGTAGTTGATCTCCGCGCGCGGCACCTCGGTGCGTTCCTCCGACGGGGTAGAGAGGTCTATCCCATCGAGCGCACCTTGCGGTGAGAACCCCTTCCATCCGATGCCATGGGAACGGGTTCTGCGAAAAGAGCCGATGAGGTCGGCTTCGAGGGTGGCCTTGATCTCGTTGTATTGCTTCTTGAGGTCGTCGAGCGGATCCTCGTAGGTGACCGGCGTGCCGTCCGCCATCTCGGATGTAGATGGCGATGTGGTTGATGTAGACGATAAGTCCCACCGGGCGTACTGGAATGTGTTGACCGCCAAAACCCACCGGCGGGCAGCGGCCTTGTCAACACCGTAGAGCCGGGAAGAGCCTAGAGCTGCGGGCTGGCCGAGACCCCTCCGAGCGACGGCCCGCAATGCTCTTCTGGTCACACGCGGCGATGCGAAGTGCAAGGGCGTGCCACCTGACCTATACCTGGTCGGGAAGGTGATGGGGATGCCTCGCTTAGTTTCCCTGCAGGGCATACATGTAAACATTAAATACGAGCCTCGATCGGCTCTCGGGTTATCTCGTGAATCGGCTCAAAGAGCCGATCCACCCATGATTCGTACGGGGTGCACGAATACTTGGTGGTCCCGCTTGATCAAGATGAAGCTAATGAGATCTACGACGATTTAGGGTTTTCACCGCATAATCGGATCATCCTACTCCGAGGTTGGGCCTCGCGGCCACGCACGGTGCTCGTAAGCCGATCCTAAACAAGGCCTAAAAACCAACATGAAGTTGATCCTCGGAACATCCCGTTTAGGACTTGCGAACGCCACCCTACGTGCCACCTGGATCCTCCCCCTTTGTAAGGCCTAACTATTGCAGATATTAAACTAATCCTTGTAGAAACAAGGAGCAATCGTAACGGATCAGATCTACTAAATAATGATCAAGCGGGTGCCGCCCCCACACCCGAGATAGGCGTGAGGGCGGCTAGATATGCAAGGGTTGCACTACGTAAGCATGCTTAAACGAAGAACAATGCTAACCCTAACACATCTAATGATAACTACGTTGCTCGCCATCAAAAGCGCTTCGGTACGAGCAACGCATGAACAACGTGGAGCTTGTGCTGCCTAGATCGCAAGATGCGATCTAGGCGACATGTCGCTTACCCGATAGAAACCCTCGAGACGAAGGAGTTGGCGATGCGCCGAGATTGGTTTGTTTTGGGGTTGAACGTGAGTTGTTGTTTATTCCATAAACCCTAGATACATATTTATAGTCCAGCGGACTTTCTAATGTGGGCGTGCACTAAACCGTGCACGATATAAACTCTAACTTTTAATCTAGATACAACCTACCATAATTAAAGATACACGGGCAACTCAGCCCAAGTTCTCCGTGCAAGGCCGCTTCGTAGATCTTCCATGTATAATCTTCCAAGCCCATCTTGATCGCGGCCCACCTCCTGATTTAGCCAAAATCCGGTGATAACAGCACCAAAAATGGATTCTATGGCGCATGGGAGGTGCGCCACAGAAACTTCGCCACAAAAATAAGCTTTCTGTGGCGCACCAGCCCATGCGCCACAGAGTTAACGTATCTGTGGCGCACGTGCTCTTAGGTGCGCCACGTAAAAGAGTGCGCCACGGAATTGGTTTGCAGTGCGCCACGTAATTTGCATGTATTATACACGATTTTGTGCTGCCTCCGATACACATGCGGTTTATAGACAGCAATATACGGATATACGAAGTTATATACGGCAACATTCGGATATAATATAAATATCATGTACATTGCACGAGATATAACATAGACATCATCATCACATTACTTAGATCCCGATCGAGATACATATATAGTGGCAAGTGTCAAATGTTTTGCATACAACTCTTAATTCATACAAAATTCACAATTTCGAGATACAAAGTAGTCTTCATCCGGTTCCTCCTTTGCTCCCTCATCTCTACCCACCAGACTCGCTTGCATCGGGGTCCTTCATCCAGTTCCTACTATGATGAAAATGGAAGAAAGTGAGACCAACAAGTCCGATGCACAAGAGAAATGGAATAAATGCCTCATACATTGTTGGTCAACACAAATATTAACATTCGGGGACGGTGTAAGTGAGACCGAGTCCGATGCACAAGAGATTGATATTTGTGCTATCTTACCGAGGCTCACTTACGCTGCTCCCGAGTGTACGGTGACCAAACATTTTAATCATCGGCATTTTGAAAATCTCAAAGCAAATGGAATGACAAAATGGAATAAGTGCCTCATACATTGTTGGTCAACACAAATATTAACATTCGAGGGATGGCGTAAGTGAGACCAAGTCCGATGCACAAGAGATTGATATTTGTGCTATCTTACCAGAGCTCACTTACGCCACCCCCAAGTGTACGGTGACCAAACATTTTAATCATCGGCATTTTGAAAATCTCAAAGCAAATGGAATGACAAAATGGAATAAGTGCCTCATACATTGTTGGTCAACACAAATACTATGGTCGAAACCATAGTTGCGAGTATACACCGCCGTATACTTTGCAGAAGGGCCCCCTTTCCCCGGTCGGCGTTCCGTCAACGGGTGCTTGACGACACAACAACGCCGATCTGCATCTCCGGCGCGGAACCACCTGCGGTCCCTCGCTGTCCGGTGAACGAGTCCTTGATGCAAAGACCGTTCACGTGCTGGACGAGCGAGAGAAGAAAAGTGGTGCTGCGCGGAGAGGCATGTCGGCGTTGTTGTCTCGTCAAGGACTCGTTCATGGAACGGCGGCCGGGAAGGGGGCTCATCTACAAAGTATATTGCGGCGTATAGGTGACCAAACATTCTAATCATCGGCACTAAAATGGAAGAAAGAGCCAAGTGGTATCTCAACTAGATATCATATGCCTCATACTTTGTTGGTCGAAAGATATATTAACATTCCGGGATGGGGTCAGTAAGGCCAGGTAGGATGCACAAGAGATTGATATTTGTGCCATCGCACCAGGCTCACTGGCCCCACCCCAGAGTGTACAAGTGACCAAACAATTTAATCATCGGCACTAAAATGGAAGAAAGGCCAATGCAATTAAGAAGTAGCTAGTATGAACTAAGTGGATGCCTCATACTTTGTTGGTCGAAACAAATATTAACATCCAGGGATGGAGTAAGTGAGGCCAGGTAGGATGCACAAGATATTGATATTTGTGCCATCACACCAAGCCTCACTTGCTCCACCCCCGAGTGTACGAGTGATATCGACCAACCATCTAATCATCGGCAAGTACAAAAACACCAACAAACCAGCAACCATGGTGACATAAGTCAAGATGCTCAAACACACATAGCTTACATGGAACAGATGCTCCAAAGGGATTATTCATCACTTGGTATATATATAGACCAAGTGATGCTGGCAAAAGAGAGGCCAATCAAGAACCAGTAAATCCAGTAAGTGATAGATATGCCTAAACAAGCAACAACACATAGCATATCCCAGCTAACCAGATGAGACAAGTCTTGGTAGCCAAGCTGAATCACCTAGCACCACCTAGCCTTTTAAAACCATCGAAACGAGTCCTTTTTCTTCAAAGGATACCACAGTGGCATTCATTTACATGATCCCCTACTGTGGATATCTCTATTTTCATCAAAGCCAACAAGAAATAGAAATTTATCATTACTCGGTTGAGTTCAAAACAAAGTCTGGGGTACCATAAGGGATTATTCATCACTTGGTAGTAACCAAGTGATGCTTGGCAAGAGAGAGGCCAAGCCTGAGCTAGTCAATCCAGTAGAGATGGATATGCATAAGTAAGCAAGAACACATAGCCTATCCAAGTTAACCGAGATAAAACCAACCTTGACAGCCAACTTAATAACCTAGCATCACCTAGTCTTTTAAACCATCAGAAACTTCCCATTTTCTTCAAAGGATACCACAGTGACATTCATTTACATGATCCCCTACTGTGGATATCTCTATTTTAGTATACCATCATAAGCATTCCATTTAAATCACACATTTTAGTATCTGTTCTTATCCAAGTTTTTGCCTCAGCCTTTGCATCATTGGCTGAGCCAAGACATCAAGCATCTGGCCAGGGAGCATTCTTAGGCCAACCAAGAGCAACTACAAATATGTATGTATACAAGCCCACCAGTAGCATAGTAGCATACCATAAGCTCACAAGAATCCATCAAGTAAATATGTACAGAGACATAGCAACAGCCATGTCAAACACAAGCACATAGGGTGGAATAACAATGTTTGGTCATCATTTAATCATAGACCAAGTGAAGCCTGGTACAAATGGCAAGGACCAGGAATTTGACCAACTCAAGTCACCATGGTTATGCCAACCAATTGAATAGTAGCATCTTCCAAATGGAACTAGGAAGGAAACCATCCCAGATGATTTACCAAGCCAGCAGTTCATGATCGCAAAGGCCAATTCAACCACCAAACCATCCAAACCACCAAGCCTACACACTTATCATTACCCAACGAGGATTCAAAATGAAGCTAGGGTCCCCAAAAATAGTTGGCATCCATCTAGCTTAAGTAAATACGAGTAATAGAATCATTACTGCAAAGTAGTTCATCTCAATTATCTACATTAACAAGATAAAGTTTCACGAGATAAATGAATTAGTCAATCTGCTAGGCAATAGGGATGCTTGGCAAGCATCATGCATCCATTCATATGCTTTTCAAAGCATAAGCAACCACCAAGTACATGGTGAGAAGCTATACAAATCAAGCAACAACACAGTATATCAAGCAACATGCATAGATAGAGAAAGCGATAAGTAATTATCAACCAATTGGTGATCAAATGATCACCAGAGCTTGCAAACACAAGCCATAGGGGCAGCGGAGGAGGAATTAAGAGGGAGAGGAGGGGAGGGGAGAGAGAGCACCGATGACAGGGGTGGAGGACGAGGTTAAAGATGACGGCAGGGGTGGAGGAGGAGGAGGAGGCGGCGGCTCCTCCACCTTGCCGCGATGGCGGCCCCTCCTCGCGGCGGCCCCTCCTCGCCGTAGGGGCAGCTTGTGCTGCAGGTGGCGGGGATGGGAGGACCGCGGCGGCATGCGCCCCTCGCGGAGGAAGGCGGCGGCGACGGCGGCGGCGACGACCATGGAGGATCCAGGCGACCACGGAGGAAGGCGGCGGTGGCGGATCCAGGCGACCACGGAGGAAGGCGGCGGCGGCGGATCCAGGCGACCACGGAGGAGAGGGGAGAGGGGAGAGGGGAGGGGCTCGGGAGAGGGGAGAGGTGAACATGCAGGGGAGGGCACGGGCGAGATGATATAAGTCCCTTAATTCTGTGGCGCACCCGAGCAGCTGCGCCACAGAATCAACTACTTCTGTGGCGCACTGAAGCACGTGCGCCACAGAAAGAGTTATTTACGTGGCGCGGCACGACATGTGCGCCACGTAAATACCTACGGTAATAATTGGTGGTGGCAGGATGTGGGCCCCACATAGTTTCTGTGGCGCACTACCAAAGCGTGCGCCACAAAATTAAGCTATTTCTGTGGCGCACCCAGAATGGTGCGCCACAAAATAATATTATGTGGCGCATATTTAGTGGTGCGCCACAGAAATAAGCTCCGCCTATAAGGGTTTTCCTACTAGTGATGACATAGATCATAGGATTATAACTTATAGCATCAAACACCATGTTTACATAGGGCAGTACAGAGGTTTGTGAGAGGATGGACCACTGAATACAATGAGGAGTTAGTGATGGAGATGGTGGTGAAGACGTTGGAGGGCTCAGCGAGGAGCACCGGGAGGCGGAGGTGTGGGCGGCGCCGGCGGTGGCGCGGGGGACTCCTTCCCCGCCGCCGGCATCATGGGGGAGCGCCGCCCCTTAGCCTTCTTCTTACTTGAGTTGGTGCTGGTGTAGATGAGTGTTTCCCCCTCCTTGGCTGCTGCCAAGGAGGAGGATTTTCGTGACAATGCTTGGGGCCCTCCAAAAATAGGGTTTCCCATCAATATATAGTGTTGGAGATGCAATCTAGGCCATGGGATGGATACCCCTTTGATCCATGGGCTTTTGGGAACCTCTAGAACCTTCCTAGGACTCCCCTCTGTCCTTGATGAGCCTCACAACTCGTGTCTGGGCCGAAATATCCAGGTATGGAAAGAGTTTGTGTCAAATACGTCACCAACTTTCGGAGTCCCGAGACTGCACGAACCTCCGCAGTAATTATGCTCTGCCGGTTGCATCCGTTGTCCGTTCTGGACGAATAAGATGTCCAAATTGTTCGGTTTGAAATTCTCTACAACTCTGTAGTTTACGACTTTTACATTGGACGTCGTTTTGATGGAGTTTCAAAGCGATCTTTGAAAAGTGTTCAGCAGGGACAGATTCCGGGAAATTCCAGATTTCACCATAATGAGCTATTTCCTTCCATATTTGCCTATTTCCTGCACAACAAAGTTGAAACCAAGAACTTGTGCACTTTTGCAACTATTAATAGGTTAGTCCCTTAAAACATATAGTAATTGATGTAAAACAAGCATGGAACATCAAAAATTATAGATACGTTTGCGACATATCAGCGTGTATAGTCATCCTTCTTCTCGTGTAAGTCATATTGCGATGGTGTGTTCAGAAAACTAAGAACATATTCTTTTTGCTTCTCTGTGTATGGCTCTGGCGCTGGAGGTTTTGTCTTATGAAAATGATCATACGTGTGTTTCGCAACAATGGCCTCATTTTCCTCGACAGTACGTTCGTAAGGACGGGGGGAGGAACCTTTGGTACTTTTGGGAGGGGTGACATCTTGCGGACAGGACTCTTGAAATGCTTCCGGTTGGGAGCATTCCGAGTCTTAGTGGGTGGAGGCGGCAGCGCTGGAGATGGAGATGGACTACAGATGTCGTGGTCGACGTCGTACCCATGGGGTGATGGTGGCGACATGTGATCAGTAGGAGGAGGTGATGGTGGCCTGCGATCACCTGGAGGAGGTGATGGTGACCTGGGACGACTAGTACTAGGGGCTACCCATCCTGGCAGCCTGATGTTCTTCTTTTCCCAGAGAATGATTTCTCCCCGCACCTCTATGAGTGTAACCCCCCATCACCTCCAGGGATTTCGAGCTCCAATGTCTCCCACAACGGTACAACTGAATCCACCCCGACACGAGCATAGCCAGCTGGAATCTGATTGCCATGCCATGTTACCGGCTCACCTTCAGGTCCAAATGCAGGTAAGACATAGCCGACCGCCACCTTAACAGACATGTTCCTGAACACCTCATGGAGATCACAAGGTGTTTGCTCCTTGATTCCATCCAAGGGGTCGCCAGGACCAGCATCTATCATCCTTGTAGGCGGGGCCTCCGAGTCGGCCACACTGCTGTCTCGTCGCTGAGATATGCCGGAGGTATTATCTGGCTGGCGATGTCCTTTAAGTTCATTAATCTCCCGCTGCTGCTGCTGAATCTCCCGCTTCTGCTGGTCTAGTTGCCGTTGGAACTCAGCCATCCGGTCATTCTGCACCTCCAGCTCACGTTGTTTTGCTCTCGCTCGGCTTCTATAAGTCTCAGCGTCATTCGGAAACCCAAGCGCCTACGGAACACTAGGGCCGAAGCCTCTAGTTCGTCCTCCCTTTTCAGGATTACCGAGGACAAGCGTCAGCAAGTCTTTCTCTCTATCGGGAGCAAACTTCAGTTTTCCCGCTTTAATATCAGCAGTCACTTCAATCCATTTTTCCCTGGGTACCCTAACCTTGCTGCCACTTTCAAAAAGGTTCCCTGTCTTCATGTCATATTCACAGCCATGCCCAAGGAACCAATTTCGAGCCCTAGTGTCCCATCCTTCTTGCTGCGGTTGCAGAGTGATCCCATTCAGACTTCATCTCAGCCTCTTGTGCATCCCACTTAGGCATGGCTACTTCGTAGCCCCCTCGGCCCATATGATGGTGATATTTCTTTTCGCTTGCATTCTTCTTGTTTTTCTTTGACAGGTTCACAGCCTCCTCTGATTCTTTGTATTGCACAAATTCTTCCCAGTTATGCTCCTGCTTCGCTAGATAGTTTTCGAATAATGGAGGCTTCTTCTTGGCCTTATAAGATGCCCATAATCGGTTCTTATACGCTCAGAAAAGTTGCCCCATCTTCTTAAGAGCCCATTTCTTCACTAGCGCCCTCTGCTTGGCATTCTCAGACTCAGATCCCAAATTTGGCAAAGTGAAATGTGCCATGAGGTCATCAAAAAGTGTGTCTTTGTACCTATCGGCAACCTGACTTTCGGACACATTCTTGGTCTTGTTCCATTCTCTAATAGTGATCGGGAGACGATCTCTAACAAGAACTCCGCACTGATTTTTAAATGTCACTCTGACACTCGCGGGTGCCACCGGTTGGCCTTTCAGTGATATAGCTTCAATTGTGAAGTGGTCTTTTTTTCCCAATTTCTTTGTTGGGCCTCGTTTCTCCAACTTATCTTCGGAGGCCTAAGAGAATAAAAATTAATTAATTTATATACATATGTACATATAGAATTCCATTAATGCCTCAACTGATCGTATACCTCGTCATGACCGGAGCCGTCGGCTTCTCCATCACCGTAGCCGTCGGCTTCTCCATCACCGGAGCCGTCGGCTTCTCCATCACCGGAGTCGCGGTCTTCTCCAGCTCCGGAGCCATCGGCTTGTCCATTACCGGAGTCGCACTCTTCTCGGTCGGCTTCTAGACCATCGCGGATTATGTCATCGAATAAGTCTTCCTGTTCCAAGTCTCGATGGATTTCGAATGGATCCATTGTTTCTGCAAAAAATTAAATCGATAAGTACATGTTCTAACCCTAACCAAACCCTATCCCTAATCAAACACTAACCAAACCCTAACCCTAATCAAACACTAACCAAACCAAACCCTAACCCTAACCAAACCCTAACCCTAATCAAACACTAACCAAACCCTAACCCTAACCACGGATGGGATAGGCTCAAGGAGAGGATCTCGACAATGCTCACATGAGGAAGCGGGTGTTCGCGAGAGGGAGAGGGTGTCGGCGTCGATTGTTTGCGAGAGGGAGAGGGTGTCGGCGTCTGTTGTTTGCGAGAGAGAGAGGCTGTCGGCGAGTGGTGTTTGCGAGAGGGAGAGGAGAGGGAAGTTGCGGCGTTTCAGAGGTAGATGAGAGGGAAGTTGCGGCGTCGGGGGTGTTCGCGAGAGGGAGAGAAGAGGGGAGTTGCGGCAGAGGAGGCTCGGGTGTTCGCGAGAGGTAGAGGAGAGGGAGAGAGAGGGGAGTTGCGGCGTCGAGTGATCGGGAGAGGGAGAGGGAGCACGGGACGAGGGCGCTTGCGCGAGAGGGAGAGGAGAGGGCCGGTGTCGGCGTCGGGGGTGTTCGCGAGAGGGAGTCGTCCGCTAGGGCTATGTACTAATTAATTTTAAACTAACAATAACTAAATACATTAACTAATTAACTAAATCTGTATACTAATTAACTATAAACTAAATAACTAACTAAATACATATACTAAAAAACTATATACAAGTAATTAACCATGAACTAAATAACTAACTAAATACAAGTAATTAACCATAAACTAAATAACTAACTAAATAAATATACTAAATTACTATAAACTAACTAACTAATTACATAAACTATATATACTAAATAAACTAACTAATTAACCATATACTAAATAACTATTAACTAAATAACTAAAAAATAAAAAAGGCCGAGAGGCCGGCGCTGGTGGCGCTACCTGAGGCGGCCGAGGCGGCGGGGCCGGAGGACCTCGAGGGAGGCAGCGTGGCGCGGCTGCGGCGGCGCCGGAGGAGCACGAGGGAGGCGGCGCCGGAGGGGCTCGAGAGGGAGTGACGGCGCGGCGGCTCCCAAGCGCGCGCGGCAGAGAGAGGCACGTGGCGGCGCGGCAGCGTGGCGGCTCGACGAGGAGAGGCGCCGGAGGAGCTCAAGGCGGCGACGGCGACGGCGGCGGGATAATTCGGCAGCCTGCCGGCGTCAAATCGGCTAGGGTTGGCCTCTAGTGTCGCGGGTAGACGCTCCGCCCGCGACGCGGAGGTTATATACTCAACCCCCTTTTGTCGCGGGCGGTGGCTCGGCCCGCGACAAAAGGCCCCCCTTTTATCACGGGTCGTGCCACCACCCGCGACAAAAGGGTGGGTCTTTTGTCGCTGGTTGAGCCACCACCCGCGACTAAAGCGGGTTTGGGATGATCCGTGGCAATGCATCCAACGGCTCCAGCCGTTTGAATCCAACGGCCTGGAGCCGTTGGACACGGATCAGCATCTGTTTTTTTTCTTTTTCTTATTTGTCTACTTTAACTTAATAAAAACTATTATTTCAATAACTTTTAAATGGTAACTCAAATAGAAAAAGTTTTATATATGAAAATTTGTCAGAAAAATACAATGAACATGAATATGACATCCATATAACTATTTGCATCTCGCATCATATCAAACTTTGATCCATTTCTGTTTCTTTTCTACTACGCACCGCCGGCCTGCCACACGTGTCGCTTCCCCGTGCCACGTGTCGCCGCCGCTTCCACGTGCCTCGCCCCGCCGCTGCCGGAGTGTGACGTGTGTAGCCGTGGCTTACACGTGCCATGCCCCGCGTGCGCTATATAGAGCGATGCGTGCGGGCGCAACCACACGTCGCCACCGCCTCCGCTCATTCATCTCCGGGATGCCTCCACGTCATCGAGGGTCGTCCGGATTCCGTGGCGTTCGAGTGCGTCCGAGCGGTAGGTTCTACGCCGAGATAGGCGCCGGTGGCTTCCGCCTCACCCTCGGCACGTACAACACGCTGGAGCTGGCGGCGCGCGCTTACGACGCGGCGGCGTGGCGCTTTCGGCGGCCACGACGCGAAATGAACTTCCCGGATGTTGAATCGCTAGAGGAGGCGGAGTTCGTCGCGCCAGCGCCATGCCTCGTCGATGACGAGGACCATCGCCGGCACCGCCACGTGCAGCGCAGGATCGCCATCGCCGAGCACGACGAGCAGTTGATGCGCCAGTGGAGGGCGCAGTTCCCCAACGACGTCGACAACACCGACGCGTTCTTTGCTGACCTTAGGGCACAACGCAGGTCCAACAGGCGCCACCGTCGGGCCGTCGCCGAGTTCGAGCTCGAGAACCCAAATACAACTTGGACCGAAAACGACCCTCGGTGGGATGACATTTGGACGGAGACAACCTCCGACGACGAGTAGAGACTAGACTAGTCATTTATCTATTTTATTGTAATTTCAATAAAGTCGTTGTCGGTTCTATTAGTTTAAATTTAGTTTATAAATTCGTTGTCCGTTGTTTTTGTTCAATAAAGTGGTTGACACGAAATTTATTACGATTGAACTGGAATTAAAGTACAGAGCTCAACTGAAAATTAAGATACATGGCAAGATTCGAATGTTGGAGCCATTCAGTCGTAGTCGTGCCTAGCCCTATAATAGTCGCCACTGTAGTCATCAGTCGCCGACGTCATCTTCGTTAGCATCGGGGTCGCGGTTGTCGAACCTCGGCGGGTGAGCACACGTGGGCTGGGATTGAGGGTAGCGCAGGCGGGGGCCACGATAGGCCATGACGCTCTGGAGAGTCTGGCCGCGCCACCACAGCCGAGGCCGGCCTCGTTGAAGTTCGAAGGAGGCGGGCCGTCCTCCTCGTACTTGGCAACCGCCCTCTCACGCCGATTGATGAAGAAGCTGTCCCAAGTGGGGTTGTAGTCGGGATGCCACTGGGGATTCCTCCGCTGCTCAGGCGTGAGCTCGAAATAGTAGTGGTTCGTGATGGCCATCTCGCGTGGCACACCTAGAGGGATAGGAGGGACCGGTACGCCTCCGACGCTCAGGAACCAGCCGATCGCGGCGTGGTAGCCTGGCGGGCAGGGGTAGTTCGAGGCGCAAAGTACCTCCGCCTCCCGGGGTGTTAGACATACGATGGAAGCCATGGGAGAGAGTGATGAGGTTTGCAGATATGAGTCTACATGTGATATGTAAATGGAGGCCAAGCCTACATATATATAGTGGAAAAATGGCGGGAACGTGGGAAGAAAATAGGCGGGAACGCAGTGGAGCGCGAAACTTTCATCCCGGGTGGAGGCTCAAACTGGGACAAAAGACTGGGGGAGGCTTATATAGGAGGGTCTTATCTGGGGGGCTGACGTGTGGGTAACCTTTTGTCACGGCTGGTGGGTGCAACCGGGACTAAAGCTGTCGGCCGGATAAGGATGTGTCGGTAACCTTTTGTCACGGTTGGTGGGTGCAACCGGGACTAAAGCTGTTGGCAAGTAACGGACGCGTGGGTGGACGCACTGCTCGATGAGATAAAGCATGTAGCGCATGACGCCCTATCGAAGGAACAAGACAAAGTAGAATCGGTGTCGTGCCTATAAAAGGAGCATCGATACGCCTTGCCAAGCAGATCAACAAGCCAAGCACAGTTTCATTCCCATGGATGAAGGAAAGGGTTGGGAAATCTCCCGTGGCGCAGCTTCTCGAAGATGTCGTTGGTGCACACGCCCTACGGCATCTTCGGAAGCTGCTCCTCGGAAAAATTTCCCTGCAAGCCCGTGAAAGACTCCGTCTCCTCTAACAGTGGGGAAAGGGTTCTCATTATTACATAAATGTAGAGATTGTCTTGGGAACTATATATGAAGAATACATCATTACATCGCCATCTACTGTTGTGATCTTCTACGCCGTAGCCATGGAGAATCTTCATCATTTAGCAAGATGCTTGGGTCAATTTTCACCGTGAAGGGCGGAATTTCTTTAAACTTATTATAATCTTTTGACATGTCTGTCTTGTCATCCACTCTCACTATGTTTTTTTTCCAGAAAGAACTATATGGCGCTTTGGCTCCTCGGTTGATGTATTCTTTTGTTGATTTCTTTTTCTCGATTTGCTAGACATGTCCTTCACGTAGAAAACTTGAGCCACCTCGTTGGCTAGGACAAATGGCTTGTCCAGGTACGCAAGATTGTTGGGATCCACTGTTGTCATACCGTACTTATCGTCTATATGTACACCGCTGAGCTTCACCCATTTGCACCGAAACAAAGGGACCTTAAAAGTGGGTCCATAGTCAAGTTCCCATATCTCCTCTATGTATCCATAATATGTGGTGGTCAGCCCATTCTCATCTTTTGCATCAAAACGGACACCAATGTTGTTTGGTAAGAGCGTAGCTGGCAGGCCCTTCAAACTTTCCTGGATGATTGCCGTTTCGTCCTTTATGACGTTCCTGGTCGTCACGTGCTTCTGTTGTATCTTTTGTCTTCCCATACACGCCCAGGAAACCTAGAATATTCACACAAAGATTCTTGGTCAGGTGCATCACGTCGATTGCAGAGCGGACTTCCAGGACTTTCCAATATTCTAGCTCCCAAAAAATAGATTTCTTCTTCCACATGGGCGCGTGTCCGTCAGCGTCTTTCGGAACAGGTCGACTGCCTGGACCCTTTCCAAAGATAACATTTAAATCCTTGACCATGTCAAATATATCAGCACCACTACGGGGGATAGGCTTCGAACGGTGGTATGCCTCGCCATCGAAATGCTTGCCTTTTTTCCTTAAGGGATGCTTGCGCGGAAGGAAACGACGATTGTACGGGTACACAACTTTTCTGCTTTTCCCAAATATTTACTTTCAGTCTCATCTAAACAGTGTGTGCATGCATTGTATCCTTTGTTCGTCTGTCCTGAAATGTTACTAAGAGCAGGCCAATCATTGATGGTTACGCATAGCAACGCTCGTAGGTCAAATTCTTGCTCTGTGTGCTCATCCCACACACGTACACCTGGTTTGGCCCACAACTCCAAAAGTTCATCAACTAATGGCCTTAGGTACACATCAATGTCGTTGCCGGGTTGCTTTGGTCCTTGGATAAGCACTGGCATCATAATGAACTTCCGCTTCATGCACAACCAAGGAGGAAGGTTGTAGATACATAAAGTCACGGGCCAGAGTCTGTGGCTGCAGCTCTGCTCCCCAAAAGGATTCATGCCATCTGTACTTAGACCAAACCATAAGTTCCTTGCCTCACCTGCAAAATCCGGGAACTCTCTCCCGATGTTTCTCCACTACCGACCATCAGCGGGGTGCCTCAACATCACGTCTTTCTTACATTCTTCCATGTGACATCGCAACAACTTGGCATGCCCTTTGTTTCTGAACAAACGTTTCAACCGTGGTATTATTGGAGCATACCACATCACCTTCGCAGGAACCCTCTTCCTGGGTGGCTCGCCCTCAACATCACCAGGGTCATCTTTTCTGATCTTATACCGCAATGCACCGCATATCGGACATTTATTCAAATTCTCGTACTTCTCACCGCGGTAGAGGATACCGTCATTAATGCATGCATGTATCTTCTGCACATCTAATCCTAGAGGGCAGATAAGCTTCTTTGCTTCATATGTACTGACGTGCAACTCATTCTTTCTTGGAAACAACTTCTTTAATATTATCATCAATTTCTCAAATCCCGAGTCGGTCACACCGACCTCTGCCTTCCATTTCAGCAATTCCAATATGCTACCCAGCTTTCTATGCCCATCTTCACAACCTGGGTACAACAATTTGTGGTGGTCCTCTAACATCTTGTCGAACTGCAACCTCTCCTTATCCGTGCCACAGTCTCTTCTTGCATCAGAAATGGCCCGACAAAGATCATCATCAACAGGATCATTTGCTGCCTATTCTTCACCTCCTTCTTCTTCATTGTCGTCCATTGCGGTATCATTGCATTCAAAGAACATAGATCGGTACTGGTCATCATTATCTTGTTCTTCATCGCCGTCTTCCATCACAACCCCTTCTTCTCCGTGCTTGGTCCAAACATTATAGCTGGACATGAATCCAAACCAAAGCAGGTGGCTCTTAATGTCTCTTGAGCAAGAGTAATCCTTCTCGTTCTTACATTTTAGACATGGACAACACATAAAACCTTGCTTCGACTTGTTGGCCTCGGCCACAAGCAGGAAAGAATTCACGCCCTCTCCGAAAGCGGGAGCACATCGGTTACCGTACATCCATGGATGACTCATTTGCATCATAAGTACAATTATATATGTATCGGATGCAATCACCTTGCTAAAATTAGTATTGTACGGACTATGCATATATATATAGTCGAGAAAATAGTTGCTAACCTTTTAGGATCAAAAAGAGGAGAAATCTTATCAAATAAAATCAAGTGACATCCCTCTCACAAGCATTCCATCAAACACCTCTTGTGCACATGTAGAAAAAATGAGCTAGCATACACCTCCACCTTTCACCACCAAGGAAAAATAATGTAGGGAGGTGGGGGGTGGCTGCTGTCTATATATAGGCATGGCCCTATTGTCGCGGGCCGTATTACGACCCGCGACAAAAGGGGTGGCCACGGTCGCGTCCTACGCCCTTTTGTCGCGGGTCGTGATACGACCCGCGACAAAGGGCGCGACAAAAGCCTCCGCGCGCTCCACATGGTTTCGGGCGACGTGGCCGACGCCATTTGTCGCGGGTGTGGCGCGCCCGCGACAAAAGGCTCCCACGGAAGCCCTGTTTTCCACTAGTGATAAACTCGATAAAGACGGCTTTTTTTGAGCTTCTTCCTTTGACACTAGGTAAAGTAGTCTTTGCCGAGTGAAAAAAATTCAACTCAAGAAGTGGTGGCTTATATCATAATTTACAATTTTACACAAAAAAAATAAAAGCTAAAATTATTTTTTTAAAATTATTTTGCCAAGTGTAAACAAACACATGGACACACGTAGAGGTTTGCCGAGTGTAGCCGAGTGTTTCTTTTGACACTCGGTTTTGGTAAAGACGTTTTCGAGAGTCCGACATCACAATTTTTTGACACTTTGCAAATTAGCCATTTCCTTTATTGGCACGATGGTTTTCTGCCAGCAGCGCGTTGACACTTGATTACGGTCAACTGGTGGATATATAGATGACTCTTGCCCCAAAAAAAAACTAATAATCATGCATGTTGCGTGTGCATCCAGTACATCTTCGATGACACATAATTGGTTTTACGTAGAAAAACAGCAGGAACTGTACAAGTCACAGCCAAGCCTGGAAACGCAGAATACCAGCCAAGCGTCGCTAGCAGGGTTTGCCGGGGTGCTGACTTTTACCCTTGATCTCCTACGGCAATGCATCCCGCACGCAAAGTCAATCCACGGTCGCGATCGAGGGAGGATCGAAAGTCCGACGTCAGGCGAGTCTCCTTGACTGCAAGAAGTTCTTGTGCTTCCCCTCGGCGGAGGCGAGGTAGGCGAGGAAGGTGGCGAAGTCGGTGTCCATGTACCGCCGCGCTTCGCCGCCACGCTGCTCGTCGACGAGCTCCGCCGCCGGCCCGACCACCCGCTCCGTCCCCACGCTGTGGAACGACGCCACCGAGATGCGAGGCCGCGTCGAGTTCACGCGCACCCGGTGAAGCACGCTCTTATACCGACCGTTGCTGTATATCTGCACACCAAAAAATATCATCTGTCAATTATTACTTCAGTTTTAATTACAAAATTATTGAGAAATCCGAAGTAGTAGTGCAGTACTTGGCATGATATCTGTATACTATTACTAGATACTCTATGCTTAAGATCAGCCTGAGCAGCTGTGGATGCATGCAGTATTATTTTGTGAAGATGTGTTCAGTTTTGTCACATCTAAGTTCATAATCTTCATATCATTGTAAACAACGACGTAACATGAGGTCTCGTCGTGGCTCCGGAAAATCGCTGTTACTAGTTGTACGCATCGATCATGTGAAGCGTACGCGCATGCGCGTGGGGTGTGTCAGCTGGCTAAATACTCCATACATACAATATTGATACCTACTGGTAGGATAAGCTAAAGTACCAATACATATATGTATATATACACCCAGCAGCACGATACTGCAGGTTATGCACTGGCGTTGGAGCTAGCTAGGTGGCTCAACTTGGTTGACTGGCATAAAAACCAATCAATCATCGTCATTTGGCATCACTATCAAATTGTATTATACTGTGAACTGTGTCTTCCGATCACATAGTTTAGTTTGATTTCTCGAGAATTTTGACCTCCTTAATTGTTGGGCCAGTATATGTACAACTATATTTTTGTTTCGCCTCGACTAGATCGTGACCAGGATCGACGCCCTTTCAAACATGCCAAATGGGAGCTAGCTGAAATAAGTCGACTTCCTAACAAGGTCAATTCCATGTGGACGTACAAGTCGGCTTGTCGTACGTCCATTGGTACGAGATATACAGTACGAATTGAAATGGCAGTAGTAGTGTAAGTAGTACCTCGAAGTGGTCGCCGACGTTGACGACGAAGGAGCCCGGGACGGGGTCGACGGTGAACCACTCGCCGTCGTGCATGACCTGTAGCCCCTCCACGTCGTCCTGGAGCACAAGCGTGAAGAACCCATAGTCAGAGTGCGGTGGCATCCCCAGCGTGAGCTCCGGCTGCGGGCACGCCGGGTAGCAGTTCACCGTCATCATCTGCGACCCAGCCGTGGCCAGCTCCTCCATCACGCCATCTTCACCATCTCCGATCCCCAAAGCCTCCAGCGCCGCCTCCACGACTTCCACGAACACCATCCGGCTCGCCTCCGCGTACGCGGCCGCCACCTCCCTGAGGTCGGCCGGCGAGTCGGGCCACGACGGCACGACGTCCTCTACCGTCGGCACGCAGGAGAGCTTGAGGAAGTCACGCCAGCAGAGGACAGCGTCGTTGGCCTGGTTGAAACTCGTGCCGTACCGCACCGGCGCGCGCACGTCCGGCGACATGTGCCGCGCGCGTTCCGGGAAGGGGAGCTCGAAGAAGCGCGCAGCCACGTCCAGCATCCCGGCGATGGCCTCGGAGTCTACGCCGTGGTTCACCACCTGGAAGAAGCCGTAGTCGCGGCACGCGGTGTAGATCGTCGACAGCACGGCGGCGCGCTCCGTGGGCACGCGGAGACGAGCGAGGTCCACGACGGGGAGCTTCACCCTCGCGCTGCCGCCGCTGCTTATGCAGACGGAGGCGCCGGGGCGGTCGGAGGCCGGCAGGACGTACCTGCCGGGAAGCCTGGTAATGCCGGCATCGGACAAGTGCCTGACGCCTTTGAGGCAGTAGTCGGCCGCGGCTGCTTCGTCGTCGACGGCTCTGTTTTTGACATGGTGAGGCAGGTGGTGGTCGCCGGCATCCGTCAAGCCAACGATCGCCATGGCCAACACTATGTATGAGTTGTAGCTTGTTGGTTTATCAAGCTATGCACATCAATGGGTGGTGTGCGACATGGAGCACGGAGAGCTGTGTATTTATAGCTAGACGTACTAGAGGTAGAGGGTAGAGGCCGGAGATGAAATAGAGCATCGACCACATGCGTCTCGCATTCCATTGACTAGTTTGTGCTGATTGGTTCATTAATGCAACATCAGGTATTCCATGTCAGCTAGAACGTTAAGGGCTGCCACGTGTATGTGCATGCATCTTGACCCTGGGTATCTTTTGTTAATTCATCACTCCTTCATTTCAACTTTTCAAGTATAGTATATTCGTATTATATGCATTACGCATGCATATGCACCCCGTCAGAAAGACATGACGAAGGTGGGAAGAAGCCTGCTCTGGGCCTCTAGTAAAAGTATTTCATCATGCTGATTAAACTAAGTCGATGGGCACAGAAACACATCCTTCGTTACAAATATAATACTAGAACATAATATACAGATTCGCTTAGTTATAAGAGCAATTCTAATAGTATAGCCAACTGTTGGTTATAACATGATATCATATCATTTGTAGTCATTATATAGCTAACATGTACAATAGTTGGCTATAAGAATGTAGTACTTTACTAATATATGGTCCACATTTCACTCTCACAAGGTGCCTAAGAGCACGTGCAAGAGCTGGCTATTGCATAGTAGCCCATCTCTCTTCTCTCTCCTCTTCTCTCTCCTCCAACTCATCTAAAATATATTATTTAATGTCTTATAGTCAGCTGATTGGACTCTATTGTATTTGCTCTAAGATAGTGCTCAGTTAACTGATTGCATTGTGATTTGTGCATCTATGGGTTGTAAGTTGGATTGCAGCTCAGATTTTTCAGTTGCAAATGGGGCTGCAAGAACCATATTTTCTTTATGATTTGTGCAAATCGAGAACTAAATTAATTCTCATTCGACTTAGTTACAAATGTTGGGACGAGAACGGAAAACATTTGAACAAGCTCCCTTGACGTGTCTAGCATCGTCGATGAAGAAATGTGTAGATCAGAAAGAACACAAACCAAATTTAGCAAGATCTGTTGGATACAAACCTCCACACTTCTTTCGGTGGTGTCAAATGCATCACCAATATGAAGGCTAGACGGGGGACTTTATTTCATCTTCACGAAGTCGCCACCACACATCTTTCTAAGTAGCACTACTATGAAAAGTCTTATAGGCCCCAAGCTACCATATGCACCCAAAAAAAAACTGGTACGCTGGTACTATATTACCGCCCAGGTCCTGCCAAGGCAGAGCTGTTACCCCCCTACTGGGGGCGCACGACTATATTCTTGGGTGTTGGTGGGGCGGGGGTAAGGGTCGCCCAGGTTCCGACCAAGGCAAAGTTGGCGCACGGCTAATTTGGTGTCGCCCAGGTTCCGACCAAGGGCCACCTCGTATTTTGTATAATCTTACGGTCAGCAACTGAAACTAACAAAATTATCTCATATCTTATAGCTGACCAAAACATCCACCCATAGTTCTGATATGTTAAGACCTTGGTTAGCAGATACATATATTTTCAACGTAGTAAGAAGGCTAAGCCACTAAAACCATTAAAAACGATGTTCAAAACAAAGCCAAAGCCCTAGATACATTAACATCAAATACTAATGAAACAATAAGACTTTAATTTTTTTTTCCATATTAACGGTATAAAAAAAGTTTTGAGATTTCAATCACTGACGGTCAACTAGTAAAACATGTATGTGATGCGTAAGGATGGCAATGGGTAGGGTACGGACAGAGGGTAGAGAAATAATATACCCATACTCGTATAGTTAGCAGGTATAAAATTATACCCATACCCGTACCCAAGGGTATGAAATATTACCCATGCCCATACCCGAAGAGTACCCGTACCCATTAGGTACCCAATGGATAGATAAAATAGTACACATGTTATTCTAATTTTAGATTCATCGATAGCACATTTGACACAAAAATAAATCATGTCAACTCAACTAGTTGAATAATGCTAATTATCATAATTTACAAATCACCGTATCAGACTCATAACTCATAAATCAACAAAAGTGCACGAGTCACACGATATATTGACAATTTATGATAACTTAATATTGGTTCACAAACTGAATAACAGAGCCGATTACCTCCATAGGTTCATGTGCCGGTATAAATGGGTAGGGTATGGATATACCATAGGTATAAGGCTAGACCGTATCCTACCCGTTACTTAACAGGTAGGAAAAAGGTAGTACCTAGGGGTATAAAAGTGTGCACATACCGTGCCCACACAGGTACGGTACCCCACGGGTACCCATACCTATGGATAAAATTGTCATCCCTAGTGATGCACATCTCTATCAGCCATGCATCTCTATCAGCCGTAGTTTCCCTTTTCATATATATAGACTTCTGCTGAGTGGCAGTATAGAGGGGGCTGCACCACTAGATAGTTCTTTGAGAGAAACCTACTCCTAAGTTCAAGTTGCAGCTCTCTGCAAAGGCATGGAGGGACGGTAGGAACCCCCGCGGAACCACAACACACCTGAAGAACGATTAATAGACCGCCCGTCAGCAAGAAACCGGAAAAAATCCGAAAACTCCTAATTTTCTCCATAGTACTGGCAGACGCTTAAAAGGTGCATATCAGAGATGAACCCTCCAGTAGGCCCTTGGAGAAGACTCCCGCCAACGGAGCTCTATAGCTCTCACGGGTCCAATAAACATGTCAGTGATTTGGAGTCATTTCTGACAAGATCGGGGTGACGGACGACTAGCTTGTCGGCACAGGGGTTTAAGCCCATCAGCCACAATGGACTATGTACTAGTGAAAAGTTACCAATGAACATAAAGTTAGAGAAGGAGCTCTGAAAAATAGCTTTGTTGATTGCCTTCATTCTCACCGTCCATATAGGCCAGAGAGTCTCACCAACTTAGATAACTTGTTTATGCAATAGCGACTTAATAAGAAAGAAAATCTTTTCTTACACCTGCACTGATTAACTGAAATATGCTCAGCAAGTTCTTCATCAAGTAGTGCCCATACACTTCTTGCCATCAATAGTCCAACAGAGAGGTGTTGATAATCATCTTCAAAGGCCAGACAAAATGTGCATACAGGTGAAGGGGGCATGTTTCAATGATGGCGAGCTGAACTTCTAGGGATAGATTGATGGGCGAGTTGCCAAAGGAACACTCTGAGCTTGCTCGGGACCTTAAGTCTTCCATAACTTAGTACATTGTTTATACTTAGCCATCGATGAGGAGATGTACGTGCACGGCAAAGGGTGATGCACGGCAATGCCCAGCGCCGTTGCCGTGCATCAAATCTTTGCCGTGGGCTGTCTTTGTCCATTGCCGTGCAGGATTCATTGACGTGCGCTGTCTTATTTCTTTGCCGTGCAGGAATTTTTTGCCGTGCGCTCGTGTACTGTTTTTGTCGTGTCGTAGTTCTTTGCCGTGCGTTTTTTCGGTGCGCACGGCAAAGATTTATTTGCTGCGCGGGGGCTCATGGCAAAGATTAGTTGTACAGCAGCGTCTGTTTTTCTCGTAGTGCATGCTTTGCTTGGTTTCAGTTTGACAAGTTCGTGTTTTTTTTTTTTTTGAGACTTACAAGTTTGTGTATATGTCTCCTCCTCTTAAGCCAGTGGGCCAACCACAATCGGCCCGTATGCTCAACACACTAACTGTACATGCCTAGGTGTCCGTTACCCTATTTATTAGGTAGGGCTTGGTTTGTGGAGTAATTGATATTTCTTCTCCACCGAACCTCTCCTTTTTAAAATTTGAAACAATATTACGTAGTATTTGCTACGTCAAAATGCAAACGCTAGCAAGGTTGACCAGAAATAAGATCATAGCAGGTTCGTGAACCGTTTGACGATATCATACTTGTAACTTGTAAGTATACGTGGTCTATCTTCTGAACAAACAAGAGCGGTGTAGTTTATTCGAGAAATACGAAGAGCATACGTACTACTTTTCATCCAATCATAACGCACACACGCCTAATAAAAACTAAACCTCAAGTATCTCTACTTCGAATACTGCCTATGGAATAACAATACGTGCATGCTTAGTTGACTCGTTAAACTAGGATATCGTTGACCTCCCTTACACATTTCCACCGCTAAACTAACAACAACAAGCTGATACATTTACACGAGTACTTACAAACTTGCACGAGAAACATCTCTTCATCGAACTGATTGATCACTGAAATATCCCTCCGTTCTCAAATAAATGGATAGCTAGCTTTAAACTTTGTCCACAAAAGGGTGTACTCATATCTTTTCGAGAGAATTCCTTATTTGGCCTTGGCTGAAATTTGCCTTCCTTTTTTGGCCCTGGTAAATTTTTTCTTCCTTTCATGACCCACAAAGTTTGGTTGGTTCCTTATTTGGCCTTCTAGTACAATTTAGGCACTAAGATGACCATTTTGCCCCTGCTATAATATGCTAGCAAATTTTTGAGTTTCATAAAAATCTAAAATTTATTCCAGAAATACATGTATATGATTGGGATGTACGTGCAATGTTTCGGGAACAAACACGTTTTATTTTATGCTGTGAAAAAAACAAAAATCTGACATTATATAGGCGTATAGTGTACGTATAGTCTGTCAGAAATTTGTCTTTTTTGTATCTTCCAAAATATAATGTATTTTGGGCTGAAATTTCTGGCGTGCCTGCGGATTGTCTGTATGTTTGTGCCTATTTAATATCAAATTTTTTGGAGTTGTGGAAATACAAAAAAAATTTGGAGTAATTTCTAGAATAAATTTGAGATTTTTCGGAATAAATTGCAGCAGGGGCAAAATGGTGCGCTGGTGCCAGCCACAGTGGGGGTTGCTTTTTTTTTAACAAATCAACTAGTATATCACAGCTTTTTTAGTGCAATTTTGTCACATATTGCTGCAGGGGCAAAATGGTCATCTTAGTGCTTAAATTGTACTAGAGGGCCAAATAAGGAACCAACCAAACTTTATGGGTCATGAAAGGAAGAAAAAATTTGCCAGGGCCAAAAAAGGAAGGCAAACTTCAAACAGGGCCAAATAAGGAATTATCTCTATCTTTTCAATCCACTTTAATTACTTTTCTTTTATCGCACGGAAATCAAACTCAATAATATTAAGCACATGTTCTCCTTATTTTCTACATGCATTTAGTTTATTGAAGGTGAAAGAATTAAAGAGGAGAGATGCATTTCCCAATGATTTTTTAATCCACTTGATAATTTATCTTGAAAAACCCGCATGTACACTTATTTATGGACGGAGGGAGTACTCAGCAAGGTGTCACACAGCTGCAAGTTTTACACTCCCGGATAATTAAGATGATGAAGTAAAAGAGGGGACCCCGGTCCAAGGACAAAGGTGATGAGGTGGCCAAAGTAAACACATCTAGCATGGAGGTGTGACGGACCACGATCCTTTGTCGAAAGGAGTTTCGTGCTCTTCGTTTAAGTTATCTTTAGTATTTTTTAAAAATGCTGAGGCGGTGGCTACATCTTAAAGTCAGAATAAGGTCCCCTTCTTGTCCTATCCTTGCTCTGGTGGTGCCCCTAGTGTTGGCGGAGGACGCGTAGAGTCATGTACGCGACGGATCTCATGGAATGCGGTCGAATTTTGTGTTCGTTTCTATGATTTCAGATTAGTATTTTCCAATCTACGGTTGTCATCACTAACGATGTTTATGGTTGTTGCTCTGGTGTGATGGTCTGTTTGGGGAGACTTTTCGTATGTCTATTACACCAGCTCTACTACGACAAGCTTTTTCCGACTCGATGGAGGGGCAAGGACGACGCCACGCCTCAACTCCCACTGGTGCCTAGTCATCACTAGGTGGTCCAAATACTTTCTTGTAATTTTCATTATTTTTTGAGTTGTTTATACTGCTAGTAAAGATTATTAATGGGTTGATGGGATTTTTGAAGAAAATTTGTCACACAGCTGTACACCTCGATCGATCTAGATGGACTATATGGAAGTATCCACGTAGTACGCCCATGCATGCACATACATTTGTCAACGCCCTGAATTTGGGTCGTCACACATAAAATTGCACCAGGCCGGACCAGACAAACTAGCTAGGAAAACCTAGAGTATAGATGTGTTATCACACGCTACAATATATTATCTTGTTGACGTCAACGGACAATTAAACCCTCCTCTACTTATCGTCACGGCAGGGGTACGTTGAAACTGTTGAAATATTGGGCCCACTTTAAGTGGCCCAAATTAGATTTCAGTTTTTCCTATAAATCTCAAAGCCCACATAGTGGCAGCCTTGTGAGTTTGAGCCCAAGTTGGTGGCAGCTCACTAGTGAGTGGCAAGAGGTGGGAAGTTTAGTCCCACATGGAAAGTTGGGAGGAAGTTAGACCACCTTATAAGGTGGGTTGTTCCACCACTAGTAAGTGAGTGAGAATAGGAGTGCTACACGCGCGCTCCTCCTCCTCCTCGCTCGTCTCGACTCGACACGTCACGTCACGTCACGACGCGTGCCGCGCTCGTGGTGAGTGGATTGAGCCTCGAGCCGAGACTTTCCTTACTTTTTGCAGCTCGGGAAAACGAACGCAGTTCTAGACGGACGCGTCGCGGTTAGTCGGTTCGGGTCGCTCCCGGATCGTGGGCTATCCGTAACCGACTCGAAACGTTCGTGCGACGTGGGCGTGGCCCACGTTGCCTAGGGTTTCCCGAGCCTATATAATCTCCTCGCCCGGCTACCGCAGAAATCATCTAATACACGAGTTAGGGTTTCCACCTCTCTCGCTTGCGCCGCCATCGTAGCCTACTCCATCCCGCGAGCCGACGTGCATCGGCGAACGGGAGAGCAGAGTCTCCGGAACCACTCGTCCTTGCGATCCCGTACGGGAGAGGGCGAATTAGGTTTTTGGGAAGCGCTGCGCGCGACCGCTCAAACTCTTCATCACGGGTCGCCTTCCGTCCAAGTCGGGCGGTGCCGCCTACCGTCGTCTTCAACGCCGTCTACTTCGACCCGTCGTCCCCGTCGTCAACAACGTTGTCATCAACAACGTTACTCGCTGTGACATCATCTGCTACACCTCCACCGCCACCACCACCAGATCGGTACGTGCGACATATCTCGATCTGTTTAGCGATGGGTGCTTTCATCGTTTGTGCCGTCGTCTACTCATGTTGATTAATGCATCTAGTATGTTCGAGTTTCACATGTTAGTAGTTGTTGTCATCATGTTTTATATTCTGGAATTAATCATGGAAATTGTGCCTAATTATCCAACAATCCAAAAACCTAATTGTAGGCAATTTCCTGAGTTAACAATGGCTGGTTTTTCCGATGCACTGAGGCCGGATAAGTTTACCGGTGTGCACTTTAAGAGGTGGCAGTATAAGGCCATGCTCGGCTTACTCATCCGAAAGTGTTCGAAGTGACCGATGGTTTACCCGAAGGAACTATATCTGACCAAGATCAGAACAAGTTCAAGGAAAACAATACTCTCTTCGTCGGATGCGTTCTAAGTATTCTTGCCGATCGTCCGTGTGATGTGTACATGCACTTAACGGATGGTAAAGAGCTCGGGATGCATCGAATGCTAAGTTCGGTGCAACCGATGCAGCAGATGAACTGTACATCATGGAGAGCTTCCATGACATCAGGATGGTTAACAACCGTTCGTAGTCGAACAAGCTCATGAGATACGAGTGCATTGCGAAAGAGCTCGAACTCCTTAAGTGTGCCTTACCTGACAAGTTTGTGGCTGGATGCATCATTGCTAAGTTGCCCCCTTCATGGAGGAACTTTGCCACAACCCTCAAACACAAGAGACAGGAGATATCAGTTGAAAATCTGATAGCGTCTCTTGATGTTGAGGAGAAAGCTCGGGCTAAGGATAATACTGAGAAAGGAGAGGGTCAGTCTAACGCCAACATGGTGCGGAAGAAACCCTACGAGCAAGAACAAAGGGAATAACAAGCCCTCCTTCAATAAGCCTATGAAGACTACAACCTTCAAGAAGAAGAAGATGATAAACAAAGCAGATCCGAGCTGCTTTACCTGTGGAGAGGCTGGCCACTTTTCTAAGGACTGGTCCGCAGAGGGCAGACCGCAAGAAAAAGGGGAGGCAAGTCAACACGGTGACCGCTAGCAATGCCGATGGGTACGGTAATCTCTTTATCGTTCTTTCGGTATTTCAATCTCCATGTTGGTGGATTGATACAGGTGCTAATGTTCATGTGTGTGCTGACATATCCATGTTCACTTCTTACCAGTGTCGCCCGGGATTCTTCCGTCTTGATGGGGAATGGGTCACATGCTTCGTTCGTGGTGTTGGCACGGTAGATCCGAAGTTCACTTCGGGGAAGATCGTGCAGCTGAGGAACGTGCAGCATGTCCCTACTATGAGCAAGAATCTCGTTAGCGGCTCCCTTCTATGCGGAGGTGGGTTTAAGGTTGTTTTAGAGTCGAATAAAGTAGTTGTTTCCAAGTTTGGACAATTTATTGGTAAAGGCTATGAGTGCGGAGGCTTGTTCCGCTTTTCGCTTTCCGATTTCAGTAATAAGTCCGTGAACCATATTTGTGGCAATGTTAGTGATGATACCAGTGTTTGGCATTCTCGTTTATGTCACATTAATTTTGGTTTAATGTCTCGGCTATCCAGTTTAAGTTTAATTCCGAATTTCACCATTGCCAAAGGTTCTAAGTGCCATAGTTGTGTGCAATCAAAGCAACCTCGGAAGCCTCACAAGGCGGCCGAGGAGAGAAACCTGGCACCTCTAGAACTCATACATTCGATCTATGCGAGATGAATGGTGTGTTGACAAAAGGTGGAAAGAGATATTTCATGACATTGATTGATGATGCGACTAGATTCTCGCTATGTTTATTTGTTGCGAACTAAAGATGAAGCTTTAGACTACTTTAAAATTTATAAAGCCGAAGTTGAAAATCAACTAGAGAGAAAGATCAAGCGTCTTAGGTCGGATCGTGGTGGCGAATATTTTCCTAAAATCTTTGATGAATTCCGTGAGGAACATGGCATTATTCATGAGAGGACGCCTCCCTATTCACCCCAATCAAACGGGGTTGCCGAGAGGAAAACCGCACGTCGACCGACTTGGTGAATTCCATGTTAGCCACTCGCTGGTTTATCAAAGGCATGGTGGGGGGAGGCTTTGCTGACTACATGTCATGTCCTGAATAGAGTTCCTAACAAGAATAAAGATAAAACCCCTTATGAGGAGTGGACTGGGAGAAAACCATCACTTTCGTATTTGCGCACATGGGGATGTTTGGCGAAAGTCAATATTCCAGTTACTAAGAAGCGCAAACTTGGACCAAAGACAGTGGATTGTATCTTTCTAGGTTATGCTCCGCGGAGTGTAGGATATAGATTTTTAGTAGTTCAATCCAAGGTACCTGATATGCATGTTGATACTATTATGGAATCTCGTGATGCAACATTTTTTGAGAATATGTTTCCTATGAAAGATATGCATAGCATTGCTAGAATTTCTACGAGATAATACCCGAGTCCAGTACATCTAATGAGTATTTTGAACAATCACATGAGAATGTTACCGAGAAGGATGACAATGAAGCTCCTA
This sequence comes from Lolium rigidum, assembly GCF_022539505.1. Classification (NCBI taxonomy): domain Eukaryota; kingdom Viridiplantae; phylum Streptophyta; class Magnoliopsida; order Poales; family Poaceae; genus Lolium; species Lolium rigidum. The sequence continues at coordinate 65,247,995 of NC_061513.1, read as the reverse complement.
AACGGAGCAAGAGACGAAGGATTGAAAAATCCTTTGGTGATGATTTCATTGTGTACCTTGTGGATGATACTCCCACGTCCATTGCAGAGGCATATGCATCTCCAGATGCAGATGACTGGAAAGAAGCTGTCCATAATGAGATGGACTCGATTCTTTCTAATGGAACTTGGGAGTTGTCAGAACGACCCCATGGATGCAAGTCAGTAGGGCTGCAAATGGGTGTTCAAGAAGAAGCTAAGACCCGATGGTACTATTGAAAAGTACAAGGCACGGCTTGTAGCGAAAGGCTACACACGAGAGAGAAGGCGAAGATTACTTGACACCTATTCACTCGTCGCTAGACTTACCACCATTCGAGTACTACTATCCATGGCTGCCTCCTATGGTCTTATCGTTCATCAAATGGACGTAAAGACAGCTTTCCTTAATGGAGAGTTGGAAGAGGAAATCTATATGGATCAGCCTCGATGGGTTTGTAGTAAAAGGTGAAGAAAGAAAGGTGTGCAAGTTGCTGAAATCTTTATATGGCCTAAAACAAGCACCTAAGCAATGGCATGAGAAGTTTGATGAACTTTAACTTCGTAGGCTTTGTTGTCAATGAGGTCGACAAGTGCGTTTACTATCGCCATGGTGGAGGCGAAGGTGTTATACTATGTTTGTATGTGGATGATATTTTGATCTTTGGTACAAACATGAAAGTAATACACGAGGTCAAGTCTTTCTTGTCAAAGAGCTTTGATATGAAAGATCCGGGAGAAGCTCGATGTGATTCCGAACATCAAGCTGATTAAGAACGAGAGTGGGATTACTCTAACGCAATCCCATTATGTTGAGAAGATCTTGAGCCGGTTCGGCTATATTGATAGCAAGCCTTCTTCAACACCTTATGATCCCGAGTGTGACACTACGCAAGAACCGGAGGATTGCCATAGATCAATTGAGATATTCTCGATTGTTGGCTCACTCGTGTACTTAGCGAGCGCGACTAGACCCGACATCTCTTTTGCTGTTAGCAAGTTGAGTAGGTTCATGTCAAACCCGGGTACTGATCATTGGCATGCACTTGATAGGGTCATGCGCTACCTATGTGGTACAATGAGTTATGGGATTCACTATTCGGGGCACCCAGCTCGTGCTTGAAGGATATAGTGATTCGAATTGGATCTCGGATGTAGCTGATCCGTACGCCTACAAGTGGGTATGTATTTACCTTTGGAGGTGGCGCAAGTGTCATGGAGATCTTGTAAGCAAACCATATTGACGAGGTCAACTATGGAAGCAGAACTTACTCGCTTTAGACACAACCACTGTTGAATCAGAATGGTTGCGTGAGCTCTTGATGGACTTGCCCGTGGTTGAAAAACCTGTTCCGGCAATCCTTTTGAATTGTGACAATCAAACTGTAATTGTCAAAGTGAACAATTCTAAGGATAACGCGAAGTCATCAAGACACGTCAAGAGACGTTTGAAGTCTGTCGTGAAATTGCGAAACTCCGGAGTAATAACTCGTTACATATATTCAAACAGTACAAAAACCCGGCAGATCCCTTTACAAAGGGACTATCACGTAATGTGATAGAAAGTGCATCGAGGGAGATGGGTTTGAGACCCGTTGATGTTACGCCATAGTGGTAACCCAACCTTTGTGATCGGAGATCCCGTGAATTAGGACTCGGGAAGAACAAACTAGTGGTTTAATTGAGGAGAGTATTATGTAACCCTCTCTATGTGAAGATGCACAACTCTCGCTTGCTGTAAGGCAGAGTTGGCAACAAGCCTTAATGTGTTTATGTTGGCTATTATAGCAAAGATGCTGTCCTACGGAGCATTCTTGAAATAACACACCTATATGAGTCCGATTGTTAAACGTCGCAATCTATGAGATTTGGGTGATCTCTAGTAAACTCATGAAGAGACCATGAAGTATGACGCATATGCTTCACCCGCGGGGTAGGCTACCGGCAGCCATGTACCGGTCATGACTTTGAGTGAAACCCTGTTCACGCAAAACTTGCAATTCAAGGCTTAGTCCATTGTTCAAGTGTGAGTGGATGTAGCTTAAGGTTCTAGGCGGAAGTTCAACTTAACAGTCTCCGCTGAAACACTCGGTATATAAACAAGCAGCGAGTATTGGTAAATCTCTAAATGGGGATTTGAGATCTGGTGGGGGATTGTTGAAATATTGGGCCCACTTTAAGTGGCCCAAATTAGATTTCAGTTTTTCCTATAAATCTCAAAGCCCACATAGTGGCAGCCTTGTGAGTTTGAGCCCAAGTTGGTGGCAGCTCACTAGTGAGTGGCAAGAGGTGGGAAGTTTAGTCCCACATGGAAAGTTGGGAGGAAGTTAGACCACCTTATAAGGTGGGTTGTTCCACCACTAGTAAGTGAGTGAGAATAGGAGTGCTACACGCGCGCTCCTCCTCCTCCTCGCTCGTCTCGACTCGACACGACACGTCACGTCACGACGCGTGCCGCGCTCGTGGTGAGTGGATTGAGCCTCGAGCCGAGACTTTCCTTACTTTTTGCAGCTCAGGAAAACGAACAGAGTTCTAGACGGACGCGTCGCAGTTAGTCGGTTCGGGTCGCTCCGGATCGTGGGCTATCTGTAACCGACTTGAAACGTTCGTGCGACGTGGGCATGGCCCATGTTGCCTAGGGTTTCCCGAGCCTATATAATCTCCTCGCCCGCTACCGCGGAAATCATCTAATACACGAGTTAGGGTTTCCACCTCTCTCCGCTTGCGCTCGCCATCGTAGCCTACTCCATCCCGCGAGCCGACGTGCACCGGCGAACGGGAGAGCAGGTCTCCGGAACCACTCGTCCTTGCGATCCCGTACGGGAGAGGGCGGATTAGGTTTTTGGGAAGCGCTCGCGCGACCGCTCAAACTCTTCATCACGGGTCGCCTTCCGTCCAAGTCGGGCGGTGCTGCCTACCGTCGTCTTCAACGCCGTCTACTTCGACCCGTCGTCCCCGTCGTCAACAACGTTGTCATCAACAACGTTACTCGCTGTGACATCATCTCGCTACACCTCTCACCGCCACCACCACCGGATCGGTACGTGCGACATATCTCGATCTGTTTAGCGATGGGTGCTTTACCGTTTGTGCTTGCTGCTACTCATGTTGATTAATGCATCTAGTATGTTCGAGTTTCACATGTTAGTAGTTGTTGTCATCATGTTTTATATTCTGGAATTAATCATGGAAATTGTGCCTAATTATCCAACA
>NC_061513.1:65232634-65244665 GCF_022539505.1 Lolium rigidum | reverse complement strand
AACTTTTCTTGTAGTGTATGTCTCCGACGTATCGATAATTTCTTATGTTCCATGCCACATTATTGATGATATCTACATGTTTTATGCATACTTTATGTCATTATTATGCGTTTTCCGGAACTAACCTATTGACGAGATGCCGAAGGGCCGATTGCTTATTTTACTGCTATTTTTGGTTTCAGAAATCCTAGTAAGGAAATATTCTCGGAATCGGACGAAATCAATGCCCAGCATCTTAGAATCCCCGGGAGCTTCCAGAACACCCGAGAGAGGCCAGAGGGGGGCCATAGGCCCACCAGACCATAGGCTGGCGCGGCCAAGGGGGGGGCCGCGCCCCCCTATTGTGTCGTCACCTCGTTGACCCTCCGACGCCGCCTCTTCGCCTATTTAAGCCTCCTCGACCTAAAACTTCGATACGAAAAAGCCACGGTACGAGAAACCTTCCAGAGCCGCCGCCATCGCGAAGCCAAGATCTGGGGGACAGGACTCTCGGTTCCGGCACGCTGCCGGGGCGGGGAATTGCCCCCGGAGCCATCTCCACCGCCGTATCCACCGCCATCTTCACCGCCATCGCTGCCTCCATGATGAGGAGGGAGTAATTCACCCCGGAGTCGAGGGCTCCTCTGTAGCTATGTGGTTCATCTCTCTCTCTTTGTGATCAAGTTGAGTATTATCTATGTGCTACTCTAGTGATGTTATTAAAGTACTCTATTCCTCCTGCACGGTGTAATGGTGACGAGTGTGTGCATCCGTGTTAGTACTTGGCGTAGGCTATGATTGTAATCTCTTGTAGATTATGAAGTTAACTATTGCTATGATAGTATTGATGTGATCTATGCCTCCTTCATAGTGTGATGGTGACAGTGTGCATGCTATGTTAGTTCTCGGTGTGATTGTGTTGATCTATCTTACACTCTAAGGTTATTTAAATATGAACATTGAATATTGTGGAGCTTGTTAACTCCGGCATTGAGGGTTCGTGTAATCCTACACAATGGTGTTCATCATCCAACAAGAGGGTGTAGAGTAGTCCTATTATGTGATCATTGTTGAGAGTGTCCACTAGTGAAAGCGAGGATCCCTGGGCCTTGCTTCCAAGCATCGAATCTCCGTTTGTTTACTGTTTTGTTGAATGTTTACTCGCTGCCATATTTCATTCAGATTGCTATTATCACTCATACTCATCCATATTACTTGTACCTCACTATCTCTTCGCCGAACTAGTGCACCTATTGTATTAGGTGTGTTGGGGACACAAGAGACTTCTTGCTTTGTGGTTGCAGGGTTGCTTGAGAGGGATATCTTTGACCTCTTCTTCCCTGAGTTCGATAAACCTTGGTTGATCCACTTAAGGGAAACTTGCTGCTGTTCTACAAACCTCTGCTCTTGGAGGCCCAACACTGTCTACAAGAATAGAAGCTCCCGTAGACATCAGGACCCCGGTCCATTCTTTTACATCAAATACAATCTTCTGGATATGGTCATATATTCCCTAAACCAAAGAGTAAGAATAAGAGTAAGAAGGGTAGGCGCAAAGCCCATGGTAAGAATGCCAATGCTTCATCTCTTGATAATACTTGATTCACACTTTCTGCGCCTAGCTGAAAGGCGTTAAAGAAAAGCGCTTATGGGGGACAACCCATTATTTTACTTCTGCACTTTTATTTTATATTTGAGTCTTGGAAGTTGTTACTAGTGTAGAAACCTCTACTTATCTTTATTTTATTGCATTGTTGTGCCAAGTAAAGTCTTTGGTAGTAAGGTTGATACTAGATTTGGATTACTGCACAGAAACAGATTTCTTGCTGTCACGAATTTGAGTAGTATTCTCTGTAGGTAACTCAGAAAAATCTGCCAATTTACGTGCGTAATCCTCAGATATGTACGAAACTTTCATTCAATTTGAGAATTTTCATTTGAGCAAGTCTGGTGCCTCTAGAAAATTCGTATTTACGGACTGTTCTGTTTTGACAGATTCTGCCTTTTATTTTGTATTGCCTGTTTTGCTATGTTTGATGGATTTCTTTATTCGATTAACTTTCAGTAGCTTTGTGGAATGTCCAGAAGTGTTAAGATTGGTTATGTCACCTCTGAACATGTGAATTTTTGATTATGCACTAACCCTCTAATGAGTTTGTTTTGAGTTTGGTGTGGAGGAAGTTTTCAAGGGTCAAGAGAGGAGGATCATACAATATGATCAAGGAGAGTGAAAGATCTAAGCTTGGGGATGCCCCGGTGGTTCATCCCTGCATATTTCAAGAAGACTCAAGCATCTAAGCTTGGGGATGCCCAAGGCATCCCCTTCTTCATCGACAAATTATCGAGTCACCTCTAGTGAAACTATATTTTTATTCCGTCACATCTTATGTGCTTTACTTGGAGCGTCTGTATGTTCTTGTTTTTGTTTTGTTTGAATAAATTGGATCCTAGCATTCATTGTGTGGGAGAGAGACACGCTCCGATGTTGCATATGAACACATATGTTCTTGCCTTTACTCATAATGTTCATGGCGAAGGTTGAAACTGCTTCGTTAATTGTTATATGGTTGGAAACGGAAAATGCTACATGTGGTAAATGGTATAATGTCTTGAATAATTTGATACTTGGCAATTTTTGTGCTCATGTTTAAGCTCTTGCATCATATACTTTGCACCTATTAATGAAGAACTACATAGAGCTTGCTAAAATTTGGTTTGCATGATTGGTCTCTCTAGAGTCTAGATATTTTCTGGTGAGGTGTTTGAACAACAAGGACGACAATGTATAGTCTTATAATGCTTGCAATATGTTCTTATGTGAGTTTTGCTGTACCGGTTCATACTTTTGTTTGCTTCAAACAACCTTGCTAGCCTAAGCCTTGTATTGAGAGGGAATACTTCTCATGCATCCAAAATCCTTGAGCCAAAAACTATGCCATTTGTGTCCACCATACCTACCTACTACATGGTATTTCTCCGCCATTCCAAAGTAAATTACTTGAGTGCTACCTTTAAATTTCTATCCTTTGTCTTTGCAATATATAGCTCATGGGAAAAATAGCTTAAAAACTATTGTGGTATTGAATATGTACTTATGTATCTTATTTCTTAATAAGTTGCTTGTTGAGCGGTAACCATGTTTCTGGGGACGCCATCAACTATTTTACTTTGTTGAATATCATGTGAGTTGTTATGCATGTTCGTCTTGTCTGAAGTAAGGGTGATTTATCATGATCAATGGTTTGAGTATGCATATTGTTAGAGAAGAACATTGGGCCCTAACTAAAGCCATGATCCATGGTGGAAGTTTCAGTTTGGACACTAATCCTCAATCTCTTATGAGAATATTATTTGTTGTTGAATGCTTATGCATTAAAGAGGAGTCCATTATCTGTTGTCTATGTTGTCCCGGTATGGATGTCTAAGTTGAGAATAATCAAAAGCGAGAAATCCAATGCGAGCTTTCTCCTTAGACCTTTGTACAGGCGACATAGAGGTACCCCTTTGTGACACTTGGTTAAAACATATGCTATGCAATGATAATCCATGTAAATCCAAGCTAATTAGGACAAGGTGCGAGCACTATTGATAATCTATGCATGAGGCTTGCAACTTATAGGATGTCTTATACATAACACATATGCTTTATTACTACCGTTGACAAAATTGTTTCTATGTTTTCAAAATAAAAGCTCTAGCACAAATATAGTAATCAATGCTTCCCTCTGCGAAGGGCCATTCTTTTACTTTATGTTGAGTCAGTTTACTTACTTCCTTCCATCTTAGAAGCAAACACTTGTGTTAACTGTGCATTGATTCTTACATGTTTACCTATTGCACTTGTTATATTTCTTTATGTTGACAATTATCCATGAGATATACATGTTGAAGTTGAAAGCAACCGCTAAAACTTATATCTTCCTTTGTGTTGCTTCAAAGCTTTCTACTATGAATCTATAGCTTTATGAGTTAACTCTTATGCAAGTCTTATTGATGCTTGTCTCGAAAGTACTATTCATGAAAAGTCTTTGTTATATGATTCAATTGTTTACTCGTTGTCTTTACCATTGCTTCGAATCGCTGCATTCATCTCATGTGCTTTACAATAGTATTGATCAAGATTATGATAGCATGTCACTTAAGAAATTATATTTGTTATTGTTTACCTACTCGGGGACGAGTAGGAACTAAGCTTGGGGATGCTTGATACGTCTGAAACGTATCTATAATTTCTTATGTTCCATGCTACTTTTATGATGATACACACATGTTTTATACACACTTTATGTCATATTTATGCATTTTCTGGCACTAACCTATTGACGAGATGCCGAAGAGCCAGTTGCTGTTTTCTGCTGTTTTTGGTTTCAGAAATCCTAGTAAGGAAATATTCTCGGAATTGGACGAAATCAATGCCTAGGGTCTTATTTTTCCACGAAGCTTCCAGAAGACCGAAAGGATTACGAAGTAGGGCGACGAGGCGACGCCACGCCAGGGCCGCGCGGCCAGGGCTTGGGCCGCGCCGCCCTAGTGTGTGGGTCCCTCGTGACGCCACGCCAGGGCCGCGCGGCCAGGTGGACTTTTTAGGCATAGATGCATGCTGGATAGCGGTCTATGTACTTTGTCGTAATGCCCAATTGAATTTCACACTACTCATCATAATATGTATGTGCATTGTTATGCCCTCTTTATTTGTCAATTGCCCAACTGTAATTTGTTCACCCAACATGCTACTTCTTATTGGAGAGACACCACTAGTGAACTGTGGACCCCGGTCCATTCTTTTACATCAAATACAATCTACTGCAATACTTGTTTTACTGTTCTTCGCAAACATCATCATCCACATTATGCATCTAATCCTTTGTTATAGCAAGTCGGTGAGATTGACAACCTCACTGTTACGTTGGGGCAAAGTACTTTGGTTGTGTTGTGCAGGTTCCACGTTGGCGCTGGAATCCCTGGTGTTGCGCCGCACTAAGCTCCGCCACCATCAACCTTCAACGTGCTTCTTGGCTCCTACTGGTTCGATAAACCTTGGTTTCTTACTGAGGGAAAACTTGCTGCTGTACGCATCACACCTTCCTCTTGGGGTTCCCAACGACGCGTCTTTGTACGCGTATCAGGAATCACTATTCCGAAGTCACTGAGTTTCTTCGCATGCCCGGTCATGGCGAGCATGTGCTCACTAACGGAGCTGCCTTCTTCCATCATGCAGCTGAAGAAGTGTTTCGATGCTTCATAGCATTCCACGGCCACATGAGTTTCAAAGATAGCTTTCAGCTCATTGACTAACTCATGAGGATCGTGGTGCTCAAAACGTTTTTGAAGATCGGCTTCCAGACTGCATAGGATGGCACACTGAACTTGAGAGTACCGAGTTTTCCGAGTTGCGTAAACATTCTTTACTTCATCGGTTTCAGTTTCGCGGGAGGGTCACCTAGCGGTGCATCAAGCACATATTGCAGGTTTCCACTAGCGAGGAAAATCCTCACATGACGGAACCAGTCGGTGAAGTTGCTACCGTTGCTCTTAAGCTCTTCTTTCTCTAGGAAATGGTTAAAATTGATTGGGGACGCCATATCTACAACATATATTAGCAATAGTTTATACTAAGTTTATGACAAATTGAGTTCAAATTTTAATTTAACAAAATTAAAAACTAGGTGAATGATGTCTACTCACGCTTCTTTTCTTGTAGACAGTGTTGGGCCTGCAAGAGCAGAGGTTTGTAGAACAGCAGCAAGTTTCCCTTAAATGAATCACCCAAGGTTTATCGAACTCAGGGAGGTAGAGGTCAAAGATATCCCTCTCAAGCAACCCTGCAATCACGATACAAGAAGTCTCTTGTGTCCCCAACACACCTAATACACTTGTCAGATGTATAGGTGCATGATGTCTACGCCCCCTCCTTTTCCTGTAGACAGTGTTGGGCCTCCAAGAGCAGAGGTTTGTAGAACATCAGCAAGTTTCCCTTAAGTGGATCACCCAAGGTTTATCGAACTCAGGGAGGAAGAGGTCAAAGATATCCCTCTCATGCAACCATGCAACCACAAAGCAAGAAGTCTCTTGTGTCCCCAACACACCTAATAGGTGCACTAGTTCGGTGAAGAGATAGTGAAATACAGGTGGTATGAATATATATGAGCAGTGGCAACGGCATCAGAAAAGTGCTTTGCCCAGGACAGTAAACAAGCAGTAGTAACGCAGCAGTAGTAACGCGGTAAAGACAGGTAAACAAGCAGCGATAGCGATATTTAGGAACAAGGCCTAGGGATCATACTTTCACTAGTGGACACTCTCAACATTGATCACATAACAGAATAGATAAATGCATACTCTACACTCTTGTTGGATGATGAACACCATTGCGTAGGATTACACGAACCCTCAATGCCGGAGTTAACAAGCTCCACAATTCAATGTTCATATTTAAATAACCTTAGAGTGCATGAAAGATCAATACGACTAAACCAAGTACTAACATAGCATGCTACACTGTCACCTTCACACTATGTAGGAGGAATAGATCACATCAATACCATCATAGCAGTAGTTAACTTCATAATCTACAAGAGATCATAATCATAGCCTACGCCAAGTACTAACACGAGATGCACACAACTGTCACCATTACACCGTGCAGGAGGAATAAAACTACTTTTATAACATCACTAGAGTAGCACATAGATAAATTGTGATACAAAACACATTGCAATCATAAAGAGATATAAATAAGCACCTCACTATGCCATTCATAACAGTGCATAAGTATTCTGTGAAATATAGCCTAAGAGACCCACACGGTGCACACACTGTCACCTTTACACACGTGGGACAAGGAGTCTCCGGAGATCACATAAGTAAAATTCACTTGACTAGCATAACGACATCTAGATTACAAGCATCATCATATGAATCTCAATCATGTAAGGCAGCTCATGAGATTATTGTATTGAAGTACATAGGAGAGAGATGAACCACATAGCTACCGGTACAGCCCCGAGCCTCGATGGAGAACTACTCCCTCCTCATGGGAGACGAGCAGCGTTGATGGAGATGGCGGTGGTGTCGATGGAGGAGCCTTCCGGGGGCACTTTCCCGTCCCGGCGGCGTGCCGGAACAGAGAGTCCTGTCCCCCAGATCTTGGCTTCGCGATGGCGGCGGCTCTGGAAGGTTTCTCGTACCGTGGTTTTTCCGTCTCGAGGTTTTAGGTCGATGGGCTTTATATAGGCGAAGAGGCGGCGTCAGAAGGTCGAAGGGGCGCCGACACTATAGGGGGCGCGGGCCACCCCTAGGCCGCGCCGGCCTATGGTTTGGTGGGCCTGTGCCCCCTCTCTGGCGGTTCTCGTGTGTTCTGGATGCTTCCGGGCAAAATAGGAACCTGGGCGTTGATTTCGTCCAATTCTGAGAATATTTTCTTACTAGGATTTCTGAAACCAAAAACAGCAGAAAACAACAACTGGCACTTCGGCATCTTGTTAATAGGTTAGTTCCAGAAAACGCATAAATATGACATAAAATGTGCATATAACATGTAGAAATCATCAATAATGTGGCATGGAACATAAGAAATTATCGATACGTCGGAGACGTATCAGCATCCCCAAGCTTAGTTCCTGCTCGTTCCGAGCAGGTAAACGATAAACAAAGATAATTTCTGGAGTGACATGCCATCATAACCTTGATCATACTATTGTAAACACATGTAATGAATGCAACAATTCAAACAATGGTAATGACATGAGTAAACAAATGAATCATAAAGCAATGACTTTTCATGAATAGTACTTCAAGACAAGCATCAATAAGTCTTGCATAAGAGTTAACTCATAAAGCAATAAATCAAAGTAAAGGGTATTGAAGCAACACATAGGAAGATTAAGTTTCAGCGGTTGCTTTCAACTTGTAACATGCATATCTCATGGATATTGTCAACATAGAGTAATATAATAAGTGCAATATGCAAGTATGTAGGAATCAATGCACAGTTCACACAAGTGTTTGCTTCTTGAGGTGGAGAGAAATGAGTAAACTGACTCAACATAAAAGTAAAAGAATGACCCTTCAAAGAGGAAAACATCGATTGCTATATTTGTGCTAGAGCTTTGATTTTGAAAACAAGAAATAATTTTGTCAACGGTAGTAATAAAGCATATGTATCATGTAAATTATATCTTACAAGTTGCAAGCCTCATGCATAGTATACTAATAGTGCCCGCACCTTGTCCTAATTAGCTTGGACTACCAGATTATCACAATGCACATGTTTTAACCAAGTGTCACAAAGGGGTACCTCTATGCCGCCTGTACAAAGGTCTAGGGCGGGACCGCGAGATTGGATGCCAATTGAGCTGGGTTTCGATTCGATTTCCATCTTGACGAAGCTCGAGTCCTTTTCATATACGTGCACCCATGGGCTGCATCAGAGTCTGTATCGGAGTCGGAGAACAGCGGTTGTGCCGGATCGTGGGAGATAGAGGGTTCTTTTAATCCATGGCTGCGAGCAGAGCCCACAATCCCATACGTTCAATTAGCACAGACACACCACGTACAGAGGTTACTTAGGCAACCATCTCTTGTTCAAACAAAGCGCGGTGCGGCTGTTTGTTGATTACATGGGCATTGATTCCACGGTGGAAGCAACCAAACCTCGTTTCTCAATGCACCACACATGGACGCACATGTATGTGTGGCCGTTTACGCCCAGCATATTGTCCATCGCCGAGCCCCCCAAGCGGCAGTCCGCCTTGCCGCACGCTCTTTCCTCCGCTCGTCGCACGCATATATGCTTGTTGGCATGATGATGCCGAGCTCGCAGGACTGGTCGGATGCTTTCCACGGCACACGGTTCGCCGCCCTGATTCCTTTTTGGCTTTGGGCTCATAGTGCCGCGCTTTCCTTTCTTGTGGCGCTTTCATACCCGACGAGTCCTCCCGCGTGTGCACCGGCCGCCCGGAGGCCGGAGCTGGCGCCCTTCGTCTCTTCGTTCCAGCTGGCCGCGTCCAACATCGGTCGCCAACCTCACTTCTTCTCTTCGTTCCAGTTGGTTGCGCCCAACGTCGCTCGTCCACCTCGGCCTCTGCGGCATCCTCTACGTCGACCTGCTCCACCTCTTTCTTGCGTCCGCCGCCACACACCTCCCGCGGCCAAGCTCGACGTCAGGCCCGTCGCCAAGCTCCACGCCCTCCGCTGACGCGCGCGAGCTCGCGTGGGCCGTTCCCTGCCGTCGCCTGGCCGGGGCCCCAGGTACGCGCCGCCTCAAGCCTCACCATGGTTGCGGCAAGGCCCACCTCGGAAGCTCTGACCTCGTCCACGACGCTGTCTAGAGGAGGTAGACGTCGCTGTTGGCTGGATATTTATGGGGAGACGGCGGGTACGATGTCGAGTAGCCGAACTTGCAATCGATCTGTGGTTTCGGTGTAGAGTCAAGTTCTTTTTATTTCCTTCAATGAGCAAAGCTAAACGGTGGACTCTTGCCGGAAGTATATCGTGGATAGTTCCTGTTGGATACGGGCAACGCCATCAGAGCTCGTCACGTGCACGCGATACAAACCAAAGTTGGGATAGATTTGCGCTGCGAACTACGAAGGCCATCGATGGTGATGAAAACACTAAATATTTTCATACTCTAGCATCAACTAAATACAGGAAAAATAAAATCCATACCCTTCAACATGATGGCTCTGACTACTCTTCTCACCACCATAAAATGAATATTCTCACCGCATATTTTAAACAACTTCTTGGCCAACCCTTCATACCAAACTGGAGCTTCAGTCTACAACACCTATACCCACAACCTCTCTCCAATCTTGCCTCCCTAGCCCTGCCTTTCTCACAGGAAGAAATCACAAACGCCTTCTTTCAGATGAATTCTTTTGCTAGCCCTGGACCTGACGGTTTTGGCCGAAGTTTCTATAAAAAATACTGGCAATCTATTAAATCGGATGTTTTCCACCTCTTCACTCATTTCCACAACCAGACTGCTGACCTGTACAGTATAAACCGAGCCCTTATTGTCTTATTACCTAAAAATGAGGCTGCCAACACACCCGATGCTTTTAGACCAATATCCCTTCAGAACTGCCCCATGAAAGCTATAGCCAAAGTGCTCACCAAACGTCTACAACCCCTCATCCCAACAATTATACACGCTGACCAAACTGGTTTTGTTCGAGGACGATCCATAGCAGAAAATTTTAACTATGCAGCTAACCTCCTCAACTGTTGCCACAAGAGGAAAGCACCCACTATGCTCATCAAATTGGATTTCAGAAAAGCCTTCGATTCAGTGTCCTGGGCTGCTCTACTCTCTCTTCTAATCCATAGAGGCTTTCCACCCATATTCTGCTCCTGGATTCACACTATCCTCATCTCTGGCAGATCTGCAGTTCTTCTTAATGGAGTCCCTGGACCCTGGATTCAATGTCAGAAAGGCCTTTTCATTATCTTCTCAGATATCCTCCAACAGCTCATCCTACAAGCATTCACACAAAATGACATGGTTCACCCTATCAGAGATGACCTCCCGCCTGCAACTATCCAATATGCTGATGACACACTCATTCTAGCGAGAGCCTCCCCTCAAGCTGCACAAAAACTTAAATCTATCCTACAGCTTTTCCAAGAAGCAGATACGTCTCCGACGTATCGATAATTTCTTATGTTCCATGCTTGTTTTATGACAATACCTACATGTATTGTTCACACTTTATGATGATTTTATGCGTTTTTCGGAACTAACCTATTGACGAGATGCCGAAGTGTCAGTTCATGTTTTCTGCTGTTTTTGGTTTCAAAAATCCTAGTAAGGAAATATTCTCGGAATTGGACGAAATCAACGCCCAGAATCTTAAAATCCCACGAAGCTTCCAGAACACCCGAGAGCCACCAGAGGAGGGCCCTGTGGGCCCCAGATGATAGGCCGGCGCGGCCAGGGGGTGGGCCGTGCCCCCCTGTTGTGTCACCGCCTCGTCAGCCCTCCGACTCCACCTCTTCGCCTATATAAAGGTCCCTGACCTAAAACATCGATACGGAAAAGCCACGGTACGAGAAACCTTCCAGAGCCGCCGCCATCGCGAAGCCAAGATCTGGGGGACAAGAGTCTCTGTTCCGGCACGTCGCCGGGACGGGGAGTTGCCCCCGGAAGGATTCTCCATCGACACCGCTGCCATCTCCACCGCCATCTTCATCACCGCTGCTGTCTCCCATGAGGAGGGACTAGTTCTCCATCGATGCTAAGGGGCTGTACCGGTAGCTATGTGGTTCATCTCTCTCTCTCTATGTACTTCAATACAATAATCTCATGAGCTGCCTTACATGATTGGGATTCATATGATGATGCTTGTAATCTAGATGGCGTTATGCTAGTCAAGTGAATTTTACTTATGTGATCTCCTGAGACTCCTTTTCCCACGTGTGTAAAGGTGACAGTGTGTGCACTGTGTGGGTCTCTTAGGCTATATTTCACATAATACTTATTCACTGTTATGAATAGCATAGTGAAGTGCTTATTTATATCCCTTTATGATTGCAATGTGCTTTGTATCACTACTATTCTATGTGCTACTCTAGTGATGTTATTAAAGTAGCCTATCCTCCTGCACGGTGTAATGGTGATAGTGTGTGCATCGTGTAGTACTTGGCGTAGGTTATGATTGTAATCTCTTGTAGATTATGAAGTTAATTATTGCTATGATAGTATTGATGTGATCTATGCCTCCTTCATAGTGTGATGGTGACAATGTGCATGCTATGTTAGTACTTGGTGTAATTGTGTTGATCTATCATGCACTCTAAGGTTATTTAAACATGAATATCGAATATTGTGGAGCTTGTTAACTCCGGCATTGAGGGTTCGTGTAATCCTACACAATTAGTGGTGTTCATCATCCAACAAGAGAGTGTAGAGTATAACATTTATTTATTTTGTTATGTGATCAATGTTGAGAGTGTCCACTAGTGAAAGTATAATCCCTAGGCCTTGTTTCCAAATACTGCTATCACTGCTTGTTTACTGTTTTACTGCATCTCTATTGCCTGCAATATT
>NC_061513.1:65157757-65232534 GCF_022539505.1 Lolium rigidum | reverse complement strand
GGGCATCATCTAGTATAATTAAAAGGCAATGCATCAAGGCAGCCAATCATCTAGGGAGCAAAAAACATAAAAAGTGGTTACCTTTGTTTGTGAAGCCAAATGATGCTCTGCTAAGATTTTCGGCTCAATGGTGAAAGCTGGTCAACAAAATGTATTGAAGCAATGAACTTTGTTTGTGAAACCTGATGAAGATTAAGAAGATTTTAGGCTCAATGGGTAAGAGCTCGAGAACAAAAGGAAAAGGGTAAACTGCCATGTTGCTTTGGAGGACTCAATTTAAAAAGGGGGCTCCTGCTATCTTCAGAAGTTGGTACTGTGAAAGCAAACATGAGCAGTATACAGGATATTCACGATGGGAAATTAGTAGCAAGAGTGCACAGATCAGACATAATCTTTGCAGATAAAGAGAGGATAAAAGGTAGCTTCAGATAAATTAATATTACGGAATTAGCTAACCCTAAATTATATTATGAGAATAATACATGATCCACAGTTGGTACTGTGAAAGCAAACATGAGCAGTATACGACAGTAAACGCCTCAATCCCAAATTCACCAATCCGATAAACTGAGCTACTTGTAAGAACATCATCGCCGACTCAACGTCATCGGCCAACAACAATATAGAAGAGAGAGGTAGGAGCAGATAGTTCGCTCACCAGGAGCAAATCATGGTAGCCCCGCCAGAGCAACTGGAACCTGTCCCTGCCCCTAGCGCCCTCCTCTTAGCGGGAAGCGGCGCCGCCATTAGGGGCATCTTCGTCTTGCTCTTCTTCCTGTGCAGCCACACCTCCCCGTCATCGTCCATGGCGCAGGCGAGGTCGAGAACCCAGCAAGGCCAGTTGGATGCAGATGCAAAATCTGATGCCCAGAACGCTCGCGACCCGGCCAGCCCGCCGGAGCAGAGCGTCCTCGCTGCCGTCCCTCGGCGATTGTTCCGATTCAGCGGCTGGCTTGTACTGCGGGAGGAGGAGGAGGCCGGAGCTCTCCAACGAACGGTGGTTGCGGCCATCGATCCGGTGTAGACGTGGCCCGCGTCTCCTCCTCCTCTGGCGCCTAGCGTTGGGTCACCCGCGAGCATGCCCAGTCTGAGCGCCTCCTCCGGCTCTTAGGCGACACCGGGTTCGACGAGGAGGGCCGGCGAAGATTGGCCTCGCATCGGGAGTGGGGATGAACGGGAGGGGCGGCCTGACGCGTCGAGAGAGGGAGCCGGGGACCTGGCGGATGGGGAATTGGGGATCGGCGGTGAGATAGGGAGGGGCGCACAGGATCGGCGGATGGGGATCGGACTGAGTTGAGTGACAAAGTGAGTGAGTAGAGTGTGAGTTGTCCGGTTTTTTCCCTTTTTCAGTAGACGTGTCCAATTAGGGGATATTTTGCTTTTGGTTGTGGGGCGTGTCACCAGTGATTAAGAAAAAATAGTGTAATGATCATTTGATGATTTTGAAAAGTACTCTTTTTTATAATTGTATTTATTGAATATATTGAAATTTTGAAATCATGCAGATCATCATGTGGTTTCTGGATGTTAAATTTCATGGAGTAGTTTAGGGAAAATATTTTTGTGACACTTTTGAGCAGTTATATTTCACACCATATCATGCTATAGTTATTAAACATTTATCATTATTTGGAATTAACTATGATCACTTCTTGATAGGGAATGAAGCTATAAACAATATCTATTGATCCCATAAATAGGTGGACCATCTTGAGAGTCATAAAAAAAGATTATGTTATTTAGTTGTAGCTTTTAAGTATTTTAAACTATAATTACAAAAGTTTGCGTAAAAAAGATTGAATCCAAGATATGTCCATATCTCATAATTATGGACCATGAGAGCTATTTAAGCGGCTCTGGTAAAAAATCTCGCTAAAAATAGGATCCAAAAGTTATGTTCATACTATAGATTATGAGACGTGTATTACACGTGCAATCTTACTATATCTATAAGGGCATCTCCAACGGGCAGACGCAAACGGAGGTTTGCGCCTGAGCAGACAAAATTTGGGTCTACCCTTCTCCAGCGGGGGCACGCAAAGTGACCGTAGCATCCGGCCCGACGCAATTTTGGTCCCTGTTTGCGTCTGAGCGGATGCGTCCGCGTGACCGTCTGAGCAGGGCGCGGAAGCAGGACGAAGGGGTAGTCGCGATCGCCGAGGAATCCGGCCACCCCCTCTTCTCGGTCTCGATCTGGCGCCAGGTGTGCCATCGATCGGAATCGATGGCGTAGGCAGGGTCGGCGCGAAGGTCCTCCGGGAGGTACCGCCGCTTGCGCCTGATCTCCGCTGTCCGCTCTGGCTCGCCAGAAGGCACGGGGGGGGGGGTGGAGGACGGGCACCCGCCGATGGCTGAGCCGCCAACCGCCGCCAGGAAGGTGGACGTCCGCCCAGTTGCACAACAACCACTTCTCGTGCATCGCCCGCGACAGGTCGACGTTGAGCGACACCCTGTTGGGCCGCTCCTCCTTCTTGACGCCGGAACCAGACTCCTCCTGATTGTTGTTCGTCCTCCCCATGGCGATGCGGTGGCGCGGCGATGGCTGTCGATGTGCAGCGAGCAAGTGTGGCCGGGAAGAGGGCAATGGCGCCAGGGGAGGTGTGGGCGAAGGTAGGGTGTATCTCCGCATGCTTGGAACCCGCGTGGATTCTCTAGCGGTCGGAACTAAAGCAGCTGCCAAGTATGTTTGTTGCTGTATCTCTTACAAATTGACTATGGCTTTGACACTATAACAGTTACTAACTGTCCATACCTGGTTTACTTTTAGATAGGCACACTGTGTTTGCAGCACCCACGTTTTGTGAGACAATCAAACATCCAAAAGGAGAGATTGTTGAGTTGGCAGTTACGATGACCCAGAACACACAGGTGTGGGACTTACCGCGGAAGAGTAACAAAACGATCTAGAACTTAGAACCACGCAGATGCACATCAATGATGTCTTGTTATTGCATTCATGTATCTTGTGGCTATGTATTTGGTCCTCTTTTTTATTGTCTACTTTGCTACTCTATGTACCCACCTAGAAATCTACTATCATTCTTTTGAATTTTTATATTTGAGATTTGAATTATATATGTGCATTGAAAAATATAATTTGAGGACCCGTGGCAACGCACGGGCATTTGTACTAGTACGTAGTAAAAATTCAAAGATTTCTGACCTGGTCTCCGTGATAACCATCACGTCACATCAACTTACCACGGAAATTTATCACGGACCAACACCTTCCGCTACACCGCCCAACTTTCCATCAATCAAAACAGCTTGTTTCCCTCTCTTCTTCACCACCCCTCCAAAACATCTCCTACGCGGTCGGCTCATCAAAACGGGACACGCACAACGCTCTCGACACCGTACAACCAGCCCACCGTACACCAAACAAGAACGGAGAACAGCCTCCACTGGTTCACATGGACCAGCTACACGCAGGGCGGGACTCTGCATGCATGCAGCCCTAGACGCACTCGAGTACCCTCTCCTCCCCCAACGCAATCCTCTGCGCTCGCCGCCTTCACAACATCTTGTCAAATTCATGGCGCCTGACCAACCGCCCATGGCCTCCTTCCGAGACGCCCTCCTATCTCCTCCAAGAGCCACTCCGGCTGCCGCAAACCCTAACTCTACCACCTCGCAAGACCCTATAAAACGCCACACTTCCTACCCCAAACTCACACCATCGCGAATGCCGCGCTGTTTCCGCTGCCTTGCAACCGATCACTTCGTTGAGCACTGCCGTGACCCGGTGCGCTGTGCGCGCTGTGGTGTCTCCGGCCATCGAGCACCATTCTGTAACTCCACCCTCCCCACAGCCCTCACACTACCGCCCTTCGCCAACCATCCTCCACCCCCAGCCATGGCGGAAAACAACGACGGCAACTCCAGCCCGCCACCCACGCCCAACCCTAACCAAAACAACCGCTCCGACCAACAGACAACCACGCTACCACCGGCCAATGAGATCTGGTTTGGCTCCCACCGCGTCCTCCTCGACTCACCCATCACCCTCCCAGCTCGCCCTCTCAACATAACCACCGCGCGCCACGACGCGTCTCGCAACGACCCGATCATCATCTCCTCCTCCGACGACTCCGCGCCTCCCTCGCAACGTGCCGAAGCCTCAAACAACGACACTTGGGCGGGGGCCACGCACTTCATCATCCCGCCCGGGATACGCTCCATCGACCTCACTCTGATCGACGATGCTGCGCCGCGCACCACCTCGCGGCCCGACGCCGAGTCCTCCTCCGCGGCTGCTGCACGGGCTGCACGACCCGCCACCCAGGCCTTCTCCCTCGACGCTGATGCGGCTCGCGGCATCCTCCTCGGCATCCCCGTCGCGAGGCCAGAGGCGGAAACGTTCGCTGCGGCCGCCGCTCGTCTGCATGGCCCCGACCTCGACGTCCACATCCCGCTCGGCCTCGTTCAAGACACTTCAACCTTTGCCTTCGCCGTCATCGAGACTCCAATCTTGGGCCCCTTCGAGTTCATTCGCACCGCCGTGGAGATGCGCTTCCCCAACGTCTCCTTCACCTTCGCTGCCTCCACGTACGGCTCCGCACTCATGGTCTTCTCTACTACTTAAAAAGACTCAATTGGTTCCTTATTCTGCCAATACGTTTGGTCGTTCCTGGTCGTCGTCGTCCTTCAATGCCCACCCGCCTGGGCCAGGCGTTAACATGGGCCGACCACATCCCATCGCCTCGCCAGGTATGTAATTGAAGGAGATATGCCCTAGAGGCAATAATAAAGTGGTTATTATTTATATCTTTATGTTTATGATAAATGTTTATATATCATGCTAGAATTGTATTAACCGAAACATTAGTACATGTGTGATATGTAGACAACAAGAAGTCCCTAGTATGCCTCTTAAACTAGCTTGTTGATTAATGGATGATTAGTTTCATAATCATGAACATTGGATGTTATTAATAACAAGGTTATATCATTATATGAATGATGTAATGGACACACCCAATTAAGCGTAGCATAAGATCTCGTCATTAAGTTATTTGCTATAAGCTTTCGATACATAGTTACCTAGTCCTTATGACCATGAGATCATGTAAATCACTTATACCGGAAAGGTACTTTGATTACACCAAACACCACCTGCGTAAATGGGTGGCTATAAAGGTGGGATTAAGTATCCGGAAAGTATGAGTTGAGGCATATGGATCAATAGTGGGATTTGTCCATCCCGATGACGGATAGATATACTCGGGCCCTCTCGGTGGAATGTCGTCTAATGTCTTGCAAGCATATGAATGAGTTCATAAGAGACCACATACCACGGTACGAGTAAAAGAGTACTTGTCGGAGACGAGGTTGAACAAGGTATAGAGTGATACCGAAGATCAAACCTCGGACAAGTAAAATATCGCGAGACAAAGGGAATTGGTAATGTATGTGAATGGTTCATTCGATCACTAAAGTCATCGTTGAATATGTGGGAGCCATTATGGATCTCCGGATCCCGCTATTGGTTATTGGTCGGAGTGAGTACTCAACCATGTCCGCATAGTTCTCGAACCGTAGGGTGACACACTTAAAGTTGGATGTTGAAATGGTAGTTCTTGAATATGGAATGAAGTTGGAATATTTGTTCGGAGTCCCGATGTGATCCCGGACATCACGAGGAGTCCCGGAATGGTCCGGAGAATAAGATTCATATATAGGATGTCATTTTATGTGAATAAAATGTCGCGGAAGGTTCTATGGAAGGTTCTAGAAGGTTCTAGAAAAGTCCGGAAGAAACCACCAAGGAAGGTGGAGTCCACAAGGGACTCCACCCCCCATGGCCGGCCAACCCTAGTGGGGGAGGAGTCCCAAGTGGACTCCCCTTAGGGGCCGGCCACCCCCCACATGGGAGGTGGGAATCCCACCTTTGGGTGGGAGTCCTAGTTGGGCTAGGATTGCCCCTCCTATGGAAGGATTTGGTTCGGGTCTTATTCGAAGACTTGGACACCACCTCTTGGGGTTCCACCTATATAATGAGGGACAAGGGGGAGGGGGCCGGCCACCTCAAACACCACCAAGGTGGCCGCACCCCTATAGTGGCCGGCGCCCCCTCTCCCCAAACCCTAGCCGCCTCGCTCCTCCACTTCCCGCACGCTTAGCGAAGCTCCGCCGGACTTCTCCACCACCACCGACACCACGCAGTCGTGCTGTCGGATTCAAGAGGAGCTACTACTTCCGCTGCCCGCTGGAACGGGGAGGTGGACGTCGTCTTCATCAACAACCGAACGTGTGACCGAGTACGGAGGTGCTGCCCGTTCGTGGCGCCGGAACCGATCGTGATCAAGATCTTCTACGCGCTTTGCAAGCGGCAAGTGAACGTCTACCGCAGCAACAAGAGCCTCATCTTGTAGGCTTTGGAATCTCTTCAAGGGTGAGACTCGATACCCCCTCGTTGCTACCGTCTTCTAGATTGCATCTTGGCTTGGATTGCGTGTTCGCGGTAGGAAAATTTTTGTTTTCTATGCTACGTTATCCTACGGTGGGTATCGAGCCGTGTCTATGCATAGATGGTTGCACGAGTAGAACACAATGGTTTGTGGGCGTTGATGCTCTTGTTATCTTTAGTTGAGTACTTTGCATCTTTATGGCATAGTGGGATGAAGCGGCTCGGACTAACTTTACATGACCGCGTTCATGAGACTTGTTCCTCGTTCGACATGCAACTTGTATTGCATAAGAGGCTTTGCGGGTGTCTGTCTCTCCTACTATAGTAAAGATTCAATTTACTCTTCTATTGACAACATTAGTATCAACGTTGTGGTTCATGTTCGTAGGTAGATTAGATCTATATCGAAAAACCCTAAACCACGTAAAATATGCAAACCAAATTAGAGAGCGTCTAACTTGTTTTTGCAGGGGTTTGGTGATGTGATATGGCCATAATGTGATGATGAATATGTATGAGATGATCATTATTGTATTGTGGCAACCGGCGGGAGCCTTATGGTTGTCTTTAAATTTCATGTTGAGTAGTATTTCAAAGTAGTTGTAATAGTTGCTACATGGAGGACAATCATGAAGACGGCGCCATTGACCTTGGTGCTTCGCCGACGATGATGGAGATCATGCCCGAAGATGATGGAGATCATGTCCGTGCTTTGGAGATGAAGATCAAAGGCGCAAAGACAAAAGGGCCATATCATATCACATATGAAGCTGCATGTGATGTTAATCCTTTTATGCATCTTATTTTGCTTAGATCGCGACGGTAGCATTATAAGATGATCCCTCACTAAAATCTCAAGATAATAAAGTGTTCATCCTTAGTAGCACCGTTATCAAGTCTTGTCGTTTCGAAGCATCTCGTGATGATCGGGTGTGATAGATTCAATAAGTACATACAAACGGGTGCAAGACAGTTTTGCACATGCGAGATACTAAGGTGGCCTTGACGAGCCTAGCATGTACGGACATGGTCTCGGAACACATGATACCGAAAGGTAGAGCATGAATCATATGGTTGATATGATGAACACTTTGAGTGTTCGCCAAAGAAATCACACCTTTTCTCGTGATGATCGGGTTTTGGTGCGGTGGATTTGGTTCGTGTGATCACTAAGACAATGCGAGGGATATTGTTTTGAGTGGGAGTTCATCTAGATTTTTAATTATGTAGAATTAAAATTTGAACTCAATTTGTCATAAACTTAGTCTAAACTATTGCAAATATATGTTGTAGAGATGGCGTCCCCAATCAATTTTAACCGGTTCCTAGAGAAAGAAAAGCTTAAGAGCAACGGTAGCAACTTCACCGAGCCGGTTCCGTCATGTGAGGATCTTCCTCTCGGCGGAAATCTGCAATATGTGCTTGATGCACCGCTAGGTGACCCTCCTGCAGAAACTGAAACCGATGAAGTAAAAGCTGTTTACGCGACTCGGAAAACTCGGTACTCTCAAGTTCGGTGTGCCATCTTATGCGATCTGGAATCCGATCTTCAAAAACGTTTTGAGCACCACGATCCTCATGAGTTGATGAAAGAGTTGAAGACTATTTTTGAGACTCATGCGGCCGTGGAATGCTATGAAGCATCGAAACAATTTTTCAGCTGTATGATGGAAGAAGGCAGCTCCGTTAGTGAGCACATGCTCGCCATGACCGGGCATGCGAAGAAACTCAGTGACTTGGGAATAGTGATTCCTAACAGACTGGGGATTAATCGTGTCCTTCAATCACTGCCACCAAGTTACAAGAACTTTGTGATGAACTACAATATGCGGAACATGAACAAGGAGTTACCCGAACTCTTTGGCATGCTAAAAGCTGCTGAGATTGAGATCAAGAAAGAGCACCAAGTGTTGATGGTCAACAAGACCACCGGTTCAAGAAACAGGGCAAGTCTAAGGGAAAATTCAAGAAGGGTGGCAAGAAAGCTGCCACGCCTCCTGTGAAACCTAAGAACGGCCCTAAGCCCGATGCTCGAGTGCTATTACTGCAAGGAGAAGGGACACCGGAAGCGTAATTGCTCCAAGTATCCGGCTGATCCGAAGAGCGGCCTTGTCAAGAAGAAGAAAGAAGGTATATATGATATACATGTTATAGATGTTCATTTCACCTGGTTCTCGTTCTAGTACACGGGTATTTGATACTTGGTTCGGTTGCTCATATTTGTAACTCGAAACAGGAACTAAAGAATAAACGACAACTGCTCGAAGGATGAAGTGACGATGCGCGTTGGAAACGGATCCAAGGTCAATGTGATCGCGGTCGGCACACTTCCTCTACATCTACCTTCGGGATTAGTTTTAAGCCTAAATAATTGTTATTATGTACCTGCGTTGAGCATGAACATTATATCCGGATCTTGTTTAATGCAAGACGGTTATTCATTCAAGTCCGAGAATAATGGTTGTTCTATTTTTATGAATAATATCTTTTATGGTCGAGCACCACAAAAGAATGGCTTATTTCTGTTAGATCTCGATAGTAGTGATACGCATATACATAACATTGATGCTAAGCGAATTAAATTGAATGATAATTCTACTTATATGTGGCAATCGTCGTCTTGGTCATATTGGAGTGAAACGCATGAAGAAACTCCATACCGATGGATTACTAGAATCACTTGACTTTGAGTCACTTGATAGATGCGAAGCATGTCCGATGGGAAAAATGACTAAGACTCCATTTTCGGTATGATGGAGCGAGCTACCGACTTATTGGAAATCATACATACCGATGTGTGCGGACCAATGAGCGTAGCATCGCGCGGTGGTTATCGTTATGTTCTAACCTTCACAGATGATCCGAGTAGATATGGGTATATCTATTTCATGAAACATAAATCCGAAACTTTCGAGAAGTTTAAGGAGTTCCAAAGTGAAGTAGAAAATCAACGTAACAAGAAGATTAAATTTCTACGATCCGATCGTGGAGGTGAATATCCGAGTTATGAGTTTGGCATGCATTTAAAGAAATGCGGAATACTTTCACAATTGACACCGCCGGGAACACCACAACGAAACGGTGTGTCCGAACGTCGTAATCGAACTCTCTTAGATATGGTTCGTTCTATGATGTCTCTTACTGATTTGCCGTTATCTTTTTGGAGTTATGCATTAGAGACAGCCGCATTCACTTTAAATAGAGCACCATCAAAATCCGTAGAAACGACACCGTATGAATTATGGTTTAATAAGAAACCTAAGTCGTCGTTCCCGAAAGTTTGGGGTTGCGAAGCCTATGTAAAAAGGTTACAACCGGACAAGCTAGAACCCAAAGCGGAGAAATGCGTCTTCATAGGATACCCTAAGGAAACTATAGGGTACACTTTCTATCACGGATCCGAAGGCAAAATCTTTGTTGCTAAGAACGGAACCTTTCTTGAGAAAGAATTTCTCACTAAAGAAGTGACTCGGAAGAAAAGTAGAACTCGATGAGATTGATGAATCTATACTCGTTGATCGGAGTAGCGCGATGACGGAAGTTGTACCCGTACCGCCTACACCGGCAACAGAGGAAGCAAATGATAATGATCATGAAACTTCGAACGAGGAAACTACGAACCTCGCAGATCGACAAGGGAACGTACCACTCCCGATTGGTTTGATCCTTGTCTAAATGTCATGATTGTGGATAACAATGATGAGGACCCCGCGACGTATGAAGAAGCGATGATGAGCCCGGATTCCAACAAATGGCAAGAAGCCATGAAATCCGAAATGGGATCCATGTATGATAACAAAGTATGGACTTTGGTAGACTTACCCGAGAGCCGAAAGGCCGTCGAGAATAAATGGATCTTCAAGAGAAAAACGGATGCCGATGGTAATATTACTGTCTATAAAGCTCGACTTGTCGCAAAGGGTTTCCGACAAATTCAAGGAGTTGACTACGATGAGACTTTCTCACCGGTAGCGAAGCTAAAATCTGTGAGGATTTTGTTAGCAATAGCTGCATTTTTCGATTATGAGATTTGGCGGATGGATGTCAAAACGGCGTTCCTTAATGGAGACATTGAGGAAGAGTTGTATATGGTACAACCCAAAGGTTTTGTCGATCCTAAAAATGTCGACAAAGTATGCAAACTTCAGCGTTCAATCTATGGACTGAAGCAAGCATCAAGAAGTTGGAACCGACGCTTTGATAAGGTGATCAAAGACTTCGGGTTTATACAGATGTCATGGAGAGGCCTGTATTTACAAGAAAGTGAGTGGGAGCTCCGTAGCATTCCTGATATTATATGTAGATGACATATTATTGATCGGGAATGATATAGAACTATTAAGCAGTGTTAAGGGTTATTTGAATAATAGTTTTTCAATGAAAGACCTTGGTGAAGCATCATATATAGGCATCAAGATTTATAGAGATAGATCAAGACGCCTAATAGGGCTATCACAGAGTACATATCTGGACAAGATTCTAAAGAAATTTAGAATGGACGAAAGTAAGAAAGGGTTCTTACCTATGTTACCAGGCAAGGTATTGAGTAAGACTCAAGGACCGGCTACGGCAGAAAAAAGAGAAAGGATGAATAATATCCCCTATGCCTCGGCAGTAGGATCTATCATGTATGCCATGCTATGTACTAGACCGGATATAGCACATGCTGTTAGTTTGACTAGCAGATATCAAAGTGATCCAGGAATGGAACACTGGGACAGCGGTCAAGAATATCCTGAAGTACTTGAAAAGAACTAAGGATATGTTTCTTTGTTATGGAGGTGACCAAGAGCTCGTTGTAAACGGTTACACCGATGCAAGTTGGAACACCGATCCCGATGACTCTAAGTCACAATCCGGGTACGTGTTTATATTGAATGGTGCTGCGATGAGTCGGGCAAGCTCGAAGCGAGTGCACGGTGGCGAAGTCTTCAACGGAATCGAGTACATAGCGGCTTCGGAGGCTTCATCAGAAGCGGTATGGATGAAGAGGTTCATTGTAGAGCTCGGTGTGGTTCCTAGTGCATTGGACCCATTAATCATTTACTGTGATAACATGGGTGCCATCGCCAATGCACAAGAACCAAGGTCACACAAGAGGCTGAAGCATATCAAGCTGCGTTACCACTCGATTCGCGAGTACATCGAAGATGGAGAAGTAAAGATTTGCAAAGTACACACCGATCCGAATGTAGCAGATCCGTTGACTAAAGCTCTCCCTAGGGCAAAGCATGACCAACACCAGAATGCCATGGGTGTTAGGTATATTACTATGTAATCTAGATTATTGACTCTAGTGCAAGTGGGAGACTCGAAGGAGATATGCCCTAGAGGCAATAATAAAGTGGTTATTATTTATATCTTTATGTTTATGATAAATGTTTATATATCATGCTAGAATTGTATTAACCGAAACATTAGTACATGTGTGATATGTAGACAACAAGAAGTCCCTAGTATGCCTCTTAAACTAGCTTGTTGATTAATGGATGATTAGTTTCATAATCATGAACATTGGATGTTATTAATAACAAGGTTATATCATTATATGAATGATGTAATGGACACACCCAATTAAGCGTAGCATAAGATCTCGTCATTAAGTTATTTGCTATAAGCTTTCGATACATAGTTACCTAGTCCTTATGACCATGAGATCATGTAAATCACTTATACTCGGAAAGGTACTTTGATTACACCAAACACCACCTGCGTAAATGGGTGGCTATAAAGGTGGGATTAAGTATCCGGAAAGTATGAGTTGAGGCATATGGATCAATAGTGGGATTTGTCCATCCCGATGACGGATAGATATACTCCGGGCCCTCTCGGTGGAATGTCGTCTAATGTCTTGCAAGCATATGAATGAGTTCATAAGAGACCACATACCACGGTACGAGTAAAAGAGTACTTGTCGGGAGACGAGGTTGAACAAGGTATAGAGTGATACCGAAGATCAAACCTCGGACAAGTAAAATATCGCGAGACAAAGGGAATTGGTAATGTATGTGAATGGTTCATTCGATCACTAAAGTCATCGTTGAATATGTGGGAGCCATTATGGATCTCCAGATCCCGCTATTGGTTATTGGTCGGAGTGAGTACTCAACCATGTCCGCATAGTTCTCGAACCGTAGGGTGACACACTTAAAGTTGGATGTTGAAATGGTAGTTCTTGAATATGGAATGAAGTTGGAATATTTGTTCGGAGTCCCGGATGTGATCCCGGACATCACGAGGAGTCCCGGAATGGTCCGGAGAATAAGATTCATATATAGGATGTCATTTTATGTGAATAAAATGTCGCGGAAGGTTCTATGGAAGGTTCTAGAAGGTTCTAGAAAAGTCCGGAAGAAACCACCAAGGAAGGTGGAGTCCACAAGGGACTCCACCCCCCATGGCCGGCCAACCCTAGTGGGGGAGGAGTCCCAAGTGGACTCCCCTTAGGGGCCGGCCACCCCCCACATGGGAGGTGGGAATCCCACCTTTGGGTGGGAGTCCTAGTTGGGCTAGGATTGCCCCCTCCTATGGAAGGATTTGGTTCGGGTCTTATTCGAAGACTTGGACACCACCTCTTGGGGTTCCACCTATATAATGAGGGACAAGGGGAGGGGGCCGGCCACCTCAAACACCACCAAGGTGGCCGCACCCCTATAGTGGCCGGCGCCCCCTCTCCCCAAACCCTAGCCGCCCCGCTCCTCCACTTCCCGCACGCTTAGCGAAGCTCCGCCGGACTTCTCCACCACCACCGACACCACGCAGTCGTGCTGTCGGATTCCAGAGGAGCTACTACTTCCGCTGCCCGCTGGAACGGGGAGGTGGACGTCGTCTTCATCAACAACCGAACGTGTGACCGAGTACGGAGGTGCTGCCCGTTCGTGGCGCCGGAACCGATCGTGATCAAGATCTTCTACGCGCTTTTGCAAGCGGCAAGTGAACGTCTACCGCAGCAACAAGAGCCTCATCTTGTAGGCTTTGGAATCTCTTCAAGGGTGAGACTCGATACCCCCTCGTTGCTACCGTCTTCTAGATTGCATCTTGGCTTGGATTGCGTGTTCGCGGTAGGAAAATTTTTGTTTTCTATGCTACGTTATCCTACAGTAATCTCGCCAGGTATGGAAATAAATCAAGAACGACCCATGAATCACGCATGAATGGAATCTAATCAGGAAATAAATCAAGAACGACCCATGAATCAGGAAATCTCGCATGGAAATAAATCAAGAACGACCCATGAATCACGCATGAATGGAATCTAATCAGGAAACAAATCAAGAACGACCCATGAATCAGGAAACACCCATGACGCATGGTATGTAATCTCCCCAGTAATCCTTCCCAGTAATCACACATGAATCCTTCCCAGTAATCGTGCGCCTGTAATCACGAAATCTCATTACTTCAAATTGAGGAGATCTCCAATATTTAATAAGATCCTTCCAATCAGCTTCACAAATATAAAGTGTGAAAATATGCTAAACATGGGCGTACCCAATATGGCATGTAGATCATGCCTTCTTCTGCAATGAACTCTAGGACACCACAGTGTGAAGTACGTTCGCTGCCGTATTACGGACTTCAAATAGCATAGGGTATTCAATATGCGAGAGATGCTCGCAGAGAAACGAACATGTTTGAGAATTTACTTGTGAGAACACGCCCAAATTAATCATAGAAACTAAGTGAACAATCAAGCATATGCATGTTTCTTAGTCTCGTTGCTAACTTACCAAGACGATCAAGTGCCGAAGGTGGCATGATAACTCGAAACGAGAGAAGGTAATAATCACTTTAACTCGCCAAAAGTAATTTAAAGACACAAGGAACACAAAGGTGAACGTAAAGCATACTTTTGTCACCGTATTCAAGCCGTGGCTGCAAGAAAGGTACAAGAGACATCTCAGTATAAATATCTAGGAATAGGAAATAAATTCTTTATATTAAGATAAGAAGTAATAACTCTTGTAATTTGAAAAAATTCGTGGTTGATGCTATTCAAGAAAATCACAACATCGCATGCTGCAATGAGTGAGGAAAGGATGGATAGAAACATGCCAACATGAAGCATGCATTTAGCCACCGAGGAATCTTTTTTCTTCTCTTTTTTTTTGCCGTCCTGGATCTAAAAAAACAATGTTAACCAGGCATAAAAGGATCATGATAATAAAATTCAAGTTACGAGGAAGATCAAAGAACGTGCAGTACATAAGAAATTTCTAGCCATTCCTTAGGTGAACATAAACAATTCCACTAGGACGTAAATGAGAAATCAGATTATAGTACTTCATGGAACTGGGTCATGCATGAAGTTTACTACATTATTACGAGAGGAAAGTCTTGTTTGTATTGGCACTAACTTAGGTTCGGAAAATAAGCGTGAAAATTGTTATACCCAAACTGCCTACTCAAAAGTAGCTTTCAACATTGTTGGACACCAAAAATTGAAAAGCATTTTTCACAAACACCCCAACCCAATCAAGTAAAACAAACGCATAAGAACTAATAATACAATATCTAAAAAAATGTCAAACGAGCACATCAACGAGATATTCGCAGCACTTAGCATGACCGCTTGTGAAAAAACTAACCAAACAATGTTCGAAGACATAATTGTCTTAAGTGTACCGAGATAGCAAAGCAGTACTGGCAGAATATGGAGACACTAACATCGCAATGCTTGAACACACTTCAAACAATGAAGTATGCGCAGCAGTGCACGAACACACTTCGAAGAAGAAGCAAACAATGAACTATGCGCAGCGCATGAACACACTTCAAGTAAAGCAGCGCCACACATATAATTAAAAGGCAATGCATCAAGGCAGCCAATCATCTAGGGAGCAAAAAACATAAAAAGTGGTTACCTTTGTTTGTGAAGCCAAATGATGCTCTGCTAAGATTTTCGGCTCAATGGTGAAAGCTGGTCAACAAAATGTATTGAAGCAATGAACTTTGTTTGTGAAACCTGATGAAGATTAAGAAGATTTTAGGCTCAATGGGTAAGAGCTCGAGAACAAAAGGAAAAGGGTAAACTGCCATGTTGCTTTGGAGGACTCAATTTAAAAGGGGGCTCCTGCTATCTTCAGAAGTTGGTACTGTGAAAGCAAACATGAGCAGTATACAGGATATTCACGATGGGAAATTAGTAGCAAGAGTGCACAGATCGGACATAATCTTTGCGGATAAAGAGAGGATAAAAGGTAGCTTCGGATAAATTAATATTACGGAATTAGCTAACCCTAAATTATATTATGAGAATAATACATGATCCACAGCTTGGTACTCGTGAAAGCAAACATGAGCAAGTATACGACGATGAACGCCTCAATCCCAAATTCACCAATCCGATAAACTGAGCTACTTGTAAGAACATCATCGCCGACTCAACGTCATCGGCCAACAACAATATAGAAGAGAGAGGTAGGAGCGAGATAGTTCGCTCACCGGGAGCAAATCATGGTAGCCCCGCCGAGCAACCGGAACCTCGTCCCTGCCCCTAGCGCCCTCCTCTTAGCGGGAAGCGGCGCCGCCATTAGGGGCATCTTCGTCTTGCTCTTCTTCCTCGTGCAGCCACACCTCCCCGTCATCGTCCATGGCGCGGGCGAGGTCGAGAACCCAAGCAAGGCCGCGTTGGATGCGGATGCAAAATCCGATGCCCGAACGCTCGCGACCCGGCCAGCCCGCCGGAGCGAGAGCGTCCTCGCTGCCGTCCCTCGGCGATTGTTCCGATTCAGCGGCTGGCTTGTACTGCGGGAGGAGGAGGAGGCCGGAGCTCTCCAACGAACGGTGGTTGCGGCCATCGATCCGGTGTAGACGTGGCCCGCGTCTCCTCCTCCTCTGGCGCCTAGCGTTGGGTCACCCGCGAGCATGCCCGGTCCGAGCGCCTCCTCCGGCTCTTAGGCGACACCGGGTTCGACGAGGAGGGCCGGCGAAGATTGGCCTCGCATCGGGAGTGGGGATGAACGGGAGGGGCGGCCTGACGCGTCGAGAGAGGGAGCCGGGGACCTGGCGGATGGGGAATTGGGGATCGGCGGTGAGATAGGGAGGGGCGCACGGATCGGCGGATGGGGATCGGACTGAGTTGAGTGACAAAGTGAGTGAGTAGAGTGTGAGTTGTCCGGTTTTTTCCCTTTTTTCAGTAGACGTGTCCAATTAGGGGATATTTTGCTTTTGGTTGTGGGGCGTGTCACCAGTGATTAAGAAAAAATAGTGTAATGATCATTTGATGATTTTGAAAAGTACTCTTTTTTATAATTGTATTTATTGAATATATTGAAATTTTGAAATCATGCAGATCATCATGTGGTTTCTGGATGTTAAATTTCATGGAGTAGTTTAGGGAAAATATTTTTTGTGACACTTTTGAGCGCTTATATTTCACACCATATCATGCTATAGTTATTAAACATTTATCATTATTTGGAATTAACTATGATCACTTCTTGATAGGGAATGAAGCTATAAACAATATCTATTGATCCCATAAATAGGTGGACCATCTTGAGAGTCATAAAAAAAGATTATGTTATTTAGTTGTAGCTTTTAAGTATTTTAAACTATAATTACAAAAGTTTGCGTAAAAAAGATTGAATCCAAGATATGTCCATATCTCATAATTATGGACCATGAGAGCTATTTAAGCGGCTCTGGTAAAAAATCTCGCTAAAAATAGGATCCAAAAGTTATGTTCATACTATAGATTATGAGACGTGTATTACACGTGCAATCTTACTATATCTATAAGGGCATCTCCAACGGGCGTACGCAAACGGAGGTTTGCGCCTGAGCAGACAAAATTTGGGTCTACCCTTCTCCGACGGGGGCACGCAAAGTGACCGCAGCATCCGGCCCGACGCAATTTTGGTCCCTGTTTGCGTCTCGAGCGGATGCGTCCGCGTGACCGTCCGAGCAGGGCGCGAAGCGAGGACGAAGGGGTAGTCGCGATCGCCGAGGAATCCGGCCACCCCCTCTTCTCGGTCTCGATGCGGCGCCGGTGTGTGGCATCGATCGGAATCGATGGCGTAGGGCAGGGTCGGCGCGAAGGTCCTCCGGGAGGTACCGCCGCTTGCGCTCGATCTCCGCTGTCCGCTGTCCGGCTCGCCGTAAGGCACGGGGGGGTGGGGTGGAGGACGGGCACCCGCCAATGGCTGAGCCGCCAACCGCCGCCAGAAGGTGGACGTCCGCCCGGTTGCACAACAACCACTTCTCGTGCATCGCCCGCGACGAGTCGACGTTGAGCGACACCCTGTTGGGCCGCTCCTCCTTCTTGACGCCGGAACCGGACTCCTCCCGATTGTTGTTCGTCCTCCCCATGGCGATGCGGTGGCGCGGCGATGGCTCGTCGATGTGCAGCGAGCAAGTGTGGCCGGGAAGAGGGCAATGGCGCCGGGGAGGTGTGGGCGAAGGTAGGGTGTATCTCCGCATGCTTGGAACCCGCGTGGATTCTCTAGCGGTCGGAACTAAAGAACACTGCCAAGTATGTTTGTTGCTCGTATCTCTTACAAATTGACTATGGCTTTGACACTATAACAGTTACTAACTGTCCATACCTGGTTTACTTTTAGATAGGCACACTGTGTTTGCAGCACCCACGTTTTGTGAGACAATCAAACATCCAAAAGGAGAGGTTGTTGAGTTGGCAGTTACGATGACCCGGAACACACGGGTGTGGGACTTACCGCGGAAGAGTAACAAAACGATCTAGAACTTAGAACCACGCAGATGCACATCAATGATGTCTTGTTATTGCATTCATGTATCTTGTGGCTATGTATTTGGTCCTCTTTTTTATTGTCTACTTTGCTACTCTATGTACCCACCTAGAAATCTACTATCATTCTTTTGAATTTTTATATTTGAGATTTGAATTATATATGTGCATTGAAAAATATAATTTGAGGACCCGTGGCAACGCACGGGCATTTGTACTAGTACGTAGTAAAAATTCAAAGATTTCTGACCTGGTCTCCGTGATAACCATCACGTCACATCAACTTACCACGGAAATTTATCACGGACCAACACCTTCTGCTACACCGCCCAACTTTCCATCAATCAAAACAGCTGTTTCCCTCTCTTCTTCACCACCCCTCCAAAACATCTCCTACGCGGTCGGCTCATCAAAACGGGACACGCACAACGCTCTCGACACCGTACAACCAGCCCACCGTACACCAAACAAGAACGGAGAACAGCCTCCTTGGTTCACATGGACCAGCTCACACGCGGGCGGGACTACGCATGCATGCAGCCTCTAGACGCACTCGAGTACCCTCTCCTCCCCCAACGCAATCCTCTGCGCTCGCCGCCTTCACAACATCTTGTCAAATTCATGGCGCCTGACCAACCGCCCATGGCCTCCTTCCGAGACGCCCTCCTATCTCCTCCAAGATCCACTCCGGCTGCCGCAAACCCTAACTCTACCACCTCGCAAGACCCTATAAAACGCCACACTTCCTACCCCAAACTCACACCATCGCGAATGCCGCGCTGTTTCCGCTGCCTTGCAACCGATCACTTCGTTGAGCACTACCGGTGACCCGGTGCGGCCGTGCGCGGCTGCTGGTGTCTCCGGCCATCGAGCACCGATGCAGCAACTCCACCCTCCCCACAGCCCTCACACTACCGCCCTTCGCCAACCATCCTCCACCCCCAGCCATGGCGGAAAACAACGACGGCAACTCCAGCCCGCCACCCACGCCCAACCCTAACCAAAACAACCGCCTCCGACCAACGAGACAACCACGCTACCACCGGCCAATGAGATCTGGTTTGGCTCCCACCGCGTCCTCCTCGACTCACCCATCACCCTCCCAGCTCGCCCTCTCAACATAACCACCGCGCGCCACGACGCGTCTCGCAACGACCCGATCATCATCTCCTCCTCCGACGACTCCGCGCCTCCCTTGCAGCGTGCCGAAGCCTCAAACAACGACACTTGGGCGGGGGCCACGCACTTCATCATCCCGCCCGGGATACGCTCCATCGACCTCACTCTGATCGACGATGCTGCGCCGCGCACCACCTCGCGGCCCGACGCCGAGTCCTCCTCCGCGGCTGCTGCACGGGCTGCACGACCCGCCACCCAGGCCTTCTCCCTCGACGCTGATGCGGCTCGCGGCATCCTCCTCGGCATCCCCGTCGCCAGGCCAGAGGCGGAAACGTTCGCTGCGGCCGCCGCTCGTCTGCATGGCCCCGACCTCGACGTCCACATCCCGCTCGGCCTCGTTCAAGACACTTCAACCTTTGCCTTCGCCGTCATCGAGACTCCAACCTTGGGCCCCTTCGAGTTCATTCGCACCGCCGTGGAGATGCGCTTCCCCAACGTCTCCTTCACCTTCGCTGCCTCCACGTACGGCTCCGCACTCATGGTCTTCTCCACGCCCGCAGCCCGCGAGGAGCTCGTCAACAACTCTCCGATTCGCTTCGCCGGCTTCCACATCGACTTCGTCAGGCCGGAGGACACGGAAGATCGCTCCACCACCACCTACAGCCTCCTCGTTGAGCTTGCGGCCTCCAACTTCCCTCTTGAGCTCTGGCACGAGGCCGGCGCCGCCTTCGTCTTCGGCCACGTTGGCCAACTTTGCTGCATCGACACCGCCTGCCTCACGGGCTCAGACCACTCGTCCATGCGGGGCTTCGTCAACATCGAACCATCCTCCACCATTCCGCCGGCGCTCATCATCCGTCTCCCCAACAACGACATCATCACCGTCCGCCTCCGCATCATCCAGACTTGGGTCGTCGGTCTGGGCGCACCGTTCAAGCCGCACACCGGCGGCACCGACCCGCCGCCTCCATCGCCAACCGCACCACGCCACCCGCCTTTCGGCTTCGCACACCAGGGGACCCAGACCATGGATGACATCGACGAAGAATCAGTCCACGACACCGACCAGATCTTCCCCGATGCCTCGCCCCCAACAATCAACGCTGCAGCCACCCTTGCCAGCCTCCACGATCAGGCGGAGCTGGCGCACAACGCGGCGGCCTCCGCTGCATCGGCCATCGTCGCCGACGCACAAGAGCTCATCGCCTCCATCCGCGACATCGCAGGCTCCTCCTTTGAGTTCGGATCATCCTCCTCGCACCCACCACCCGGCTGCGCGCCGCCGTCTCCCCTGCTTCACGAAAACGAGGCGCGCAAGCACCGCGTCCGGGCAAAGCGTGCCTCTGACAACGCAATGAAGCTTCGCCGCAGCCATCGCCTGGCGGCCAAGGAGGAGGACAACTACATCGACATGGTCTCCAAAGCCATCAAAGCCAAGGCGGCCAGCTTCGACTTGTCCTCTGCAACTGAGAGTCTGGCCCGCGCCCTCAACGCGTCCGGCTTCTCCGATCGCCCAGCCGTGCCGTGTGAGGACGTCGCATCCCTTGTGGCCGTCGCCCTCGCGTGCGGCGCCGACGCTGACGAAGCAGCTGCCATCGCGGACAACACCGCCGGAGATGCCGCGCAGCCTGACGCGGATGATGACGCCAAGGCTGACGGCAAGGACGACGAGGTGCCTCCATCCTCGCCACGATGCCCTCCGCTTCCCTCGCGTCGAGATCGGCTGCCAGCCACAACGTTTCTCCGATCTCCGTCGCCCTGCGCTACGTTCCAGCGGCGCCTCATAGTGGCCTGCCCCTTGCACTTGTTTCCTTTTCGTTTAATCGCTGTACGCACACTAGGTGCTCCCACCGCATCAACCCTGTAATCAGCACATATGCTGACATAATGAAAATGCTGGAACTATTTCTATACCTTCCATGCCTCCCTTTTATCGCACTTCTCGGTGACAACGCGTTCCATCATGTTTAACCTACACTTTCTAATAGCATCCTGGAATATACGTGGCCTAAATGACCAGGACAAATGCAAGGACGTGCTAGCTGAACTTTGTGAACTAAAACCATCCATCTTCCTCCTACAAGAGACTAAGCTGAAGGACTGCGACAAAATTAAAGCTAAATCGTTCCTCCCCCACCTATGCGACCAATTTGCTTTGCTACCATCTAATGGCACTTGCGGTGGCATGATTAACGCTTTCTCCTCGCGTCTTTTTTCTCTCCAATCTACCCAACGGAGAGCGTACATTCTCACAACCTGCATTCGCACCTATCTATCTCCCAATGAAATTTGGGTTACAAATGTCTATGCCCCCACCGACCACTCCCTAAAACAAGCATTCATGGATGAACTACAATCCATTCAACCAAAAACACCCACTCCTTGGATTATCCTCGGAGACTTCAACTTAATGAGAAACTCATCGGACAAAAACAAATGCAACTTCCGACAAAATGAAGCAGATATTTTCAATGACACCATTAACCTGCTCTCCCTAATCGAGCTACCGTTGTTGGATAGAGCGTATACTTGGTCAAACAACAGACAAGACCCAACGCTCCAAAAAATTGATAGAGCTTTCATTAAGCTCGAATGGGCTAATACCTTCCCAAACTCCTCTATCTCCTCTCTTACACGATTTGTATCGTATCACGTCCCAATTGTCGCCTCCATCTCAACCTCAGTCCCCCGTCCCGCCTTTTTAGATTTGAAAACTCTTGGGTTGCCCACCAAGCCTGCCGCGACATCGTCCACGCTGTCTGGGCCGAGCCGCAGCCAAAAAACGACGTGGGCCGTCAACTTGTCTCAAAACTTAAAAAATCCAGGTTCGCCCTAAAAACATGGAGACAAAAAAATCTGCCCTACCACCTGGTCGAAGCCAATTGCAAATATGTTATCTCCTTTCTAGACTTAATCGAGGAACACAGACACCTCTCCAAAGCAGAATTCAATCTCAGACATGTAGTTATCAAATCCCTACGCCGGGCTATTCGCTCAAGGGTTGACCATTGGAAGACACGAGCAAAAATAAAATTCGCAATCGACGGTGACGAGAACACAAATTTTTTCCATATCTCTGCATCCAACCGCCTCAGAAATAATAAGATTGCCACAATTGAACAAAATGGGGCTGAGTTCTCAAATCACTCGCAAAAAACAGACATCCTAACCTCCTACTATGCACAATTACTCGGCTCCACCTCTAATACAACCTGGCATTTCCATCTCAACGACATATACCAACCCATTCACCACCACCTCCGCCACCTCGATGACCCCTTCTCCTCTGATGAGATCACTGCGGCCTTCTTTGACATGAACATCTCCGCTAGCTCTGGGCCAGATGGTTTTGGGCCAGGCTTCTACCGCAAATTCTGGAACACCGTCAAACCAAAAATCCTGGAACTCTTCCGCCAATTCCATAACGGACAAATCGACCTAGATGGCCTCAACAGAGCATATATGGTCCTCATCCCAAAAAAAGAGGATGCACGAACACCAGATGCTTTTAGGCCAATATCTTTGCAAAACTGCCCTGTCAAAGCAATTGCCAAAACCCTCACTAACAGGCTTCAAAAACTAATCCCCATCCTAGTGAACCCTAACCAAACTGGCTTTATTCGAGGCAGATGCATCGCGGAAAATTTTGTTTTTGCAGCAGATATTATAAACTGCTACCACAAAAGAAATGCCCCCCACACTAGTCGTCAAACTAGACTTCAGGAAAGCCTTCGACTCAGTAAACTGGGACTCGCTCCTCAAAATTTTGGACCATAGGGGCTTCCCACCAAAATTCTGCTCCTGGATCAAAAAGCTCTTACACACCGGCAAAACAGCAGTTCTAGTCAACGGAGTGCCAGGCAACTGGATTAACTATAAACAAGGACTACGCCAGGGCGACCCCCTATCACCATACCTA
This sequence comes from Lolium rigidum, assembly GCF_022539505.1. Lineage (NCBI taxonomy): Eukaryota > Viridiplantae > Streptophyta > Magnoliopsida > Poales > Poaceae > Lolium > Lolium rigidum. The sequence goes on along the minus strand of NC_061513.1, from coordinate 65,209,377 downwards.
TTTATTACGGTTGCTGATGTCCTGCAACAATTAATAGTCTTTGCCTGCCGGGACGGACTTCTAGCGCACCCTCTACTTGACGACATCCCTTGCCATGTCTTACAATACGCAGACGACACCCTTATCATACTCCGAGCCACACCAACAGCTGCCCAAAACCTAAAGAAAATCCTACATAATTTCGCTCTGGCCACTGGACTCTCCATCAATTTTGATAAAACAACTCTTGTCCCTATGAATATCCACATCGATCTAGCGACAGCCATTGCCACCACCCTGGGAACCCAAATCTCGTCCTTCCCACAGACATATCTAGGCCTTCCCCTATCCGCCACCGAACTACCACCTTCAGCATTCCAACCTATTATAGACAGCTGCGACGGGTACCTAGCAGGATGGCGCGCCACTCTCCTGTCCATAGGGGGGAGGCTTGTTCTCCACTCCTCAGTTCTAGATGCCCTACCAACACATTTCATGTCGTCCTTCCTCGTTCCCATCACCGTTCTAAACACTATCGACGCTTGTCGTAGAGCTTTTTTCTGGGCTGCTGAAGAAACATGTACGGGATCACAATGCCTCGTAGCGTGGGATAAGTTATGTGTTCCGACTACACGAGGGGGTCTTGGCGCAAAAAATTTAAATGCACAGAATGTTTGCCTTCTTTTGAAATTTTGTTTCAAATTCTTGCATTCACATGATCTACCTTGGAAACAATGGATTCTAACCCAGTCACCAAATCCATACACTGCCTCAAACCCCTCCTACCTTAGCAAAATTATTTCCAAAAACCTGGACACACTCCTACAGATCACCTCTTTCATTGTACACAATGGTAAATCGGTACTTTTTTGGCATGACAAATGGCTCCTACCAGAATCCCTAGCCACACCCTACCCTGCCCTATACTCCCACCATACACAAACCCATGCATTGGTATGTGACATTATGCAAAATGATATTTCTGCTGGCCTTCGGTGTAGAATAACCAATGCAGCGTCCCAGCAACTTGCTTCTCTCTCTAATCTGCCCGGGATGTACACCTCACTGATGAGCAGGACACCAGAACGATGCTAGATGGATCGCCATTCTCAACCAAAGCAGCCTACAAGAAACTATAAACCCAGCTCCAAGACCCCGACGCCTCACACATTTGGAGCTCCAACGTGCCAAAAAAGATCAAGGTGTTTGGATGGCTGCTTCACCTTGACAGGATCAATACAAGGGCGAACCTGCTGCACAAAAACATCATCACTTCGCAACAATGCCCGAGATGCCAAGCACCTGCCGAGGACCGCTCACACCTCTTCTTCTACTTCCCAGCTTCCGCAGCGATATGGAGGCGGCTGTCCATAGCACCATACACTCGTACCTTCTCAGATATCTGGTCCACACCGCTACCTCGCCAACTACCCTCTGCGATATGGAGCTCTGTCTCCCTTACTATTCTATGTAAGATTTGGGACGCAAGAAAAGCCAAAGTATTCCGAGCAGTTGATCAACCAGTAGAGGTGACACTTAGGAACATTATCTCGGACTTCACAATTTGGTCTCACCGCTTCAAGAAAGCGGAAATGAAGGTACACGCCGACCTGTGGCGTGACTACCTCTCCCTATGTAACCGATAAAACATTTCTTGATGCAATATATTCAGGTGGGGATCCTCTCCCCCCCGGTGAAAGCTTCAAAAAAAATGTTGGTAGCATGTCACTTCAGAAATTATCTTTTATCGTTTACCTACTCGGGGACGAGTAGGAACTAAGCTTGGGGATGCTGATACGTCTCCAACGTATCTATAATTTCTGATGTTCCATGCTTGTTTTATGACAATACCTACATGTTTTGTTCACACTCTATGATGATTTTATGCGTTTTCCGGAACTAACCTATTGACGAGATGCCGAAGTGCCAGTTCCTGTTTTCTGCTGTTTTTGGTTTCAGAAATCCTAGTAAGGAAATATTCTCGGAATTGGACGAAATCAACGCTCAGAATCTTAAAATTCCACGAAGCTTCCAGAACACCCGAGAGGGACCAGAGGAGAGCCACAGGCCCACCACACAGGGTGCCGGCGCGGCCAAGAGGGGGGCCGCGCCCCCCTATTGTGTGGCGGCTCCGTAACCCTTCCGACTCCGCCTCTTCGCCTATAAGAAGCCCCCTGACCTAAATCTTCGAGACGAAAAAGCCACGTTACGAGAAACCTTCCAGAGCCGCCGCCATCGCGAAGCCAAGATCTTGGGGACAGGAGTCTCTGTTCCGGCACGCCGCCGGGACGGGGAAGTGCCCCGGAAGGCATCTCCATCGACACCACCGCCATCTTCATCACCGCTGCTGTCTCCCATGAGGGGGTAGTTCTCCCTCGAGGCTAAGGGCTGTACCGGTAGCTATGTGGTTAATCTCTCTCCCATGTACTTCAATACAATGATCTCATGAGCTGCCTTACATGATTGAGATTCATATGAGCTTTGTATCACTATTCATCTATGTGCTACTCTAGTGATGTTATTAAAGTACTCTATTCCTCCTCCATGATGTAATGTTGACAGTGTGTGCATCATGTAGTACTTGGCGTAGTTTATGATTGTGATCTCTTGTAGATTATGAAGTTAACTATTACTATGATGGTATTGATGTGATCTATTCCTCCTTTCAAAGTGTGATGGTAACAGTGTGCATGCTATGTTAGTACTTGGTAGAGTTGTGTTGATCTATCATGCACTCTAAGGTTATTTAAATATGAATATCGAATGTTGTGGAGCTTGTTAACTCCAGCATTGAGGTGCTCTTGTAGCCCTACACAATTAGTGGTGTTCATCATCCAACAAGAGAGTGTAGAGTGGTTTTATTATGTGATCAATGTTGAGAGTGTCCACTAGTGAAAGTATGATCCCTAGGCCTTGTTTCCAAATACTGCAATCATCGCTTGTTTACTGTTTTACTGCATCTCTACTTCCTGCAATATTACTACCATCAACTGCACGCTGATGTCTACAGGTGCTTCTATTCTTGTAGACAGTGTTGGGCCTCCAAGAGCAGAGGTTTGTAGAACAGCAACAAGTTTTCCTTAAGTGGATCACCCAAGGTTTATCGAACTCAGGGAGGAAGAGGTCAAAGATATCCCTCTCATGCAACCCTGCAACTACAAAGCAAGAAGTCTCTTGTGTCCCCAACACACCTAATACACTTGTCAGATGTATAGGTGCACTAGTTCGGCGAAGAGATAGTGAAATACATGTGGTATGAATATATGAGCAGCAGTAACGGCACCAGAAAATAGCTTGATGCTACAACTGGCGTGTGGTTGATGGTGGTAATATTGCAGGCAGTACGGATGCAGTAAAACAGTAAACAAGCAGTGATTTCAGTATTTGGGAACAAGGCCTAGGGATCATACTTTCACTAGTGGACACTCTCAACATTGATCACATAACAGAATAGATAAACGCTATATATACTCTACACTCTCTTGTTGGATGATGAACACCACTAATTGTGTAGGATTACACGAACCCTCAATGCCGGAGTTAACAAGCTCCACAACATTCGATATTCATATTTAAATAACCTTAGAGTGCATGATAGATCATTGCAATTACACCAAGTACTAACATAGCATGCACACTCTCACCATCACACTATGAAGGAGGCATAGATCACATCAATACTATCATAGCAATAATTAACTTCATAATCTAAAAGAGATTACAATCATAACCTACGCCAAGTACTACACGATGCACACACTGACACCATTACACCGTGCAGGAGGAATAGACTACTTTAATAACATCACTAGAGTAGCACATAGATGAATAGTGATACAAACTCATATGAATCTCAATCATGTAAGGCAGCTCATGAGATCATTGTATTGAAGTACATAGGGAGAGAGATTAACCACATAGCTACCGGTACAGCCCCTTAGCCTCGAGGGAGAACTACTCCCTCCTCATGGGAGACAGCAGCGGTGATGAAGATGGCGGTGGAGATGGCAGCGGTGTCGATGGAGAAGCCTTCCGGGGGCACTTGTGGTGACCCTGCATACCACTGCATGTTGTAGTATGCCAGTCGTTGACATAACATTCACGAAATACCATTCCGCAAATATTACATCCCTCAGAGTAGTACAACAGAACATAGCAGGTCCATAACTCATTCATTTAATATTACAAACATCATACACATATCGTCTCGGAGCTCCTCTTGAGTCCTAAGAGGAATACTCCTGGGTTCGAGGCGAACCCAACTTAGCTTACAATATAGAAGTCTCATTAAGTTGTACATTTATTCTCTCGAGCAGCTAGTATTAAGAGTTCGGGCTGCTCGACTTCTACTACTACTAGATGATTCTAGGCTTGTTCTCCTCCGGAAGCCTCCCCGGTTCCGTAGACTATGAGGTAGTCTACGCCTTCAATACCTCCAGAGAGGTCTGGTTCTTCGTAGCCGATGATCTCGGCTCCTTCAGGGTTGTCGTAGTTCTCCTCTAGACGATTCAGACAATCTAAGCAAGGGATTTAAGATTGGAATGAGTACGAGCGTACTCAACAAGTTCATTATAGAGAAGAGGTGTTTAATGCACTAGCTACGATATTAGACCAGAAAGTCTAATACCAATGCAAGTTTTGATACACATTTCTTCAAGAGATTGCTTTTATTTCAAAGAGCTATGTCCGTCAGCCTTCACCGGTTTACTAGAACTTCATGGAGCTCCTTTCCGGCCGCGTTCGCAGTTCCATATCCCGGAACAGGGAGTGACATGTCACGGTTCTTTACACTCTGCAGAGGTGTGTTGCTTTACCCATAAGATATCTTAACCTTGGTGCCAACCGGGCAGCTTTCCCGTCCACACTTCCTTCGGTGTGAGGCCCGGTATAAGGTCTAGCCAATCATGTTCCTCCGCTACCTCGAACACCCACCCTTTGTTGCATGCCCCGACCACGGGTCCACGCCGGTCCCATTATTCCCGTAGATTTCGGGGTGGACCCCGACCACGACGACAATGCGAGCTCTACCATACATTCCTACGCCGGTAGGCTGCAACCCATCATAGACCGCAATACCGTGGGGACTTAGGACTCCCAGGCCTCACCGCTTGCTCCTTCGGGCGACAAGTGTACTACGGACAATGCCGTGGGGACTTAGGACTACCCGGCCTCACCGCTTTCCCCCTTGGATTACAAGTGTACTACGGTAAAGCGCATCCGTTGATGAACGAGAGGTGGAAACACTTTTGACTACTCCGTCCCACTCCGGATCTTATGGTTAACACGGGTATTACGGCACAAGAATCACTGGCGACATTTGTTGTTTAATCCTAGATGGATATAAACCCTTGCAATGGAACCTCCACCATATCAACACAATCCATGGTTCCATTGCCAACCACTTAGTCATATTCATAGTTATGAAAATAGTGGTTTTGGTTTTTATGCAGTAGTGATAACCATAGTACTTTGCAAGTAATTTGATAGAAATACACAAATGACATGAGCAAGTGATGAACTTGCCTGAACACTGCAAAGTTCTGCAGTTGGAAGGTGTGGACTGACCCTTGTCCTCTGTTTCTGAAAAATAGCATCATTGTCCGATAAGGGCAATGGTTAAAGAAGCAATTATGCATGGTTCCTGTTTTAGGGTTTGTTCCCCCCTTCCGATGACATTATTATTTTATGTAAGAGGTTGATACTAAGATTGATTTGGAGATACTCGTTTAAAGTAAATTACAACCTTGAAATGTTGTCAAGGTGTTTTTAAAGTCCAATTGCATTTATGGACTTATTTTCATTATTGAAAATAATATGTGTGATTTAAATAATTATTTAAATCATCAAATTAAGACTTATACTTAGTTGTCTTCAAAAATTCTCTTTGATATTTTATTTAGATAGAGAATTTTATGCTGGTCAATTTTCATATTTTTAATTATTTTTTAGAGCTATTAAACATTTACTATTGATTTTCAAAGTTTTAGCATTTTATGAATTTGTGAAAGGTCACAATTGCCCCTGGGCCCACCTGTCAGTGGAGCCCAGCGGGTTGGGTTAGACCAGCACGGGTCCAACCGACCCGTGCGGTCGCTCACTCTCTCCCCAACCGCGCCGCCTCGACGAACCCTAATTCCCCATCGCTCTGGCGACTTGTGTCGCCCTCGCCGTCGCCGGCCGATTCCGACGAACTCCGACCGCCATGGCCCTCGCCATGGGGCGCAAACGAACCGCATCGTGACGCCGGTCCTCCTCCTCCGCGTCGATCTGGAGCAGGCGCTGCTCCCGCTCGTCCCCGACCCCTTCGCTGTGGCTAGGGTTACGGGATCCGCGGCGATCTCGCTGCTCCCAGGGTTCCTGGCGCTATGGCGCCGCCGTGGGCCTCGCCGCAGTGGTGCGGGGCGCTGCGGCGCTTGTCTGGACGTGGCCTGGCCTGGCCAGGTGCCGCCGTTCGCTCGGTCCTGCGCCGCCGTGGCCGCCATGGCCGCGACTGCTGTCTGCTCGCCTCGGGTACGTGTTCCCCCTCTCTCTCTTTCTTGCCTGCTCTTCTTCTTCATCCTCTAGCTCTGGCCGCGGCTGCTCCTCCTCATGGAGATGCCTGCCATGCTGGTGCTCTGCTGCGCCTAGCTAGCTGTGTATGCGTATGCTGCTTTGCTGCTGCTGTGATGGGTTGCTGTGCTGGGTTGCTGTGCTGCGTCTACGCTGGTTGCTGTGCTGCTGTGCTCCACTTGCCTTGGCCATTGCTGCCATGACCATGCCAGTGCTTGTCTTACTGCTGTGTGCAGCCCTGGCATGCTTCTGTGCAAGATTCCTAAGTTATATGCTTGCTTCCGCTAGCATTTCTTGCCTGAATCCTTCTCTGTGCCTCTATTCTTGTTACTATTCTTGCTAGACACTCAAGTGTATACAGTTATGCTGCCCTGGCTTGATTATAGTGTGTATTCCTTGCAAATTCTTGCTTAATTCTATGAGCATGCTTAATTGGGTATTATTGTTGGCTTAACAACACTATCCAGTGATGAGTGCTATGTGCTTTACTTGGGTATCTTGATCCAGTGGTTCATCATGCCTTGGATGTGCTTCTGGATACAATCATAAAGTCATTAATTCAGTATATGTTTATTCAGTTATGGTTTAGGTGTAATTCTTCAGTAGCTGGCTCATTTCTGATGCTATGCTTGGCTTATAGCAACCAGTAGCATGAGCTAGCAAGCTCTGATGATTATCTGATCATCATTTGCTTGATGGTTAACTGCTGTGCTTCCTTCTGTGGCTATCTGGTGCTCACCCTGTGCTGTGTGTGCATCACACAGGCTTGGCCTGTGTGTGATGGTGCTTGCTCAAGCATCAATTGATGCTTGCAATGATCCATTGGATCATCTGCAAGGCTCTGGTGCAACAATTGCTTGTATAATTCATTTATCTGTGTTGTCTAGCTTGGCTAAGTGGATAAATGATGTGAACTGCTTGCAGTGGTGATCATCTTACAGTTAATTAAATTGAGCTAGAGGGATGCCAACATCTGTTGGGTACCCTAGCTCCCTTTTGAACCCATCTGGGTAATGATATTTGTGCATGGCTTATCCGTGGGATTTTGTGAAGTGGTTGAGGTGGCCCTGACAGCCATGCTTTGCTGTTAGGGTAGCTCCCACCTTAGTTGGCTTGCTGTGATTTGGTGAATCTCTCACTGGAAGAAACCATGGTTGTTTTCCAGTTACCTTTGCTGTTGACAACAAAAATAGACATAATCTGTCTAATGTCTGATGGCTTGCTAGGCTTTAGGTGCTAGATGATTTTGAATGGCTAGTTAGGGATTAATCCAGGTTGGATTTCTCTGGTATGTCATCTTGTTGACATGCCAATGTTCCCTTGGTAATTTCCCTCTTACTGTTCTCTAATTTGCTTGCACCAAAAGGCTTAGTAGCCAGATGATGATACAAACAGGGTATCACACCCTTTTGCTTGTGTGTGATTGGTGCATATGCTTATTTATGAGCAAGACAGATGCTTGCTCATGATGCTTTGTGTATACCTCACTCCAGCTCCTAGAAATGGGGTTGGTGTAGAGGTTTGCTTCAGTGATGATCTGATGCTTGTCCTGCTCCTCCTTGTGAGCTTGTGATCTTGGTTTGATCCTGTGGTGATTTTGGACAGGTTGAACAGCTCTGGCTGTTCTTCCTGTTCTTGCTGTTCTTGGTGTTCTTGGTGGCTTACCCTGCTGGTTGGTCGATGACTGATCTAGGGTTTACTGTGGCAAGGTTTTATATGGTTGGCTCTTCTTTCTCTGGTCGACAGCTCCACCCTTCCCTTTGGTGACTCACTGTGTGTGTGTGCTGCATGCACACAGCCATGTGAGCAGGCTGTGTGTGTGTCTGCTGATGCACTGCACTTGGCTGTGAGAGTGGATCAGCTCGGCAGACTTGATATTATCCACCATTCCCATTTCTTTCTAACCTGCCAAGTGGCTATGCCACTTGGCATAACTTTTCTTTTGTTGTGATTATGTGCAGGGAGCTTGGAGATGATCAAAGTGAAGATCAAGTTCAAGCATCAATGGAGATTAGCTTGTAGTTTTAGGATAGATTATGACATTGTACTTTTCCTTTCTTTTTCTTTCTTCATTTTTGCCAATTCTTGTAATGTGTTGTAATGTTCTTATATTTCAATTATGAATGTTGTAAAGACAATGTATATTGTGTGTTTATCAATAAAGCTCAAAGTTTTCTCTAATGAGCTTTACTTATTATTTGTATAATTCATATTGTTTATTATTTATAATTTACTTAATGAATTTCCTCACAATGGAATTATGAGATATTTATTTGATGTTTGAATTTGAAATTCAAATTCAACTTAGGTTTGAATTCAATCATGCAACTTAAGTTTGAATTCAATCATGCAACTTAAGTTGTGATGCAATATCTCTCCTCTCTTCTCAAAACACTAACTTAGTTGAATGAGAAACAAGTTTGTCGCACTCTTGAAACCCTAACCCTGTAAGGTGTCGAGAGAGAAACCTGTTCCCCTTCGATGCAGTTTTGTTTTAAAAGCGCGAAATTTCCCCGTAATTTACAATGCAATGCACATCCCTTTCTAAAATCTACCCCTCGATCGTCTCTAAACCTGGGACATTACAGCCTTTCCCCCTAAAGAAAACTTCGTCCGAAGTTGTGGTTGTAATACTCGAAGAGTTCGGGGTATGTTTTCCTCAGGTCTTCCTCTTTTTCCCAGGTGGCTTCCCTCTCGGGATGATGCTTCCATTGTATCTTGCAGTATTTTATGGCTCGATTCCTGAGTTGTTTCCAGTTCTCCTCGAGGATCTTTGCTGGTTTCTCGATGTAGGTCAAGTCTGGTTGTAACTCGAGCTCCTCATGTGATACTGGTTCATCTGGGGTCTTTAAACACTTTCTGAGTTGCGACACATGGAATACGTTGTGAACCTGAGATAACCTTCCTGGTAATTCCAATTCAAAGGCTAACCCTCGGTTTTGACTCAGAATCTTGAAAGGTCCGATGTACCTCGGGCTTAACTTTCCCTTTACTCCAAATCTCTGAAGTCCTTTCATTGGGCTCACCTTGAGATATACCATGTCTCCAACTTGTGGCTCCCATGTTCTTCTCTTCTGATCGGCATAACTCTTTTGCTGATTTTGAGCTATCTTCAACCTATCTCTTATGATGTCGATGATTTGTTGCTTTTCCTTGACATAATCAGGATTGAACTCTTTGCTTGCTCTAGCTTCATACCAACATATGGGTGATCTACACTTCCTTCCATATAGAGCTACGAACGGTGCCATCTTGATGCTGCTTTGATAGCTATTATTGTATGAAAACTCTGCTAATGGCAAGTGCTCCTCCCATGATCCTCCGAAGTCTAGAGCACAAGCCCTAAGCATATCCTCTAGGATCTGGTTAGTTCTTTCCGTTTGTCCACCTGTCTGAGGATGATAGGCGGTACTATAGTCCAACTTGGATCCTAAAGCTTCGTGTAATTGCTTCCAAAATGCTGACGTGAACACGGATCCTCGATCCGACACGATCTTCTTGGGCACTCAATGTTTACTCACCATCTCTTTGATGTAAAGATCGATGAGTTCCTCCCCTTTATCTTGCTGGTTTACTGCTAAGAAGTGTGCACTTTTCGTCAACCGGTCCACGATTACCCATATCATGTCCTTCTTTTTAGTGGTCGTGGGTAGTCCGGTGATGAAATCCATTCCTATCTCCTCCCATTTCCATTCTGGAATGGGTAAAGGTTGTAATTTTCCTGCCAGACTCTGGTGTTCAGCTTTCACCCTTTGGCAGGTATGGCATTCCGCCACATATTGTGCTATATCTATTTTCATGTTGTTCCACCAGAATAGCTCCTTTAGATCCATGTACATCTTTGTACTTCCCGGATGTATGGAATATGGTGTTTGATGGGCTTCACGGAGTATTACTTCCTTGATTTCAGCAATATCAGGAACACAAATCCTCTTCTGAAACCATAGTGATCCTGATTCTCCTCGATGAAATTCTGATGGTCTACCTTCATCTATCCTTCTCATCTCCTCCACGATGAATGGATCGTCCAACTGACCCATCATTATCTCATTCTTCAGGTTAACATTTAGCTCATCGGCTACTTGCAGAGCCGATAGTCCTTCATGAGCTTCTTTCTCCCAAAGTTGTATTTGGGCTTGGCTTATTTCCTTCCTCAATTCTGGTGATATCTCTTGTTCCACTCCTCCGGTGCTCTTCCTACTCAAGGCATCTGCTACAACATTGGCCTTTCCTGGAGTATAATTGATGGTCAAATCATAATCCTTGGTCAGTTCTAGCCATCTTTTCTGCCTCATGTTGAGTTCCTTCGAGTGAAGAAGTATTTGAGACTCTTATGATGCGTATAGAGCTCACACTTGGCTCCATAGAGAAAATGTCTCCATGTTTTAAGTGCAAATACAAGCTGCTTGCTAATTCTAGATCATGTGTTGGATAGTTCACTTCATGAGGTCCGAGTTGCCTCGATCCATAAGATATTACCTTCCGATCTTGCATGAGTACGCAACCCAATCCATGCTTGGATGCGTCACGGTACACGGTGTAATCCTTGCCAACTTCGAGGACTTGCTAACCCGGGGCTGTGGTGAGTTTCTCCTTCAGAGTTTGAAAACTCTTCTCACACTCCTCTGACCACACGAATGGTGTGTTCTTTCTTAACAACTTTGTCATTGGTCCTGCTATCTTGGAGAATCCTTCAATGAATCTCCGATAATATCCTGCCATTCCTAGGAATCCTCGAATTTCCTTGACAGTCTTGGGTGCTTCCCATTCTAGAACTGCTGCTACCTTGCTCGGGTTAACAGCTATTCCATCATTGCTAATGACATGACCCAGAAATTCCACTTGATCTAGCCAAAATTCACACTTGCTAAATTTGGCATAGAGTTGATGTTCTCTTAGTGTTTGCAACACTAACCTCAGATGTTCAGCATGTTATGCTTTGTCTTTGGAATAGATCAAGATATCATCAATGAATACGATGACAAACTTGTCTAGATATGGCATGAAAATCTTATTCATGAGATTCATGAAAATTGCTGGGCCATTGGTTAATCCAAAAGGCACTACAAGGTATTCATGATGTCCATACCTTGAAACAAAGGCAGTTTTCGGAACGTCTTCCTTCTTGATCTTTATCCGGTGATAACCGGATCTTAGATCAATTTTGGAAAAGACTCCCGCGCCTCTAACTTGATCGAATAGATCTTGTATTCTTGGAAGTGGATACTTGTTCTTGATTGTCACATTGTTCAAATTCCTTTAGTCTCCGCACATCCTTCTTCCTCCATCTCTTTTATCTACGATGATCACAGGTGATCCCCATGGTGAAACACTTTCTTGTATGAATCCTTTCTGTTCCAAGTCATCCAGTTGTTCCTTGAGTTCTTTCAACTCCTTAGGCCCCATCTTATATGGTGCTTTAGCAATCGGAGCTGTTCCTGGAATTAGGTCGATAGTGAATTCTATCTCCCTATCTGGTGGCATTCCCGGTAATTCCTTAGGAAACACATCCTGGAATTCATTCACTACAGGTATATCTTCCAACTTCACCTCCTTCATGCTGTTCAGATGTAGCTCGACTTTGATCTGTGTATGCTTGTCTCCTTGGTAGATCATTCTACTTCCATCGGGGCTTTTCAAAGACACCGTCTTGTTCACGCAGTCGATCAATGCTCCGTTAGCTTCTAACCAGTTCATACCAAGAATGACATCAATGTCCTTCATCGGTAAAATGAACAGGTCTGCGTCAAACGCGCACTTATTGATCATGATGACTTGTTTTTGTTTGGTATGGGTTACTACTATCGTTACCCCTGCAGAAACTATAGTTATGGTTGTATCTAACTTAGTGCAACTAATCCCATGTTTGATGATGAATTGCTGAGAAATGAATGATGTAGTTGCACCAGTATCAAAAAGTACTTTGCCAGGATGAGTGAGTATCTGGAGCGTACCTATCACCGCCTGATCGGAGTTAACCACCTCCTCCAGGCTGGTGCAGTTCAACTTGCCGAAGGGTTTCTTGTTCTTCCAGTTCCCTCCGGTGTTTCCTCCTCGGCTTGCTCCTCCTCCTGACTGACCTCCTCCGGTATTTCTCTTGGGGCAGTCCTTCAGCATGTGCCCCTCCTGGCGACAACCAAAGCATATAATCCTTGGTTTCTTGCAATCCTTGGCAAAATGTCCCGTGAGTCCACGACTTACGCAAACTATTTGATTTGCGATACGAAATGCTTGATTCTTCCTGCTACCGTAGTAGTTGCTGTTGTTGTTGTTGTTGTTGTTGTTGTTGTTGTACCTTGGCTTGAAACTCAAGCTTGTATTGGGCTTGTTACTGACAAACCTCTTAGGCTCAAACTTGGCCTTCTTCCTCTTCAACTCTTGCAGCTGTTTAAAGTCATCTTCAAGAGTGATGGCTGCATCCACCAACTCTTGGAACTCAGTTGCTCTCATCATACGGAGCTGTACCTTGAACTGGGGACTTAACCCCCTTAAAAACCTCTTCTTTTTCTTGTCCTCGGTGTTGACTTCATCAACAGCATACCGGGGCAGCTTTGAGAATTCCCTGACATAAGTTAGGATGGCCTTATCCTTCTGCTCGAGACTTTAGAATTCTCGACGCTTCAGTTCCACAATGCTCTCAGGGACATTGGATTCCCTGAACTTCCTCGCAAACTCCTCCCAGGTAAACACTTTTCCAGCCGGATAAACGGCTACGATGTTGTCCCACCATGATGCGGCAGGTCCACACAACAAGTGTGTAGCATAACGAACCTTCTCCTGGTCGTTGCAACCAACAGTACCGAGCTTTCGCTCAGTGTCCAGAAGCCAGTCTTCCGCGTCCATTGGCTCAGGCGCGTATGCGAAAGATATAGGCTTGGTGTTTTGGAAGTCTGATAAGGTGACTCCCTGATTCTCGGGTCTCTCCACCCGGTTCTGTTGCAGCAGCTCCTGGAAGAATTTATTCTGCTGCTCCAACGTTACCCGTTGTCTCTCCTCCATCATTTGCATATACTGGATGAAATTCTGCTGCGTCATAGGTGGTGGTGGTGGAAACTGATTCCTGGCTGCTTCATCAGCCTCTTCCTTCTGTTTCGCTTCGCGTTCCATGCGCTGTGCTTCCGTCTCCTCTCCTACCGGTCCCGACATAACCCCCTAGTTCTGCAACACAAGATGATACTCATAATTGAAGGAGATATGCCCTAGAGGCAATAATAAAGTGGTTATTATTTATATCTTTATGTTTATGATAAATGTTTATATATCATGCTAGAATTGTATTAACCGAAACATTAGTACATGTGTGATATGTAGACAAACAAGAAGTCCCTAGTATGCCTCTTAAACTAGCTTGTTGATTAATGGATGATTAGTTTCATAATCATGAACATTGGATGTTATTAATAACAAGGTTATATCATTATATGAATGATGTAATGGACACACCCAATTAAGCGTAGCATAAGATCTCGTCATTAAGTTATTTGCTATAAGCTTTCGATACATAGTTACCTAGTCCTTATGACCATGAGATCATGTAAATCACTTATACCGGAAAGGTACTTTGATTACACCAAACACCACTGCGTAAATGGGTGGCTATAAAGGTGGGATTAAGTATCCGGAAAGTATGAGTTGAGGCATATGGATCAACGAGTGGGATTTGTCCATCCCGATGACGGATAGATATACTCCGGGCCCTCTCGGTGGAATGTCGTCTAATGTCTTGCAAGCATATGAATGAGTTCATAAGAGACCACATACCACGGTACGAGTAAAGAGTACTTGTCGGAGACGAGGTTGAACAAGGTATAGAGTGATACCGAAGATCAAACCTCGGACAAGTAAAATATCGCGAGACAAAGGGAATTGGTAATATATGTGAATGGTTCATTCGATCACTAAAGTCATCGTTGAATATGTGGGAGCCATTATGGATCTCCGGATCCCGCTATTGGTTATTGGTCGGAGTGAGTACTCAACCATGTCCGCATAGTTCACGAACCGTAGGGTGACACACTTAAAGTTGGATGTTGAAATGGTAGTTCTTGAATATGGAATGGAGTTGGAATATTTGTTCGAAGTCCGGATGTGATCCCGGACATCACGAGGAGTTCGGAATGGTCCGGAGAATAAGATTCATATATAGGATGTCATTTTATGTGAATAAAATGTCACGGAAGGTTCTATGGAAGGTTCTAGAAGGTTCTAGAAAAGTCCGGAAGAAACCACCAAGGAAGGTGGAGTCCACATGGGACTCCACCTCCATGGCCGGCCAACCCTAGTGGGGGAGGAGTCCCAAGTGGACTCCCCTTAGGGGCCGGCCCCCCCCACATGGGAGGTGGAACTCCCACCTTGGTAGGAGTCCTAGCTTGGCTAGGTTTCCCCCCTCCTATGGAAGGTTTTTGGTTCGGGTCTTATTCGAAGACTTGGACACCACCTCTTGGGGTTCCACCTATATAATGAGGGGACAAGGGGAGGGGGCCGGCCACCCAAGAACCACCAAGGTGGCCGCACCCCATAGTGGCCGGCGCCCCCCTCTCCCCAAACCCTAGCCGCCCCGCTCCTCCACTTCCCGCACGCTTAGCGAAGCTCCGCGGACTTCTCCACCACCACCAACACCACGCCGTCGTGCTCGTCGGATTCAAGAGGAGCTACTACTTCCGCTGCCCGCTGGAACGGGGAGGTGGACGTCGTCTTCATCAACAACCGAACGTGTGACCGAGTACGGAGGTGCTGCCCGTTCGTGGCGCCGGAACCGATCGTGATCAAGATCTTCTACGCGCTTTTGCAAGCGGCAAGTGAACGTCTACCGCAGCAACAAGAGCCTCATCTTGTAGGCTTTGGAATCTCTTCAAGGGTAAGACTCGATACCCCCTCGTTGCTACCGTCTTCTAGATTGCATCTTGGCTTGGATTGCGTGTTCGCGGTAGGAAATTTTTGTTTTCTATGCTACGTTATCCTACGGTGGTATCGGAGCCGTGTCTATGCATAGATGGTTGCACGAGTAGAACACAATGGTTTTGTGGGCGTTGATGCTCTTGTTATCTTTAGTTGAGTACTTTGCATCTTTATGGCATAGTGGGATGAAGCGGCTCGGACTAACTTTACATGACCGCGTTCATGAGACTTGTTCCTCGTTCGACATGCAACTTGTATTGCATAAGAGGCTTTGCGGGTGTCTCGTCTCTCCTACTATAGTAAAGATTCAATTTACTCTTCTATTGACAACATTAGTATCAACGTTGTGGTTCATGTTCGTAGGTAGATTAGATCTATATCGAAAACCCTAAACCACGTAAAATATGCAAACCAAATTAGAGAGCGTCTAACTTGTTTTTGCGGTGGTTTGGTGATGTGATATGGCCATAATGTGATGATGAATATGTATGAGATGATCATTATTGTATTGTGGCAACCGGCGGGAGCCTTATGGTTGTCTTTAAATTTCATGTTGAGTAGTATTTCAAATTAGTTGTAATAGTTGCTACATGGAGGACAATCATGAAGACGGCGCCATTGACCTTGACGCTACGCCGACGATGATGGAGATCATGCCCGAAGATGATGGAGATCATGTCCGTGCTTTGGAGATGAAGATCAAAGGCGCAAAGACAAAAGGGCCATATCATATCACATATGAACTGCATGTGATGTTAATCCTTTTATGCATCTTATTTTGCTTAGATCGCGACGGTAGCATTATAAGATGATCCCTCACTAAAATCTCAAGATAATAAAGTGTTCATCCTTAGTAGCACCGTTATCAAGTCTTGTCGTTCCGAAGCATCTCGTGATGATCGGGTGTGATAGATTCAATAAGTACATACACAACGGGTGCAAGACAGTTTTGCACATGCGGATACTAAGGTGGCCTTGACGAGCCTAGCATGTACAGACATGGTCTCGGAACACATGATACCGAAAGGTAGAGCATGAATCATATGATTGATATGATGAACACTTTGAGTGTTCGCCATTGAAATCACACCTTTTCTCGTGATGATCGGGTTTAGGTGCGGTGGATTTGGTTCGTGTGATCACTAAGACAATGCGAGGGATATTGTTTTGAGTGGGAGTTCACCTAGATTTTTAATTATGTAGAATTAAAATTTGAACTCAATTTGTCATAAACTTAGTCTAAACTATTGCAAATATATGTTGTAGAGATGGCGTCCCCAATCAATTTTAACCAGTTCCTAGAGAAAGAAAAGCTTAAGAGCAACGGTAGCAACTTCACCGACTGGTTCCGTCATGTGAGGATCTTCCTCTCTGGCGGAAATCTGCAATATGTACTTGATGCACCGCTAGGTGACCCTCCTCGTAAACCGAAACCGATGAAGTAAAAGCCGTTTACGCGACTCGAAAAACTCGGTACTCTCAAGTTCGGTGTGCTATCTTATGCGGTCCGGAATCCGATCTTCAAAAACGTTTTGAGCACCACGATCCTCATGAGTTGATGAAAGAGTTGAAGACTATTTTTGAGACTCATGCGGCCGTGGAATGCTATGAAGCATCGAAACAATTTTTCACTCGCATGATGGAAGAAGGTAGCTCCGTTAGTGAGCACATGCTCGCCATGACCGGGCATGCGAAGAAACTCGGTGACTTGGGAATAGTGATTCCTAACGTGACTCGGGGATTAATCGTGTCCTTCAATCACCGCCACCAAGTTACAAGAACTTTGTGATGAACTACAATATGCGGAACATGAACAAGGAGTTACTCTGAACTCTTTGGCATGCTAAAAGCTGCAGAGATTGAGATCAAGAAAGAGCACCAAGTGTTGATGGTCAACAAGACCACCGGTTTCAAGAAACAGGGCAAGTCTAAGGGAAAATTCAAGAAGGGTGGCAAGAAAGCTGCCACGCCTCCTATGAAACCTAAGAACGGCCCTAAGCCCGATGTCTGAGTGCTATTACTCGTAAGGAGAAGGGACACCGGAAGCGTAATTGCTCCAAGTATCCGGCTGATCCGAAGAGCGGCCTTGTCAAAAAGAAGAAAGAAGGTATATCCGATATACATGTTATAGATGTTCATTTCATCGGTTCTCGTTCTAGTACCTAGGTATTTGATACTGGTTCGGTTGCTCATATTTGTAACTCGAAACAGGAACTAAAGAATAAACGACAACCGCTCGAAGGATGAAGTGACGATGCACGTTGGAAACGGATCCAAGGTCAATGTGATCGCAATCGGCACACTTCCTCTACATCTACCTTCGGGATTAGTTTTAAGCCTAAATAATTGTTATTATGTACTCGCGTTGAGCATGAACATTATATCTCGGATCTTGTTTAATGCAAGACGGTTATTCATTCAAGTCCGAGAATAATGGTTGTTCTATTTTTATGAATAATATCTTTTATGGTCGAGCACCACAAAAGAATGGCTTATTTCTATTAGATCTCGATAGTAGTGATACGCATATACATAACATTGATGCTAAGCGAATTAAATTGAATGATAATTCTACTTATATGTGGCATCGTCGTCTTGGTCATATTGGAGTGAAACGCATGAAGAAACTCCATACCGATGGATTACTTGAATCACTTGACTTTGAGTCACTTGACAGATGCGAAGCATGTCTAATGGGAAAAATGACTAAGACTCCATTTTCTCGGTATGATGGAGCGAGCTACTCGACTTATTGGAAATCATACATACCGATGTGTGCGGACCAATGAGCGTAGCATCGCGCGGTGGTTATCGTTATGTTCTAACCTTCACGAGATGATCCGAGTAGATATGGGTATATCTATTTCATGAAACATAAATCCGAAACTTTCGAGAAGTTTAAGGAATTCCAAAGTGAAGTAGAAAATCAACGTAACAAGAAGATTAAATTTCTACGATCCGATCGTGGAGGTGAATATCCGAGTTATGAGTTTGGCATGCATTTAAAGAAATGCGGAATACTTTCACAATTGACACCGCCGGAACACCACAACAAAACGGTGTGTCCGAACGTCGTAATCGAACTCTCTTAGATATGGTTCGTTCTATGATGTCTCTTACTGATTTGCCGTTATCATTTTGGAGTTATGCATTAGAGACAGCCGCATTCACTTTAAATAGAGCACCATCAAAATCCGTAGAAACGACACCGTATGAATTATGGTTTAATAAGAAACCTAAGCTGACGTTCTCGAAAGTTTGGGGTTGCGAAGCCTATGTAAAAAAGTTACAACCGGACAAGCTAGAACCCAAAGCGGAGAAATGCGTCTTCATAGGATACCCTAAGGAAACTATAGGGTACACTTTCTATCACAGATCCGAAGGCAAAGTCTTTGTTGCTAAGAACGGAACCTTTCTTGAGAAAGAATTTCTCACTAAAGAAGTGACTGGAAGAAAAGTAGAACTCGATGAGATTGATGAATCTATACTCGTTGATCAGAGTAGCGCAGTACAGGAAGTTGTACCTGTACCGCCTACACGGCAACGAGAGGAAGCTAATGATAATGATCATGAAACTTCGAACGAGGAAACTATCGAACCTCGCGGATCGACAAGGGAACGTACCACTCCTGATTGGTTTGATCCTAGTCTAAATGTCATGATTGTGGATAACAATGATGAGGACCCTGCGACGTATGAAGAAGCGATGATGAGCCCAGATTCCAACAAATGGCAAGAAGCCATGAAATCCGAAATGGGATCCATGTATGATAACAAAGTATGGACTTTGGTAGACTTACCCGATAGCCGAAAGGTCGTCGAGAATAAATGGATCTTCAAGAGAAAAACGGATGCCGATGGTAATATTACCGTCTATAAAGCTCGACTTGTCGCAAAGGGTTTCCGACAAATTCAAGGAGTTGACTACGATGAGACTTTCTCACCGGTAGCGAAGCTAAAATCTGTGAGGATTTTGTTAGCAATAGCTGCATTTTTCGATTATGAGATTTGGCGGATGGATGTCAAAACGGCGTTCCTTAATGGAGACATTGAGGAAGAGTTGTATATGGTACAACCCAAAGGTTTTGTCGATCCTAAAAATGTCGACAAAGTATGCAAACTTCAGCGTTCAATCTATGGATCGAAGCAAGCATCAAGAAGTTGGAACCGACGTTTTGATAAGGTAATCAAAGACTTCGGGTTTATACAAGTGTCATGGAGAGGCCCGTATTTACAAGAAAGTGAGTGGGAGCTCCGTAGCATTCCCGATATTATATGTAGATGACATATTATTGATCGGGAATGATATAGAACTATTAAGCGAATGTTAAAGGTTATTTGAATAATAGTTTTTCAATGAAAGACCTTGGTGAAGCATCATATATATTAGGCATCAAGATTTATAGAGATAGATCAAGACGCCTAATAGGGCTATCACAGAGTACATATATGGACAAGATTCTAAAGAAGTTTAGAATGGACGAAAGTAAGAAAGGATTCTTACCTATGTTACCAGGCAAGGTCTTGAGTAAGACTCAAGGACCGGCTACGGCAGAAGAAAGAGAAAGGATGAGTAATATCCCCTATGCCTCGGCAGTAGGATCTATCATGTATGCCATGCTATGTACTAGACCGGATATAGCACATGCCGTTAGTTTGACTAGCGAGATATCAAAGTGATCCAGGAATGGAACACTGGACAGCGGTCAAGAATATCTCGAAGTACTTGAAAAGAACTAAGGATATGTTTCTTTGTTATGGAGGTGACCAAGAGCTCGTTGTAAATGGTTACACCGATGCAAGTTGGAACACCGATCCCGATGACTCTAAGTCACAATCCGGGTACGTGTTTATATTGAATGGTGCTCTGCATGAAGCTGGGCAAGCTCGAAGCGAGTGCACGGTGGCGAAGTCTTCAACGAGAATCGTAGTACATAGCGGCTTCGAGGCTTCATCGGAGCGGTATGGATGAAGAGGTTCATTGTAGAGCTCGGTGTGGTTCCTAGTGCATTGGACCCATTAATCATTTACTTGTGATAACATGGGTGCCATCGCCAATGCACAAGAGCCAAGGTCACACAAGAGGCTGAAGCATATCAAGGCTGTGTTACCACTCGATTCGCGAGTACATCGAAGATGGAGAAGTAAAGATTTGCAAAGTACATACCGATCCGAATGTAGCGGATCCGTTGACTAAAGCTCTCCCTAGGGCAAAGCATGACCAACACCGGAATGCCATGGGTGTTAGGTATATTACAATGTAATCTAGATTATTGACTCTAGTGCAAGTGGGAGACTCGAAGGAGATATGCCCTAGAGGCAATAATAAAGTGGTTATTATTTATATCTTTATGTTTATGATAAATGTTTATATATCATGCTAGAATTGTATTAACCGAAACATTAGTACATGTGTGATATGTAGACAAACAAGAAGTCCCTAGTATGCCTCTTAAACTAGCTTGTTGATTAATGGATGATTAGTTTCATAATCATGAACATTGGATGTTATTAATAACAAGGTTATATCATTATATGAATGATGTAATGGACACACCCAATTAAGCGTAGCATAAGATCTCGTCATTAAGTTATTTGCTATAAGCTTTCGATACATAGTTACCTAGTCCTTATGACCATGAGATCATGTAAATCACTTATACCGGAAAGGTACTTTGATTACACCAAACACCACTGCGTAAATGGGTGCCTATAAAGGTGGGATTAAGTATCCGGAAAGTATGAGTTGAGGCATATGGATCAACAGTGGGATTTGTCCATCCCGATGACGGATAGATATACTCTGGGCCCTCTCGGTGGAATGTCGTCTAATGTCATGCAAGCATAAGAATGAGTTCATAAGAGACCACATACCACGAGTACGAGTAAAGAGTACTTGTCGGGAGACGAGGTTGAACAAGGTATAGAGTGATACCGAAGATCAAACCTCGGACAAGTAAAATATCGCGAGACAAAGGGAATTGGTAATATATGTGAATGGTTCATTCGATCACTAAAGTCATCGTTGAATATGTGGGAGCCATTATGGATCTCCGGATCCCGCTATTGGTTATTGGTCGGAGTGAGTACTCAACCATGTCCGCATAGTTCACGAACCGTAGGGTGACACACTTAAAGTTGGATGTTGAAATGGTAGTTCTTGAATATGGAATGGAGTTGGAATATTTGTTCGAAGTCCCGGATGTGATCCCGGACATCACGAGGAGTTCGGAATGGTCCGGAGAATAAGATTCATATATAGGATGTCATTTTATGTGAATAAAATGTCGCGGAAGGTTCTATGGAAGGTTCTAGAAGGTTCTAGAAAAGTCCGGAAGAAACCACCAAGGAAGGTGGAGTCCACATGGGACTCCACCTCCATGGCCGGCCAACCCTAGTGGGGGAGGAGTCCCAAGTGGACTCCCCTTAGGGGGCCGGCCACCCCCACATGGGAGGTGGAACTCCCACCTTGGTGGGAGTCCTAGCTTGGCTAGGTTTCCCCCCTCCTATGGAAGGTTTTTGGTTCGGGTCTTATTCGAAGACTTGGACACCACCTCTTGGGGTTCCACCTATATAATGAGGGGACAAGGGGAGGGGGCCGGCCACCCAAGAACCACCAAGGTGGCCGCACCCCATAGTGGCCGGCGCCCCCCTCTCCCCAAACCCTAGCCGCCCCGCTCCTCCACTTCCCGCACGCTTAGCGAAGCTCCGCCGGACTTCTCCACCACCACCAACACCACGCCGTCGTGCTGTCGGATTCAAGAGGAGCTACTACTTCCGCTGCCCGCTGGAACGGGGAGGTGGACGTCGTCTTCATCAACAACCGAACGTGTGACCGAGTACGGAGGTGCTGCCCGTTCGTGGCGCCGGAACCGATCGTGATCAAGATCTTCTACGCGCTTTTCCAAGCGGCAAGTGAACGTCTACCGCAGCAACAAGAGCCTCATCTTGTAGGCTTTGGAATCTCTTCAAGGGTAAGACTCGATACCCCCTCGTTGCTACCGTCTTCTAGATTGCATCTTGGCTTGGATTGCGTGTTCGCGGTAGGAAAATTTTTGTTTTCTATGCTACGTTATCCTACAATAATTACTCCATGCGCAAGTTTTCTGAGCTCAACTTTGTGCACAGAACTAGTCACGCAATGGAAATCAAGAAGCAAATCCAAATCATACAAAACATATACCATGTATATACATACTTAAGTGGTCTTATTACAATACTCAGTGACGTTGTGAGTATGCAAACTCACTTATTGAAGTATATGTACAAATTTCTACAATATTACATACTATAATACACGTGGTACTTGTGTATTATAGTCTCGCCTCCCTTGGTGGTCTCTAGTCATGCTTCACTCCCGGTACATCCCAGGCTTCCATCCGGTCGAACGTGTCGTCTCGACGGAACCCGGAACATAAGGTCTCCCCGTCGGCTGGTAGTCAGAATCAGATGATGATCCTAGGGAGAAATCAGTGTTCACGAACTGGTCATTCAGTGCATCATAGTCCACTCATCGGGTGTACTCCCCTGTGGCTCCACCATAGGTATTTCCAACATTTGTACCCGACTCAACCTGTGTAGGATACCCTCCATCTTCTTTTCCATTCCACGGATAACTCTGGTGCTGGGTCGTGGCGTCCTCATTCATATCTCCGTCATAATACACTGAAGTACTATGAGTTCCCGTATCAGATCCCCAACGCCAACCCGTGGAGTTTTCTATAGGAGTCTCGGAACGCTGATTGTTTCCGGATTCCTCTCCACCCTCATATCCTCTATAGGAACTATTAAAATAGTTCCCGGGTGTAACAGTGTAGCTTCTCGATCGGGGTGGTCAATACTAATGTAGTCACCAGTGAGTAAGCTGGTGTGTGCACCACATTCTCCATAGGTTCTTTCCCCCTAGTCTCCTCCTTGGGTTCAGTAAACTCCTCTAGCATCGTATCAATTGCTCCCGTCAAATGATGGTTCAACTGAAAGAGAAATGATAGTAAGTTGTGGCTATTATCCATGTATTTTGCAGCTTCTACAGGTTTGCGTTTTGCATATTTGAAGTGGTTAAGCATGGGATCATCTTCCTCCTCCATATGAGGAATGTGGGTGAACCATAAGCTCTTTCGTCTTATGCTCCCGAATATCGGTTATGGCTCTCATAACGGCTATATGGTAGGCTGTGTTGATAGTTCTGGCTTCACCTGCTGGCATTACTACGCTCATTCCCAAAGATTCGGGAAGTCGCAGCCCTACCCTACACTTTGCCAATACGGTACCATCATAGTACATGTATTTCTTTACTTGGATACGGGGATCACACCCAAATTCAAGTAACATGGCACGTAAAATATCCGCAAGTCCTCCTTCATATTCACTCGGTGTTAAATCCATCACTTTCACGTTTCGTCCGGACGTGAACTTGCCATTGTTAGGTCTGTAGAAATAGAAAGAATATAAGATTAGTAATAATGCATCATAATAGTGATAATAAAGAATTATCGCACTAAAAGATATGATTGTTGTATTCTCAATTGAATATTCACCATATTTTTAGAGAATTCTTTACTAGTCCTATTTGACTCCTAACGTTCGGTCCCATTTACTAGGTTCCAACCTAAGGTCAAAGCTTTTGCTCTCGATACCAACTCGTGGTGACCCCGCATACCATCGCATGTTGTAGTATGCCAGTCGTTGACATAACATTCACGAAGTACCATTCGCAAATATTACATCCCTCGAGTAGTACAACGAACATAGCAGGTCCATAACTCATTCATTTAATATTACAAACATCATACACATATCGTCTCGGAGCTCCTCTTGAGTCCTAAGAGGAATACTCCTGGGTTCGAGGCGAACCCAACTTAGCTTACAATATAGAAGTCTCATTAAGTTGTACATTTATTCTCTCGAGCAGCTAGTATTAAGAGTTCGGGCTGCTCGACTTCTACTACTACTAGATGATTCTAGGCTTGTTCTCCTCCGGAAGCCTCCCCGGTTCCGTAGACTATGAGGTAGTCTACGCATTCAATACCTCCATAGAGGTCTGGTTCTTCGTAGCCGATGATCTCGGCTCCTTCAGGGTTGTCGTAGTTCTCCTCCAGACGATTCAGACAATCTAAGCAAGGGATTTAAGATTGGAATGAGTACGAGCGTACTCAACAAGTTCATTATAGAGAAG
Organism: Lolium rigidum; assembly: GCF_022539505.1. NCBI lineage: Eukaryota > Viridiplantae > Streptophyta > Magnoliopsida > Poales > Poaceae > Lolium > Lolium rigidum. The sequence goes on along the minus strand of NC_061513.1, from coordinate 65,184,776 downwards.
AGGTGTTTAATGCACTAGCTACGATATTAGACCAGAAAGTCTAATACCAATTGTGACACCCCGGAACCGGTATCCTGAGGATTCCAGCGATCCCGCCGAAATCCGCACGATATCGATTCAGAGACGCCCTCCGACACGAAGTGCGCGAAGAATCACACACGTGATGTCAGAGGAATTAACACGAGCGGTAACATTACAACAGGATTACAATAGAGCCCACAAGATACATATATTACAACAACGACTCCAACGAGTCAAGATACAAAATACAATACAAAGATCCGAATCATACAGAAGATCGAATGCGTCCGAGTACGGACAAGATACAAATTGGACTAAGAGTCCTGAAGATAAACGTTGGCGTCCATAACCCTGCCCAAGCCAAGCCGGAAGGGTAACCTTGCTAACGTCGACATCTCGTACCTGTCAAAGTCGGGCCATCGGTTGCCGACAAAAGGGGGAGGAGACAAAAAGAAAGGAAGGCGAGGGTAAGTACCATTGGCACGTACTTGCGAGACAAGACCGGCTATGCTCGCCGGTGGGCGGTATAAACTTCACCCGGCTATATGTGGAGTTTAGCGGCAGCAAAGCTACTATCCAATAGAGACACGCTACAACATCCGTCTACTCGGAGAAGATAAGAGAGCGCACAAGATAACGGTTCTATACTCGCAAACATAACACAGACCGATGCGATCCCCCTTCGCAAAGAGGTACTGGCAAAGGCACACACACTTTTTGAAAATTTTTTATTAGCAAATTATTAGCAACAGGAAATAAGGTGTAAGTTGTTCTATGATCAAGCTATACAATTCCAAGTCGTCCATAACCGCGGACACGGCTTATCGATAAGATGTACACCCTGCAGGGGTTGCCCAAATGTAACCATACGCATGCTCAACCCACTTACGACGGGTGGATGTCTCACAACAAGACCGTTCCCGAGTTCAACAAGAAAGTCTAGGGGGCCACCCGACTAAGCTACCCGTAACGAAGTCCGTACGTACTCGAAGCGGACTCGGGGTTTGCGACGGCGGCTAGGCGTGCGAACCACACGCTTCGCTAAACGTCCCGCGGGGTACGGTACTGAATATAAACACCGAAGGCAACGGAAGTAAACACCCGAAGGCAACGGTAAGTAAAGCATGGCATACATGGCATAGGCAAATAAAAGCAATGTTGTGGCCCCTTTTCAACCGACTTGAGAAAAGGTAATGGGTGAGGGGGTCCCAATAAACGTCCCCACGCATGGGTAGAGCGCTCAATCTCGGAACAGATAACAAGAACTCGGGTCCTAGGGGACATTAGCAAGTCAAAGTTCCGATGCTTTCGCAAAGGGGCTCACAGATGCCTCTGCTTACAATTTTAGTTGTTAACAATAAAGTAAAGCATGTGTATCTCCAACAAGTGATATAGCATGTGAAAATCTCCCAACAACCCAACATATCCCGATAACAGATCGAGATAACAACAGAGCCTAAACACGCCTACGACTCGCAAGGCTGGCAAACAACAAACAAAAGGTAGGGCGAGGAGGTGTATCTCGGACATATAGGTAACCGGTGGATAGGACACGTGACACAACAGAATCGCAACATAAGGATAGCAATAGATCAAAAGAGCATGTAAAAGTAAAATAGGTGAAGGGGTGGGCTCGCCTGTGAAAAGCTGCAGAAGAACTTGTCGGAGAACTCGTCGTATCTCACATCACCACTTCGTGATCCTATCCGGGAAGAAGCAAATGCTGGACAAACAACGGATGCAAATCTTACAACTACGAAGAAGAATCGGCATGCTCAAGATGATATGCATGGCATGGCAAATATGGTACAATGCAACTTATGCAATTTAAGCGGAATTGGAATCCCGACACACAATTATTAAGTTCAAGTTATTTTTCTAGCGCGCAATTTAAATATTGATTAGCATGGCAAGACATGGCATGATGAGCTAATTTAAATTTAATCGGAGCGGGGAATCCTATAGTCGGAATCCGAAATACTCCGGGTGTTCTTATTAGGTGATATGTACAAACTACGCGATACGATATGATGCGGGATGCAAACATGAATGTACATGTCATATTATTATTCCTCGCATTTTTATGATCAAATTTTATATAAAGTACTTTGCAAAAAGAGCTATTGTTTACAAATTATAAAATAAAATAGACTGCATTTGGGAATCAAGAAGACTGTAATAGACAGAGATGGATATGGCTGGATCTGACGAGTATCTGGAAACAAAAGGCTGACATTGGATTTGATCCTGGGATACTCTGTACAGATAAACGAGGAAGGGATCGAACATGGAACATGCCCCCGCTGCTGTTGATTAAATCTTCTCGCTGAATCATATTAAGCCAATCAGGGTCGCCACTGTTTTGAAGCAGAGCTGGAGAGCGTCTTGTTTACTGACGAAACTGACGACAGAAAACATGTGACATTGGCAACAGGACTGACTGGTTGCATCGCCTGGGAACAGAACAACAAGCTAAGACTAAGACTCAGCTGATGTACAAGGAGGAGGCGCAGGTTATTTTGAATGTCAAACACATGAATTCGCATCCGTGAAAGATAATTAAGAAGATGTGAGATTCGTTCAACCGGGATTAGAACATTGGCTAGCTGGGTAGTGCAGCAGGAAAAGAGCAAACTCGATTGACATCAGATCTCGTACAGAATTGGGACACGCATGATTTTAAAACAGTGAAAAGAAAGGTTGCAGGGATATAAGACCAACAAAAAGGATGGTAGTCATGTGGCGTTGGGGATTGATCTCCAGATAACACAACAGAGGAAACGGAAACAGGGACTGCTGTTCGGATATATAACTGAAAGTGTGTGCTGTTTTTCTGGACGAACTTCAGATCGGAGCGGCCAGGTGATTTGCGGACGGAGACGACAGGCGAACGACGGAGATCGGTACAGGAAACTGAATGACGGAGAGATGGAATTGGCCGGAGGGCTCACCAGGAGGTTGCTGTTGTAGACGTACAGGTCGGAGGAGACGGAGACGAGGACGTAGAGGAAGAAGACGCGTTGCAGTCTCGGGAGGAAGACAAGGTCGGCCTTGTCCTTCCAAGCTTCTCCGGCTCCAGGAAAATATCGAGGAGGAAGTGGGGATCACGGATGAGCCATCCCCACACGCGGCGCGGTGGACGACGACTTCTGGCGACGGCGAGCTCGAGGTTCTTCCGACGATTTTCTCTCAGACAGAAACGTCGACAGTTTCGTCAGATTTTGGCGAAGCCGAACAACGAACAAACAGAACAGAAAAGAGAGGGAAAAGGGGCGCCATCTCACCAGGAAGTTGATGAACACCTCATCTGGGGTGGAAGAGGTCGGAGGCGGTCGGAAATCTCGCCGGTGTGTGGTGGCCGGAGAGGAGAACGACGATATGGATGTCGATTTTCGTGGCCGATTGGATGCGCGCGTGTGTCGAGGAGCTTCAGCGTCTCACTGCAAAGCTGGAGGTGGTCTCGGATTGGCGGTGGTGGCCGGAGACGACAGCGCGACGGTGATGGGCGCCGGTGTTTTCTGAGCTTTTTGTACGAAGATATTTCCTTCCGCTTGTTGTCTTGCGTGGAGAGGAAGAAGGTGGGGAGAGGCGTGCTTAAGGGTGCTTGGTGGTTGGAATGGTCCAGGATGAGGATAAGGAGGCAGAAAGAAATGTGGTGGTGGCTGGCTTGGTCCATGGCGTGAGGACAACCAAGAAAAGGAAGCACGCTGCTGCGTGACTCGTCCAGATGGTGGACTTGCAGATTAAATGATCTAGCTGGGCTTCTTCTCCTCTTCATTTCTTCAAAGAAAACAAGAGAAGATGGAACACGTTTTGGGAGAGAAGGAGTTTTGAAAACATGTGGAGAATTTTTAGAAACCTTAGCAAGGATTAAAAAAAAGGTTTTGTTAAACATCCAAAACATTATTATTATTATTTTGGGTTTATTTGAAGTAAGAAAGAGAGGAAGGGTTTATTAGCACCATACAAGAAAATAAAATGTAGCTTACGAAAATAAATTTATTTTGCCAAAACATGGATGATATGATGCATGATGCTATGATGATGCATAAAAGAAAAAGAGCAAACAACTCTAATAGGGTATTACCTGGGGTCGTTACAATCGACACCACTAACAAGGGATCGCGCCCCGAGATCCCACGTCCAGGTACGGGGGAAGAGAGGTGAACTAGCGGATCTTCAGGCGATGTGTCGATCTCCTCGACACCACTAACAAGAAGTCGTTGTTCCGCTGTTGATGATGAGTTTCCGTCGGGATCCTCCGAAGATCGGACCTAATAGGATAAAGACATAGATCGTCCAACCCACGTCGGAAACCTAAGACTTAGAAAACTCAGATAAGAGAGAAGACTCAAAACTCGCAAAGATAAGAGGAGAAAGAATATAGGTAAGGAGAAAATCAGAGCTAATCAGAACTATCCAACGAATTTTCAGAAAATAGTTTTTGGCACTAGACACAACAACGTCCGTTGGCAAGGTTATCCTACAGGCTGGACTAGTGGGGTACCGTCAACTCCGAGGACTCGATACCAACTTGTGACGCCCCGGAACCGGTATCCTGAGGATTCCAGCGATCCCGCCGAAATCCGCACGATATCGATTCAGAGACGCCCTCCGACACGACGTGCACGAAGAATCACACACGTGATGTCAGAGGAATTAACACGAGCGGTAACATTACAACAGGATTACAATAGAGCCCACAAGATACATATATTACAACAACGACTCCAACGAGTCAAGATACAAAATACAATACAAAGATCCGAATCATACAGAAGATCGAATGCGTCCGAGTACGGACAAGATACAAATTGGACTAAGAGTCCTGAAGATAAACGTTGGCGTCCATAACCCTGCCCAGGCCAAGCCGGAAGGGTAACCTTGCTAACGTCGACATCTCGTATCTGTCAAAGTCGGGCCATCGGTTGCCGACAAAAGGGGGAGGAGACAAAAAGAAAGGAAGGCGAGGGTAAGTACCATTGGCACGTACTTGCGAGACAAGACCAGCTATGCTCGGCGGTGGGCGGTATAAACTTCACCGGCTATATGTGGAGTTTAGCGGCGACAAAGCTACTATCCAATAGAGACACGCTACAACATCCGTCTACTCAGAGAAGATAAGAGAGCGCACAAGATAACAGTTCTATACTCTGCAAACATAACACAGCCGATGCGATCCCCCTTCGCAAAGAGGTACTGGCAAAGGCACACACACTTTTTGAAAATGTTTTATTAGAAAATTATTAGCAACAGGAAATAAGGTGTAAGTTGTTCTATGATCAAGCTATACAATTCCAAGTCGTCCATAACCGCGGACACGGCTTATCGATAAGATGTACACCCGCGGGGGTTGCCCAAATGTAACCATACGCATGCTCGACCCACTTACGACAGGTGGATGTCTCACAACAAGACCGTTCCCGGTTCAACAAGAAAGTCTAGGGGGCCACACGACTAAGCTACCCGTAACGAAGTCGCAGCCGTACTCCAAAGCGGACTCGGGGTTTGCGACGGCGGCTAGGCGTGCGAACCACACGCTTCGCTAAACGTCCCGCGGGGTACGATGCAGAATATAAACACCCGAAGGCAACAGGAAGTAAACACCGAAGGCAACAATAAGTAAAGCATGGCATACATGGCATAGGCAAATAAAACCAAGGTTGTGGCCCTTTTCAACCGACTTGAGAAAAGGTAATGGGTGAGGGGGTCCCAATAAACGTCCCCACGCATGGGTAGAGCGCTCAATCTCGGAACGGATAACAAGAACTCGGGTCCTAGGGGACATTAGCAAGTCAAAGTTCGATGCTTTCGCAAAGGGCTCACGAGATGCCTCTGCTTACAATTTTAGTTGTTAACAATAAAGTAAAGCATGTGTATCTCCAACAAGTGATATAGCATGTGAAAATCTCCCAACAACCCAACATATCCCGATAACGTGATCGAGATAACAACGAAGCCTAAACACGCCTACGACTCGCAAGGCTGGCAAACAACAAACAAAAGGTAGGGCGAGGAGGTGTATCTCGGACATATAGGTAACCGGTGGATAGGACACGTGACACAACAGAATCGCAACATAAGGATAGCAATAGATCAAAAGAGCATGTAAAAGTAAAATAGGTGAAGGGGTGGGCTCGCTCGTGAAAAGGCCGAGAAGAACTTGTCGGAGAACTCGTCGTATCTCACATCACCACTTCGTGATCCTATCCGGGAAGAAGCAAATGCTGGACAAACAACGGATGCAAATCTTACAACTACGAAGAAGAATCGGCATGCTCAAGATGATATGCATGGCATGGCAAATATGGTACAATGCAACTTATGCAATTTAAGCGGAATTGGAATCCCGACACACAATTATTAAGTTCAAGTTAATTTTCTAGCGCGCAATTTAAATATTGATTAGCATGGCAAGACATGGCATGATGAGCTAATTTAAATTTAATCGGAGCGGGGAAATCCTATAGTCGGAATCCGAAATACTCCGGGTGTTCTTATTAGGTGATATGTACAAACTACGCGATACGATATGATGCGGGATGCAAACATGAATGTACATGTCATATTATTATTCCTCGCATTTTTATGATCAAATTTTATATAAAGCACTTTGCAAAAAGAGCTATTGTTTACAAATTATAAAATAAAATAGACTGCTTTTGGGAATCAAGAAGACTGTAATAGACAGAGATGGATATGGCTGGATCTGACGAGTATCTGGAAACAAAAGGCTGACATTGGATTTGATCCTGGGATACTCTGTACAGATAAACGAGGAAGGGATCGAACATGGAACATGCCCCCGCTGCTGTTGATTAAATCTTCTCGCTGAATCATATTAAGCCAATCAGGGTCGCCACTGTTTTGAAGCAGAGCTGGAGAGCGTCTTGTTTACTGACGAAACTGACGACAGAAAACATGTGACATTGGCAACAGGACTGACTGGTTGCATCGCCTGGGAACAGAACAACAAGCTAAGACTAAGACTCAGCTGATGTACAAGGAGGAGGCGCAGGTTATTTTGAATGTCAAACACATGAATTCGCATCCGTGAAAGATAATTAAGAAGATGTGAGATTCGTTCAACCGGGATTAGAACATTGGCTAGCTGGGTAGTGCAGCAGGAAAAGAGCAAACTCGATTGACATCAGATCTCGTACAGAATTGGGACACGCATGATTTTAAAACAGTGAAAAGAAAGGTTGCAGGGATATAAGACCAACAAAAAGGATGGTAGTCATGTGGCGTTGGGGATTGATCTCCAGATCAACACAACAGAGGAAACGGAAACAGGGACTGCTGTTCGGATATATAACTGAAAGTGTGTGCTGTTTTTCGAACTTCAGATCGGAGCGGCCAGGTGATTTGCGGACGGAGACGACAGGCGAACGACGGAGATCGGTACAGGAAACTGAATGACGGAGAGATGGAATTGGCCGGAGGGCTCACCAGGAGGTTGCTGTTGTAGACGTACAGGTCGGAGGAGACGGAGACGAGGACGTAGAGGAAGAAGACGCGTTGCAGTCTCGGGAGGAAGACAAGGTCAGCCTTGTCCTTCCAAGCTTCTCCGGCTCCAGGAAAACATCGAGGAGGAAGTGGGGATCACGGATGAGCCATCCCCACACGCGGCGCGGTGGACGACGACTTCTGGCGACGGCGAGCTCGAGGTTCTTCCGACGATTTTCTCTCAGACAGAAACGTCGACAGTTTCGTCAGATTTTGGCGAAGCCGAACAACGAGCAAACAGAACAGAAAAGAGAGGGAAAAGGGGCGCCATCTCACCAGGAAGTTGATGAACACCTCATCTGGGGTGGAAGAGGTCGGAGGCGGTCGGAAATCTCGCCGGTGTGTGGTGGCCGGAGAGGAGAACGACGATATGGATGTCGATTTTCGTGGCCGATTGGATGCGCGCGTGTGTCGAGGAGCTTCAGCGTCTCACTGCAAAGCTGGAGGTGGTCTCGGATTGGCGGTGGTGGCCGGAGACGACAGCGCGACGGTGATGGGCGCCGGTGTTTTCTGAGCTTTTTGTACGAAGATATTTCCTTCCGCTTGTTGTCTTGCGTGGAGAGGAAGAAGGTGGGGAGAGGCGTGCTCAAGGGTGCTTGGTGGTTGGAATGGTCCAGGATGAGAATAAGGAGGCAGAAAGCAATGTGGTGGTGGCTGGCTTGGTCCATGGCGTGAGGACAACCAAGGAAAGGAAGCACGCTGCTGCGTGACTCGTCTAGATGGTGGACTTGCAGATTAAATGATCTAGCTGGGCTTCTTCTCCTCTTCATTTCTTCAAAGAAAACAAGAGAAGATGGAACACGTTTTGGGAGAGAAGGAGTTTTGAAAACATGTGGAGAATTTTTAGAAACCTTAGCAAGGATTAAAAAAAAGGTTTTGTTAAACATCCAAAACATTATTATTATTATTTTGAGTTTATTTGAAGTAAGAAAGAGAGGAAGGGTTTATTAGCACCATACAAGAAAATAAAATGTAGCTTACGAAAATAAATTTGTTTTGCCAAAACATGGATGATATGATGCATGATGCTATGATGATGCATAAAAGAAAAAGAGCAAACAACTCTAATAGGGTATTACCTGGGATCGTTACACCAATGCAAGTTTTGATACACATTTTTTCAAGAGATTGCTTTTATTTCAAAGAGCTATGTCCGTCAGCCTTCACCGGTTTACTAGAACTTCATGGAGCTCCTTTCCGGCCGCGTTCGCAGTTCCATATCCCGGAACAGGGAGTGACATGTCACGCTTCTTTACACTCTGCAGAGGTGTGTTGCTTTACCCATAAGAGATCTTAACCTTGGTGCCAACCGGGCAGCTTTCCCGTCCACACTTCCTTCGGTGTGAGGCCCAGTATAAGGTCTAGCTAATCATGTTCCTTCGCTACCTCGAATACCCACCCTTTGTTGCATGCCCCGATCCTGGGTCCACGCCGGTCCCATTATTCCCGTAGATTTCAGGGTGGACCCCGACCACGACGACAATGCAGAGCTCTACCATACATTCCTACGCCGGTAGCTGCAACCCATCATAGACCGCAATACCGTGGGGACTTAGGTCTCCCCAGCCTCACCGCTTGCTCCTTCGGGCGACAAGTGTACTACGGACAATGCCGTGGGGACTTAGGACTCCCCAGCCTCACCGCTTGCCCCCTTGGATTACAAGTGTACTACGGTAAAGCGCACCCGTTGATGAACGAGAGGTGGAAACACTTTTGACTACTCCTTCCCACTCCGGATCTTATGGTTAACACGGGTATTACGGCACAAGAATCACTGGCGACATTTGTTGTTTAATCCTAGATGGATATAAACCGTTGCAATGGAACCTCCACCATATCAACACAATCCATGGTTCCATTGCCAACCACTTAGTCATATTCATAGTTATGAAAATAGTGGTTTTAGTTTTTATGCAGTAGTGATAACCATAGTACTTTGCAAGTAATTTGATAGAAATACACAAAGGACATGAGCAAGTGATGAACTTGCCTGAACACTACAAAGTTCTGCATTTGGAAGGTGTGGACTGACCCTTGTCCTCTGTTTTTGAAAAATAGCATCATTGTCCGATAAGGGCAATGGTTAAAGAAGCAATTATGCATGGTTCCTGTTTTAGGGTTTGTTCCCCCCTCCCGATGACATTATTATTTTATGTAAGAGGTTGATACTAAGATTGATTTGGAGATACTCTGTTTAAAGTAAATTACAACCTTGAAATGTTGTCAAGGTGTTTTTAAAGTCCAATTGCATTTATGGACTTATTTTCATTATTGAAAATAATATGTGTGATTTAAATAATTATTTAAATCATCAAATTTAGACTTATACTTAGTTGTCTTCAAAAAATCTCTTTGATATTTTATTTAGATAGAGAATTTTATGCTGATCAATTTTCATATTTTTAATTATTTTTTAGAGCTATTAAACATTTACTATTGATTTTCAAAGTTTTAACATTTTATGAATTTGTGAAAGGTCACAATTGCCCCTGGGCCCACCTGTCAGTGGAGCCCAGCGGGTTGGGTTAGACCAGCACGGGTCCAACTGACCCGTGCGGTCGCTCACTCTCTCCCCCACCGCGCCGCCTCGACGAACCCTAATTCCCCATCGCTCTGGCGACTTGTGTCGCCCTCGCCGTCGCCGGCCGATTCCGGCGAACTCCGACCGCCATGGCCCTCACCATGGGGCGCAAACGAACCGCCTCGTGACGCCGGTCCTCCTCCTCCGCGTCGATCTGGAGAAGGCGCTGCTCCCGCTCGTCCCCGACCCCTTCGCTGTGGCTAGGGTTACGGGATCCGCGGCGATCTCGCTGCTCCCAGGGTTCCTGGCGCTATGGCGCCGCCGTGGGCCTCGCCGCAGTGGTGCGGGGCGCTGCGGCGCTTGTCTGGACGTGGCCTGGCCTGGCCAGGTGCCGCCGTGCGCTCGGTCGTGCGCCGCCGTGGGCCGCCATGGCCGCGACCGTCGCCTCGCTCGCCTCGGTACGTGTTCCCCCTCTCTCTTTCTTGCCTCGCTCTTCTTCTTCATCCTCTAGCTCGGCCGCGCGCTGCTCCTCCTCATGGAGATGCCCGCCGTGCCGGTGCTCGCTGCGCCTAGCTAGGCCGTGTATGCGTATGCTCGCTTTGTCGTTGCCGTGCTCGAGTTGCGTCGTGTGCTGCCGCTTACGCCGGTTGCCGTGTCCGCTGTGCTCCACTGGCCTTGGCCATTGCTGCCATGACCATGCCAGTGCTTGTGTTACTGCTGTGTGCAGCCCTGGCATGCTTCTGTGCAAGATTCCTAAGTTATATGCTTGCTTCCGCTAGCATTTCTTGCCTGAATCCTTCTCTGTGCCTCTGTTCTTGTTACTATTCTTGCTAGACACTCAAGTGTATACAGTTATGCTGCCCTGGCTTGATTATAGTGTGTATTCCTTGCAAATTCTTGCTTAATTCTATGAGCATGCTTAATTGGGTATTATTGTTGGCTTAACAACACTATCCAGTGATGAGTGCTATGTGCTTTACTTGGGTATCTTGATCCAGTGGTTCATCATGCCTTTGATGTGCTTCTGGATACAATCATAAAGTCATTAATTCAGTATCTGTTTATTCAGTTATGGTTTAGGTGTAATTCTTCGCAGGCTGGCTCATTTCGATGCTATGCTTGGCTTATAGCAACCAGTAGCATGAGCTAGCAAGCTCTGATGATTATCTGATCATCATTTGCTTGATGGTTAACTGCTGTGCTTCCTTCTGTGGCTATCTGGTGCTCACCCTGTGCTGTGTGTGCATCACACAGGCTTGGCCTGTGTGTGATGGTGCTTGCTCAAGCATCAGTTGATGCTTGCAATGATCCATTGGATCATCTGCAAGGCTCTGGTGCAACAATTGCTTGTATAATTCATTTATCTGTGTTGTCTTGCTTGGCTAAGTGGATAAATGATGTGAACTGCTTGCAGTGGTGATCATCTTACAGTTAATTAAATTGAGCTAGAGGGATGCCAACATCTGTTGGGTACCCTAGCTCCCTTTTGAACCCATATGGGTAATGATATTTGTGCATGGCTTATCTGTGGGATTTTGTGAAGTGGTTGAGGTGGCCCTGACAGCCATGCTTTGCTGTTAGGGTAGCTCCCACCTTAGTTGGTTTGCTGTGATTTGGTGAATCTCTCACTGGAAGAAACCATGTTGGTTTTCCAGTTACCTTTGCTGTTGACAACAAAAATAGACATAATCTGTCTAATGTCTGATGGCTTGCTAGGCTTTAGGTGCTAGATGATTTTGAATGGCTAGTTAGGGATTAATCCAGGTTGGATTTCTCTGGTATGTCATCTTGTTGACATGCCAATGTTCCCTTGGTAATTTCCCTCTTCATTGTTCTCTAATTTGCTTGCACCAAAAGGCTTAGTAGCCGGATGATGATACAAACGAGGTATCACACCCTTTTGCTTGTGTGTGATTGGTGCATATGCTTATTTATGAGCAAGACAGATGCTTGCTCATGATGCTTTGTGTATACCTCACTCCAGCCTCCTAGAAATGGGGTTGGTGTAGAGGTTTGCTTCAGTGATGATCTCGATGCTTGTCCTGCTCCTCCTTGTGAGCTTGTGATCTTGGTTTGATCCTCGTGGTGATTTTGGATGGGCTGAACAGCTCTGGCTGTTCTTCCTGTTCTTGCTGTTCTTGGTGTTCTTGGTGGCTTACCCTGCTGGTTGGTCGATGACTGATCTAGGGTTTACTGTGGCAAGGTTTTATATGGTTGGCTCTTCTTTCTCTGGTCGACAGCTCCACCCTTCCCTTTGGTGACTCACCGTGTGTGTGTAGCGCATGCACACAGCCCATGTGAGCAGGTCGTGTGTGTGTCTGCTGATGCACTGCACTTGGCTGTGAGAGTGGATCAGCTCGGCAGACTTGATATTATCCACCATTCCCATTTCTTTCTAACCTGCCAAGTGGCTATGCCACTTGGCATAACTTTTCTTTTGTTGTGATTATGTGCAGGGAGCTTGGAGATGATAAAAGTGAAGATCAAGTTCAAGCATCAATGGAGATTAGCTTGTAGTTTTAGGATAGATTATGACATTGTACTTTTCCTTTCTTTTTATTTCTTCATTTTTGCCAATTCTTGTAATGTGTTGTAATTTTCTTATATTTCAATTATGAATGTTGTAAAGACAATGTATATTGTGTGTTTATCAATAAAGCTCAAAGTTTTCTCTAATGAGCTTTACTTATTATTTGTATAATTCATATTGTTTATTATTTATAATTTACTTAATGAATTTCCTCACAATGGAATTATGAGATATTTATTTGATGTTTGAATTTGAAATTCAAATTCAACTTAGGTTTGAATTCAATCATGCAACTTAAGTTTGAATTCAATCATGCAACTTAAGTTGTGATGCAATATCTCTCCTCTCTTCTCAAAACACTAACTTAGTTGAATGAGAAACAAGTTTGTCGCACTCTTGAAACCCTAACCTCGTAAGGTGTCGAGAGAGAAACCTGTTCCCCTTCGATGCAGTTTTGTTTTAAAAGCGCGAAATTTCCCCGTAATTTACAATGCAATGCACATCCCTTTCTAAAATCTACCCCTCAATCGTCTCTAAACCTGGGATATTATAGCACTTCCCCGTCCCGGCGGCGTGCCGGAACAGAGACTCCTGTCCCCCACATCTTGGCTTCGCGATGGCGGCGGCTCTGGATGGTTTCTCGTACCGTGGCTTTTCCGTATCGAAGATTTAGGTCAGGGACCTTTAAATAGGCGAAGAGGCAAAGTCGGAAGGTCGACGAGGCGGCGACACAGTAGGGGGGCGCGGCCCCCCCTCTGGCCGCGCCGGGCACACGTGTGGGGCCCACAGGGCCCTCCTTTGGTGGCTCTCGGGTGTTCTGGAAGCTTCGTGGGATTCTAAGATGCTGGGCGTTGATTTCGTCCAATTCCGAGAATATTTCCTTACTAGGATTTCTGAAACCAAAAACAGCGTAAAACGAGAACCGGCACTTCGGCATCTCGTCAATAGGTTAGTTCCGGAAAACGCATAAAAATGACATAAAGTGTGAACAAAACATGTAGGTATTGTCATAAAACAAGCATGGAACACAAGAAATTATCGATACGTCGGAGACGTATCAGCATCCCCAAGCTTAGTTCCTACTCATCCCGAGTAGGTAAACGATAACAAAGATAATTCCTGAAGTGACATGCTACCAACATGATCTTAATCATACTATTGTAAAGCATATGAGATGAATGCAGCGATTCAAAGCAATGATAAAGAAAATGATTAAACAACTGAACCATATAGCAAAGACTTTTCATGAATAGTACTTTCAAGACAAGCATCAATAAGTCTTGCATAAGAGTTGACTCATAAAGCAATAAATTCATAGTAAAGGCATTGAAACAACACAAAGGAAGATTAAGTTTCAGCGGTTGCTTTCAACTTTCAACATGCATATCTCATAGATATTGTCAACATAAAGTAATATAATAAGTGCAATATGCAAGTATGTAGGAATCAATGCACAGTTAACACAAGTGTTTGCTTTTTGAGATGGAGAGAAATAGGTGAACTGACTCAACATAAAAGTAAAAGAAAGGCCCTTCGCAGAGGGAAGCATTGATTGCTATATTTGTGCTAGAGCTTTGGTTTTGAAAACAAGAAACAATTTTGTCAACGGTAGTAATAAAGCATATGCATCATGTAAATTATATCCTACAAGTTGCAAGCCTCATGCATAGTATACTAATAGTGCCCGCACCTTGTCCTAATTAGCTCGGATTACCTGGATTATCATCGCAATACATATGTTTTAACCAAGTGTCACAAAGGGGTACCTCTATGCCGCCTGTACAAAGGTCTAAGGAGAAAGCTCGCATTGGATTTCTCGCTTTTGATTATTCTCAACTTAGACATCCATACTGGGGACAACATAGACAACATATAATGGACTCCTCTTTAATGCTTAAGCATTCAACAACAATTAATATTCTCATATGAGATTGAGGATATTTGTCCAAAACTGAAACTTCCACCATGGATCATGGCTTTAGTTAGCGGCCAAATGTTCTTCTCTAACAGTATGCATGCTCAAACCATTCAACTCATGGTAAATCACCCTTACTTCAGACAAGACGGACATGCATAGCAACTCACATGATATTGAACAAAGATTAGTTGATGGCATCCCCAGGAACATGGTTATCGCTCAACAAACAACTTATAAGAGATAAGATGCATAAGTACATATTCAATACCATAATAGTTTTTAGGCTATTTGTCCCATGAGCTATATATTGCAAAGATAAAGAATATAAATTTTAAAGGTAGCACTCAAGCAATTTACTTTGGAATGGCGGAGAAATACCATGTAGTAGGTAGGTATGGTGGACACAAATGGCATAGTGTTTGGCTCAAGGATTTGGATGCACGAGAAGTATTCCCTCTCAATACAAGGCTTAGGCTAGCAAGGCTATTTGAAACAAACACAAGTGTGAACCGATACAGCAAAACTCACATAAAAGACATATTGCAAGCATTATAAGACTCTACACCATCTTCCTTGTTGTTCGACCCTTACTAGAAAATATCTAGACCTTAGAGAGACCAATCATGCAAACCAAATTTTAGCAAGCTCTATGTATTTCTTCATTAATAGGTGCAAAGTATATGATGCAAGAGCTTAATAATGAGCACAACAATTGCCAAGTATCAAGTTATTCAAGACATCATACCAATTACTACATGTAGCATTTTCCGTTTCCAACCATACAACAATTAACGAAGCAGTTTCAACCTTCGCCATGAAAATTAAAAGCTAAGAACACATGTGTTCATATGAACCAGCGGAGCGTGTCTCTCTCCCACAAAAGCATTTATTCAAACAAAAACAAAAACAAGAAACATACAGACGCTCCAAGTAAAGTACATAAGATGTGACCGAATAAAAATATAGTTTCAAGGGAGGAACCTGATAATTTGTCGATGAAGAAGGGGATGCCTTGGGCATCCCCAAGCTTAGATGCTTGAGTCTTCTTGAAATATGCAGGGATGAACCACCGGGGCATCCCCAAGCTTAGAGCTTTCACTCTTCTTGATCACATCGTATCATCCTCCTCTCCTGACCCTTGAAAACTTCCTCCACACCAAACTCAAAACAAACTCATTAGAGGGTTAGTGCATAATCAAAAATTCACATGTTCAGAGGTGACACAATCATTCTTAACACTTCTGGACATTGCTCAAAGCTACTGGAAGTTAATGGAACAAAGAAATCCATTCAACATAGCAAAAGAGGCAATGCGAAATAAAAGGCAGAATCTGTCAAAACAGAACAGTCCGTAAAGCCGAATTTCTAAGAGGCACCAGACTTGCTCAAATGAAAATGCTCAAATTAAATGAAAGTTGCGTACATATCTGAGGATCACTCACGTAAATTTGCAGATTTTTCTGAGTTACCTACAGAGAACCCTGCCCAAATTCGTGACAGGCAGAAATATGTTTCTGTGCGGTAATCCAAATCTAGTATCAACCTTGCTATCAAAGACTTTACTTGGCACAACAATGCAATAAAACAAGATAAGGAGAGGTTGCTACAGTAGTAACAACTTTCAAGACTCAAATATAAAAAAAAATTGCTGTAGTAAATTAACACATGGGTTATCTCCCAAGAAGTTCTTTCTTTATAGCCATTAAGATGGGCTCAGCAGTTTTAATGATGCACTCGCAAAAAATAATATTTGAAGCAAAAGAGAGAATCAAGAGGCAAATTCAAAACACATTTAAGTCTAACATGCTTCCTATGCATAGGAATCTTGTAAATAAACAAGTTCATGAAGAGCAAAGTAACAAGCATAGGAAGATAGAACAAGTGTAACTTCAAAACTTTCAGCACATAGAGAGGTGTTTTAGTAACATGAAAATTTCTACAACCATATTTTCCTCTCTCATAATAACTTTCAGTAGCATCATGAGCAAACTCAACAATATAAATATCACACAAAGCATTCTTATCATGAGTCTCATGCATAAAATTCTTACTCTCCACATAAGCATAATCAATTTTATTAGTTGTAGTGGGAGCAAATTCAACAAAGTAGCTATCATTATTATTCTCATCAAGTGTAGGAGGCATATTGTAATCATAATCAAATTTATCCTCCATAACAGGCGGCACCAAAAGACTACTATCATTATAATCATCATAAATAGGAGGCAAAGTATCATTAAAGTAAATTTTCTCCTTAATGCTTGGGGACTAAAAAGATCATGCTCATCAAAACCAGCTTCCCCAAGCTTAGAATTTTCCATATCATTAGTAACAATGGTGTTCAAAGTATTCATACTAATATGTTCCATGGGTTTCTCAATTTTTGCAACACACCATTTATGTCTTAACTCAGGAAAAAGATTAAAAAGCTCCATGTTGCTTTCCATTATGCCAAACTAGTGATAAAACAAGAAACAAAAAGATGCAATTGCAGGATCTAAAGGAAATAGCTTCGAGTACTTACAACGGCGCCGGAAGATAGCTTAGTAGCCGAGATCCGGAGTGTGAGTACCTTTTACCTTTCCTCCCCCGACAACGGCGCCTGTAAAAGTGCTTGATGTCTACGGGTGCTTCTATTCTTGTAGACGAGTGTTGGGCCTCCAAGAGCAGTAGGTTTGTAGAACAACGAAGCAATTTTCCCTTAAGTGGATCACCCAAGGTTTATCGAACTCGTGGAGGAAGAGGTCAAATATATCCCTCTCATGCAACCCCGCAACCACAAAGCAAGAAGTCTCTTGTGTCCCCAACACACCTAATACACTTGTCGTATGTATAGGTGCACTAGTTCGGCGAAGAGATAGTGAAATACAGGTGGTATGAATATATGAGCAGCAAGAACGGCACCGTAAAATAGCTTGATGCTACAACCGGCGTGTGGTTGATGGTGGTAATATTGCGAGCAAAGACGGATGCAAAAGAAACAAGAAACAAGCAGTGATTTCAGTATTTGGGAACAAGGCCTAGGGATCATACTTTCACTAGTGGACACTCTCAACATTGATCACATAACAGAATAGATAAACGCTATACTCTACACTCTCTTGTTGGATGATGAACACCACTAATTGTGTAGGATTACACGAACCCTCAATGCCGGAGTTAACAACCTCCACAACATTCGATATTCATATTTAAATAACCTTAGAGTGCATGATAGATCATTGCAATTACACCAAGTACTAACATAGCATGCACACTGTCACCATCACACTATGAAGGAGGCATAGATCACATCAATACTATCATAGCAATAATTAACTTCATAATCTACAAGAGATTACAATCATAACCTACGCCAAGTACTACACGATGCACACACTCGTCACCATTACACCGTGCGGGAGGAATAGACTACTTTAATAACATCACTAGAGTAGCACATAGATGAATAGTGATACAAACTCATATGAATCTCAATCATGTAAGGCAGCTCATGAGATCATTGTATTGAAGTACATAGGGAGAGAGATTAACCACATAGCTACCGGTACAGCCCCTTAGCCTCGATGGAGAACTACTCCCTCCTCATGGGAAACAACGAGCGGTGATGAAGATGGCGGTGGAGATGGCAGCGGTGTCGATGGAGAAGCCTTCCGGGGCACTTCCCGTCCCGGTGGCGTGCCGGAACAGAGACTCCTGTCCCCCAGATCTTGGCTTCGCGATGGCGGTGGCTCTGGATGGTTTCTCGTACCGTGGCTTTTCCGTATCGAAGATTTAGGTCAGGGACCTTTAAATAGGCGAAGTCGGAAGGTCGACGAGGCGGCGACACAGTAGGGGGGCGCGGCCCCCCTCTGGCCACGCCGGGCACACGTGTGGGGCCCACAGGGCCCTCCTCTGGTGGCTCTCGGGTGTTCTGGAAGCTTCGTGGGATTCTAAGATGCTGGGCGTTGATTTCGTCCAATTCCGAGAATATTTCCTTACTAGGATTTCTGAAACCAAAAACAGCAGAAAACAGGAACTGGCACTTCAGCATCTCGTCAATAGGTTAGTTCCGGAAAACGCATAAAAATGACATAAAGTGTGAACAAAACATGTAGGTATTGTCATAAAACAAGCATGGAACACAAGAAATTATCGATACGTCAAAGACGTATCACACGCCAGCAAGCTATTTTCTGGTGTCGTTACTACTGCTCATATTCATTCATACCACTTGTATTTCACTATCTCTTTGCCGAACTAGTGCACCTATACATCTGACAAGTGTATTGGGTGTGTTGGGGACACAAGAGACTTCTTGCATTGTGATCGCAGGGTTGCTTGAGAGGAATATCTTTAACCTCTTCCTCCCTGAGTTCGATAAACCTTGGGTGATCCACTTAACGGAAAACTTGTTGCTGTTCTACAAACTTCTGCTCTTGGAGGCCCAACACTGTCTACGGGAAAAGGGCGGGAGCGGGAGAGGGCGCTGCGCTCGAGGTGGTTGGGCGAGCGAGGGGATCGAGCCCCGCTCTCCCTGCGGTCAACGCCACGGCGATCGAGGCCCGGGCGGGAGCAGCGCATGCTGCGGCAGCGGCCTGCCAGGCGCAAGTGGGCCACGTGGGGGCGGCGGCCCAGCGCGGGAGGCGGAGACGGCCAGGTGCGGTGGATGCTGGGAAAAGCTGGGCCGAAGAGAGGAAGAAGAAGTGGGCCAGCGGTACTACCGACATGGGTACCGGCTTGGTACCGTAACTGGGTTACGGTACTACCGGGCCGGTACCGGCCTGGTACCGCTTCGAGTCCAGTAAGCCTGGGAGGCTGCTGTGGTACTTGGGCCAGTACCACCAGCGGTAGTACCGGCCGGCCCAACACGCTTTTTTCCTTTTCTTTTTCAAATATGATGAAATGTAAAATCCATAACTTGAGCTAGACAACTCAGAATGACATGAAACCAATTTTGTTGGAAAGAGGGCGACAAGAGCTACATCTTTACAAGGTGAAATCATGCAAATGAGTGAGTGATGATTTTCTCATGGTCATAGAGGTGTAACCTCTCAATACGGTATATCGGGAAAATCATCACTCTCGCATATGCAACATGCGATGCAACCGAAATCCGTTTCATGCATAAGAACCAAGAAGAACCAAGAACACGATGCAATGCATGCAAGGTTTGAGCTCTCTCCGATGATACGACTCACTATCCTATCGAGCACAAACCTAGTCCTTGCGCGTTCTTCTCGAGTCGGCAAGCTCCGTCTTCATACTCTTTATGATCGTACATGCCACCGTCTTCCTTCAACATACACGCCACCGTCTTCTTCCATATTGTACGCATGCCATCGTCTTCATTCATCTTCAACGCCGTCTTCTCTCTTCATCTTCTACGCCGTCTTCTCTCTTCAACACGATCTTCATCATTGTACTCCCTTCTCCATCGTACAACCTTGAGTCCAACACATAGCTATGGACTTGACCTAAGATCAATTCTCAATGCAACCGTTAGTCCATAGGGATTGTCATCAATTACCAAAACCACACATGGGGTAATGGACATGTTCTTACAATCTCCCCCATTTTGGTAATTGATGACAATCTCTTTGAGAGGGTTTAGATATGGAATTTAGCGAACAACCCAAGTTGAATATTTAGAACAAACTCCCCCATAATATATGCATGTGTGAATAAACTTGAATTTCATTGCATATACCGGCAATTAAAGCCTAGAGGAGTATCCTCGCAAAGCAACAAATGCAAGGCATGAAAGGCAAATGCTTAAGAACCAACAAAAGCAATTCCCTTAAACCCTCCAAACTTCTCCCCCATTGGCATCGATTGCCAAAATGGACGAAAGGTTTGGAAGGCCAATATAGTGAGCGCTCCTCCATAAGTTGTGCATTTCTCATAATTGTGAGTGAAATCAAATGCACATATTCAATGACGAATATTCGGAGGAAATCAAACTATATTGAGGATCAAAGATTGCAAGAGGATGTGAAGGTGAGAAAGCTTCGACAAATGAAGCAAGCAATCAATGAACCAACAAAATGCTCTAAGTAATATGTGGAAGCTCGCCAAAGTTTGTGCACAAGATAACAATTTGCATTGAAGAATAAGGTGCACAAGTATGGCATCATCACTCCCACAAGACCACTCAAAGCTTGTGCCAAAATCAACTATGAGTGCTTGAAGATGCAAATAGTATAAAACAAGAACTCATAGCCAAGTTTTTTGTGGAGTCATCAAAGAGTCAAATAAGAATAAAGGAATGGACTCCAACAAAGAGGGATATCAAAAGATATGCACCATCTCTTATGTATATAAGTTTCTCTAAGTGGACAACATCACGAAGACGTCTATTCACAAAGAAACATGCACACAGAAGATATGTACAAGAGAGATAGAGCAAGATATCCAAAACAAGCATGCTCAAGGACTTATCTCATTTTAAGAATCTAAACCAAATATAGGAAATGAGATAACCCATTCCCAAAGAAAGTAAGGTTCCAAATAAACCAAACCCTCAACACTTTTCATGATGGCACAAAAGTACCGAAAAGAAAAGGTTTGTCTTCCAAGGTCAAATTCTTGAAACAAGGGAGTGTTCTAGCAAACATAGGAGAGCTCCCCCAAAATTAGTGCACCATTTAGAATTTTGCATTTGAATACAAAATGCACAAATGCGGGATTTTCTCAATCATGTTTGTCAAAACACCAACAAGGTTCAAGAGAAATAAGGAGATCCAAAAGAAGCAAGGAAGACAAATGGGAGTCTAACCCACAAGGACAAATTCTTGGCAAGAAATGAAGCAATTGAGCACATGAGCCAAGCGTGAGGATGATCCGGAACAATACTACACAATTTATTACCAATTGTCAAAGGACAAGAGGTGTATAGGAAATATCCATATGGTAGTTTGTGAGTATGTACAAGATCATCTATACAACTAAGAAAGCAAATGGCAAAGTGGGATTTGTTTGAGCACACATGTCACATAGGAACAAGATAATCTATAATATCAACTCTATGTGACACAACCTCAAATGTTCACATTTTCTAGGCTTGTAAAATGCACAAGGCACAATACTCCCCCATAATGTGATAAAGACATTTTTCGTGCAAGAGGCAAATAAGAACCAAATGAGATGATTAATGGACCTTATAGGATTTTAATTCATCATGTCGCACATTTTAGGATTGTGAAATGCACAAAGCATATCACTCCCCCAAAATGGGATAGTCCATTAATTTCTCACATGAGCCAATGATGCGTGTAGTTGACACGTCCGTTGGGAACCCCAAGAGGAAGGTGTGATGCGCACAGCGGCAAGTTTCCCTCAGTAAGAAACCAAGGTTTAATCGAATCAAGTAGGAGTCAAGAAGCACGTTGAAGGTTGATGGCGGCGGGATGTAGTGCGGCGCAACACCGGAGATTCCGGCGCCAACGTGGAACCTCGCACAACACAACCAAAGTACTTTGCCCCAACGAAACAACGAGGTTGTCAATCTCACCGGCTTATCGTAACAAAGGATTAGATGTATAGTGTGGATGATGATTGTTTGCAGAAAACGAGAGAACGATATTGCAGCAGATTGTATTTCAAGTATAGAGAATTGGACCGGGGTCCACAGTTCACTAGAGGTGTCTCTCCCATAAGATAAACAACATGTTGGGTGAACAAATTACAGCTTGGGCAATTGACAAATAGAGAGGGCATGACCATGCACATACATATTATGATGAGTATTGTGAGATTTAATTGGGCATTACGACAAAGTACATAGACCGCTATCCAAGCATGCATCTATGCCTAAAAGTCCACCTTCGAGGTTATCATCCGAACCCCTCCAGTATTAAGTTGCTAACAACGGACAATTGCATTAAGTATTGCGCGTAATGTAATCGGTGACTACATCCTTGAACATAGCACCAATGTTTTATCCCTAGTGGCAACAAGACATCCATAACCTTAGAGGTTCTTGTCACCCCTCCAGATTCACGGAGACATGAACCCACTATCGAGCATAAATACTCCCTCTTGGAGTTACTAGCATCAACTTGGCCAGAGCATCTACTAATAACGGAGAGCATTGATACGTCTCCAACGTATCTATAATTTCTGATGTTCCATGCTTGTTTTATGACAATACCAACATGTTTTGTTCACACTTTATATCGTTTTTATGCGTTTTCTGGAACTAACCTATTGACGAGATGCCGAAAGGCCGCTTCGTTTTCTGCTGTTTTTGGTTTCAGAAATCCTAGTAAAGAAATATTTTCGGAATCGGACGAAATCAAGACCGAAGGGCTTATAATTCCCGGAAGCTTCCGGAGCACCGGAGAAGAGTCGGAGAGGTGCCAGGGGGGGCCCACACCACCTGGCCGCGCGGCCCAAGGGGGGGCGCGCCCCCCTATGGTGGCACCACCCCGTGGCCTCTGACTCCGATTCTCGGCCTATAAGTTCGTCTCTGACCTAAAAACATCGAGAGAAAAAACCACGATACGGAAAACCTTACTGAGCCGCCGCCATCGCGAAGCCAAGATCTGGGGGACAGGAGTCTCTGTTCCGGCACCCTGCCGGAGCGGGGAAGTGCCCCCGGAAGGCTTCTCCATCGACACCGCTGCCATCTCCACCGCCATCTTCATCACCGCTGCTGCTCCCATGAGGAGGGAGTAGTTCTCCATCGAGGCTCGGGGCTGTACCGGTAGCTATGTGGTTCATCTCTCTCCTATGTGCTTCAATACAATAATCTCATGAGCTGCCTTACATGATTGAGATTCATATGATGATGCTTGTAATCTAGATGTCATTATGCTAGTCAAGTGAGTTTTACTTATGTGATCTCCGGAGACTCCTTGTCCCACGTGTGTAAAGGTGACAAGTGTGTGCACCGTGTGGGTCTCTTAGGCTATATTTCACGTAATACTTATTCACTCGTTGAATGGCATAGTGAGGTGCTTATTTATATCTCTTTATGATTGCAATGTGTTTGTATCACAATTTATCTATGTGCTACTCTAGCAATGTTATTAAAGTAGTTTTATTCCTCCCGCACGTGTGCAAAGGTGACAAGCTGTGTGCACCGTGTTAGTACTTGGTTTATGCTATGATCATGATCTCTTGTAGATTGCGAAGTTAACTATTGCTATGATAATATTGATGTGATCTATTCCTCCTACATATGCATGAAGGTGACAAGTGTGCATGCTATGCTAGTACTTGGTTTAGTCTTTTGATCTATCTTACACTAAAGGTTACTAAAATATGAGCATTATTGTGGAGCTTGTTAACTCCGGCATTGAGGGTTCGTGTAATCCTACGCAATGTGTTCATCATCCAACAAAAGTGTAGAGTATGCATTTATCTATTCCGTTATGTGATCAATGTTGAGAGTGTCCACTAGTGAAAGTGTAATCCCTAGGCCTTGTTCCTAAATATCGCTATCGCTGCTTGTTTACTCGTTTCTATCGCGTTACTACTCGCTGCGTTACTACTGCTTGTTTACTCGTCCCGGGCAAAGCACTTTTCCGGTGCCGTTGCTACTACTTATTCATACCACCCGTATTTCACTATCTCTTCGCCGAACTAGTGCACCTATTAGGTGTGTTGGGGACACAAGAGACTTCTTGCTTTGTGGTTGCAGTGGTTGCATGAGAGGGATATCTTTGACCTCTTCCTCCCCGAGATCGATAAACCTTGGGTAATCCACTTAAGGGAAACTTGCCGTTGTTCTACAAACCTCTCGCTCTTGGAGGCCCAACACTGTCTACAAGAATAGAAGCTCCCGTAGACATCAAGCACTTTTCCGGCGCCGTTGCCGGGAGGAAAGGTAAAAAGGCACTCATACTCCGGTTCCAGTGTAACAGTACTTTTCCGGCGCCATTGTGTTTGTGCTCGAAGCTATTTCCTTTAGATCCCGCAATTGCATCTTTTTGTTTCTTGTTTTTATTTTCACTAGTTAGGCATAATGGAAAACAACAAAAAATTTAGTGAGCTTTTTAATCTTTTTCCTGATTTAGAATTGTTTGGTGCAAACATTAAAAAACCAATGGAACCTTATTCGCATGCTAGTAGCGATGTTATTAGTATGAATGCAATTACTCGCTAATGCTATGGAGAAGTCTAAGCTTGGGGAAGCTAGTTTTTGTGATCTTTTTAGCTTCCCATCTTCGGTGAGAAAATTTGCTCTGATAACACTTTATCTCCCATATGCGATAACTCTAATGATGCTTGTGATATTTTAAATGCACCTACTGAAAGTATCCCATATAAAATACCTATGAAAATTATTGAACGTGTTATGGATAACCGCTATGAAGGGGATGGAACCGTGCATCCCGGAGATCATTTACTGTTTTTGCATGAATTATGCGGGTTATTCAAATGTGCAGGTATCTCTATGGATGAAGTGAAGAAGAAATTATTCCCTATGTCGTTGTCTGGTAAAGCGGCGCATTGGTATAAACGGCTAAAAGATGAGCATTCTCTTGATTGGAAGGATATTGTGCCTCTATTTTATTCTAAATTCTATCCTCCAAGTGAAATTCACAAAGATCGAAACCGAATATATAATTTCTGGCCTCATGATGGAGAGAGTATTGCCCAAGCATGGGAGAGATTGAAGTCTTTAATGCTCAAATGCCCCAATCATGAGCTTCCGGTAATATCATCATTGATAATTTCTATGCAAGACTTTCTTTTCAAGATAAGACCTTGCTGGATGCTACTTGTTCTGGATCATTCACGCGCAACAAAGAAGAATTTAAAAGGGACCTTCTTGATCGGATTAAGGAGAACGCTGAAGATTGGGAGAACGACAAAGGTAAAGAGTCAGGTATAAATTATGATTATGAATGCTTTGAAACTTTTATGGATACCGATAAATTTCGAAATATTAGTGCTACTTAGGGACTTGACTCTCAAGTTGCTGCAAATCTTTATAAAGCCTTTGCTTCTCATTTTGAATTGCCTAAAAAGAATTTTGATAAGTATCATGAACCTTTTAAAGAGGCTTGCATGAAGAATGAAATTGTTGTTAATTATTGTAATGAGCATGCTCAAACTCCTAAGAATGTTATTTCCTATAAGCATGTTAATTTTTGTGGAATACATAGACCTTGTGGAATTAATCAAATCAAAGATGAATATTGTATCCATCATGCTAATGAAAAAACTAGAAAGTGGTTTAGGGCTCTAGATGATCTTGGTAAAGAAGTTTGTTCCCTCTATCCTTTTATTTGTGAAGTTTTCCATGAAGTGGGTCATTTTAATTTTTAATGCTCCTCCAATGATAATTTGAACCCAATGAGTGCTGCAAATTTGTATTGTGATGATGAAATTACTCCTAATCAGCATGATGAACTTACTTTATTTTTGGGGTGTGAAGAACTGTCGAGAAAAATCTCTTTGTTACATATGAGTGATCTTGATATTGATGATGTCCTTCATGGGTGTTTTTCTTATTGCATTGATAATAGCCACACAAATACTTACATACAAAATATTTTAGAAGATGACACCTTGCCAAAATATGATAGGACTCGCCGTGTGTTTTCAACTAATTAATGAAAAGGAGGGATCCTCCCAAGTTTCTTCTATTGTTTCGAAAGTAAATCAGGTTATGCGGACAAGCCACCCTTCAAACCTCTTCCTCCTAAAGAAGGGAACGAGGAGAAGGAAGAGAAGAAGAAGAAGAAGGAATGAAGAAGAAGAAGAAGAAGGAGAATAAAAAGAAAGAGGTAACGGCGTATCCCCGCGTGAATGAGATAACGCTAGGTAACCGTAAGTATGTTGCTCCTAATGATTATTGTGACAATGAATCTGAATACGATGATCTTCCTATGCCCTTTACATACATTAGCGATCATGATTTGAATGAGCACACTACTTTTGATATTACAAATCTCCGGGAAACTAATTCTGAAAATGATGATAATAATTGACATAGTGTCGATACTATCCATGCTTCCTCCCATAATGATATAGAAAGCTCTAAGCTTGGGGAAGAGGTGTTTGAAAATCCTTTAGCTACTCGGTCATTATGTTCTTGATACATCTCCTTCTAATAACAATGATGGTGTGGACACGGATAAACCGACCGTGAAAGATAACTATTCTATTTCCTATGATGACACCGTGCCCCCGATCTCTCGATGATTATTATAAAGAATGCTATGATATAGGTTCTAACTATCCTTATGAAACTTGTCATGGTCATGATTGGATTACTAAAAACAATTCCCTTAATATGAAATTTGTTTACCATGTTCAAATTCTTGATAATAATCCTACTCCAATTACTATTAATGAGAATAACTCTTCTTATGCCAAATTTAATGATCCTTCTATGCATATGAACCATGATAAGAATGTTTTAAGTGATGGGTATATTGTGGATTTCATCAATGATGCTACTGAAAGTTATTATGAGAGAGGGAAATATGGTTATATGCATTTCAATAATATTAAGTTTCCCCTCTTTATGTTGAGAATCTTGAAGCTACTTTTGTTTAGGCAATAATGTTCGAACGAAGTACAA